>NW_006921632.1:9271247-9279528 GCF_000298275.1 Orycteropus afer afer
ACTGCCTCGGAAACCCAAGGAGGGGTCGCTATGAGTCGGGTTTGACTCGATGGCACATAACAACAACAACAACAACAGTGCAATGTCCAGCACACAGAAGGGGCTGAACGTTAGGAATATGAATGAATTTCTGTATGCACTTCTGGTTTTGACTTTATCACTTACTAAAATATAGGCTTCACTGAAGATGGGATCCTCACTATCTTGTTCTGTATGCCCAGATCTTAAATAGCACATGACTCACAGGATGGCTTCAGTAAATATTTACTGGATTAACAAAGACTGTGAGATGAAATCAATTCAGTGCCCTAAACTAAGTGGAATCTCTATATACATGACTTTTCAAAAGAGCAGCAGACCTGATTTATGAAGACCACTGCTAGAAAATTCCACAGTCAGCTTTCAGAGAGATTTTTTTTGCCAAATAAGTTAGTCAAGATTGTGTCTGAACTCCTTAAAATAAGTATTTTGGAATCTAAAACAAGCCACTAGCCACAAGTTGGGCAACTGTTAACTCTCAGGAAAACCATGATTACCCCATTGCTTAAAAGCCATTTGCTGTGTTTGCTTCCCCTTACAGAGGATGACAAGGCCTGTTTGGAAATGTTCACGTCTCCTCTATGATTTGTAGGCTGCAACGTGCCAGTTATAGAAGCGTGTACCCAGTGGATTCTAAATACTATTTAAATTTAAATAGAGGCAGCGTATGAGATGGCCTGGCGACCTTCTAGATGTGTGGAAACCCAGTGGGTGACAAAATCTGCAATTCTAAGTACAGTAACTTAAGGATCGAACTTGAGCTTTTATTGAAAAATCCCCTCTATGGAAAGCTTAAATATAAAGCAAATAATCTTAAACCTATTTCACTTGAGGATAGAAACAGCCTTCTTCCTTTCATTTTGCTCTCACATACTCAAAATAATGGAATGTTTAAATTCTTCTCCGGTCTGAGGCTACTGGAGGTGGCCTGCCAATGTTTCTTAAGTTCTAACAATTGGATATAGGCTAAATCACTCCCAAGCATAGAAGGAGAAACATGCAAAATGAGAAACATTATTTCAGACATCTATTTTGCAAATTAGATACTTTCCATTGTTATATTACTAAATTAAAAAGCAACTCAAACTATAATTGTAGTGATTTCTTCATGTGTTTACGTCTTCCATCATTTGGCTCTGTATCAGATTCACATCTTTTAACAGATTTCAACAGACTGAAACTTTTCAAGAAATACTCAATTAACAGAAAATTTAGTACCCTGGGCAAATAAATATTTTCAATTTTTTTTCCTTTTAGAATAACTGGCCACTCAAATGATAAGTAAAAACAACAAATAAGCTTTTATTAAAAGTTCACATGATCAATATCAAGAACACTGGTCTTTAGCCCTTAATAAAAAATGGTAATGACTTTATTTGCTAGAGTAAGATATACTCATGCTTCATATACTTTCACTTTAGTGTGAAGGCTATCGGTGTCATCTGATAGTCCATTATGAAATCGTTAGACCATATTCTCTTACCTTTCTTTTTAAAGGGAGCTTCGGTGGCATAGTGCCTAAGGCATTTGACTACTAACCAGAAGGCTCATGGTTCAAACCCACCAGCCACTCCTCGGAAGGAAGATCAAGCAATCTACTTCCGTACAGATACCACCTCAGAAACCCAAGGAGGGGTCGCTTGAGTCGAATCGACTTGACAACAATGAGTTTGGGGTTTTTTGTCTGTTTTTTTATTAATATTCTGTATCAATAGTGATAACACGATTCCTTTGTGAAATGCATCTACTGGAAAATTCAATTTAAGTCACCCCCGTCACTTATATTTCTCTATTTTTAATTGTTTTATAATGACTATGACTACTTTTATTGAAGAACCACTACGTGCATTGGTGGTTCAGTAGTAGAATTTTTGCCTTCCATGAATGAGACATGGGTTTAATTCCCAGGCAATGCACCTTGTAGCTACCACCTATCTGTCAGTGGAGGCTCGCATTTTTCTATGATGCTGAACAGGTTTCAGTGCAGCTTCTAGACAAAGACAAACTAGGAAAAAGGCCTGGTGATTTACTTCAGAAAAAATCAGCCAATGAAAATCCTATGGATCACAATGGTGCGATCATATTGTGCATAGATAGGGTCACCAGGAGTTGGAGACCAGCTTGACAGCAGCTAACAGTAATAACCACTACCACCATGTGCCAGGAATTGTCTTTCAGACTTCATATATATTATATACCAAACCATACAAAAATCCTGCATTATTATCCCTTGTTATTGTTGCTACCTGACATTGAATTGCCTCATCTCACGGCAACCTCTTGCACAGCGGAACAGAAAGATGTTCAGTCCTATACCATCTCCACAATCAGTTATAGATTGGACCACTGTGATCCATAGGGTTTTACTGGCTGATTTTCAGAAGAGGAACACCACGCTTTTCTTCCTACCCTGTCTTATCTGGAAGCTCCACTGAAACCTGTTCAACATCATAGCAACACACAGCCCTCCACTGACACATGGATGGTAGCTGAACATGAGGTGCACTGGCTGGGGCCTGAACCCAGGTCTCCAGCACGGAAGGCGAGAATTCTGTCACTGAACCACCACTGCCTCGTTACTATCTCTACCACTACATTTTTATGACATGAAAACCAAGGCTCCAAAGTTACAAAAACCTGCCCAAGGGCTGATCTATATCCAAAGCCCTTCCTTTCTTACCATACCACATAGCTCTTCAATAGTTAATATCTTTCATTCATTTACTCATTCATCCAAATGAGTAAAATTTACTGAGCAGACACTATGCTGCTCTCTAAAGTGATAGTCTCGACAATCACAAAAAGTCACAATAAACTGTGTAAGTGGAAGGTATAGCACTGGGAGAAGGGTGAAACCTCTAATAAAAATCGAAAGAGGTAAGTCTGAGGAGGTTAAGTCTGAGGTATGACATAGGGAACAATAGCTACCATACTAATAGCAACAGCTCCATAATTATGGAGGGCTTTTACTGTATCAGACACCACACTAAGTTGTTGTTGTTATGTGCTGTCAAGTCAGACCTGACTCATAGTGACCCCTCCTTGGGTTTCCAAGGCAGTATCACTACGGAAGTAGATTGCCCCATCTTCCTTCCGAGGAGTGGCTGGTAGGTTTGAACCCCCAGCCTCTGGTTAGCAGTCAAGTGCCTTAGGCACTACACTATCAGAGCTCCTGCCACACTAAGTAGTTCCTATTAATTATCTCATTGATTTGACACAATCACCCTGAGGCAAGTTCTAATATTAGACCCACTTTACAGAGGAGAAAGCTAAGGCTTAGGAAAGTTACATTATTTACTCAAGGTCACAAAGTTAAGAGAATGTCTGAGCCAAGATTTAAATTCCTGTCTGGCTAAACCTAAAGTTTAAGTAGTGGTGGCCCCCAACTCTGTGCAGAACCAGATTAAGTGATATGATGAGACTGTTCAGACAAAGGTGGAATAAAAGACTCAGGGGAGAATGATGAAAGACAGCTGCGGCATAGGAAAAACAGACATGAGATAAATAAAAGAACCATCGGCCAGCCTGGAAGCCCATCTTCCTCTCCAGAGATAGCTACATTATAACAGGATGTCAGGCCATATCCTTAACCAAATTAAGATGAGGCTACCTAAAACACATGGCTGAAAGAATTTTCCAGTACAGCGAAGGGTCATCCTTTTCTTTACTCTCTAGTATAATCTCATTCAAATTTTCATCTTCAAATCCAAACCTCAAGAAAAGGTCACCTTCACCTGACTCCTACTACCTCCACTTATCCATCCAGGGCTTTAAGGATGGAGTTTCCTCAGGGAGGACACCGCCTAGCCTCCCCTCCAGATCCAAGTTGATACAGATTTCCAAGGCATCTCCATAGGCCCCTGAGAATGCATTTGGGGTGTGCCAGGAATAAAGGGGTAGCTGAGAAGGTCCTCTCTCAGAGACCTAAGATAATCTTCAATTCTTTGGTCCTGGGTGGTACAAATAGGTTAATGCATTCAGGTGCTGACCAAAGGCTGAAAAAGTTTGAGTCCAGTCAGAGGCCTTCAAAGAAAGGCCTGCAATCTACTTTGAAAATATCAGCCATTAAAACACTATAGAGTAGAGTTGTATCTACTCTGACACTCATGGGGTCGCCATGAATCAGAATCAACTCAATGGCAACTGGTTTTGTTTTTTTTAGAAGCCATTCACAGACGCATGGGCCAAAACTGACACTGCATGCGTACAGAATGGTTGACAACTGGCAAGGGAAGGGGAGGGGAGGTAGGGAGAATAAAAACGGCAAATAGGTTTTTAGCATCAGCTCAGTGACCTCTCCCTGTCTCCGCATTTCCAGTAATAACACAGGAATCATGTAGAACCCTGACCAATGAGAGTATCACCATTAATCTTCTCCTCTGGTTCTCCTGTGGTATTCTAAAGGCTCACGTTCTAATAAAACCTATTCACTTCTTGCTTAACTATTTTCTTCTTCACCTCTGGGGCATACAATTACAAGGTGTCACAATGGAGTATAGATACTTTGTTTAGAACTGCCTAGCAGCAATGGTCTTGGGAGAATGGGATAGACTACAACCAAATCCCTTGCCCCATGAAATCACTGATGGAATGGTTCCATCAATCCTGACATTCATGAGTCACTATGTATGTGTCAGTCTACTATGTGTCAGCCCCTAAGACCCTTGACCAAGATTCCCTGAAAGAGATTTCCTGGAATTTGGAGAAAATTGTCAAGTCTGTCTGAAGATCTGTGAGAGTACAGGAAAAAAAAAAAAAAAAAACATAAAATAAATTATCTCTTCATAGAAGCCACAAGCTATTCTTCAACTTCTTTATCTTTAAATACAAGTGTCTGCCACTGTCATGATTATCCTTAATTTGGCACTTACTGAGCAGTTCTTCCATGCATAACATTCTGCAGAGCAATACAAAACACGCCGCACTGTTGAGGGGAAGGACTTGAAAGATCCTTGAGGTTAGAAGTGCTAACCAAAAGGTTACAAGTTCAAGTTCACCCCAAGGTGTCTCAGAAGAAAGACTGGTAATCTACTTCAGAAAAATCAACCACAGAAAACACTATGGAACACAGTTCTATTCTGACATGAGTCTGAATCAACTCAATGGCAACTGGTGTTTTGGGTTTTTTTTCTCTTTAAGGTTAAAAGTATCAGTTCCCATGACTCCTTCACAGAAAAGAATTAATGATAATAGTGATATTATTACTACCACTCTTAGAAAAATGTGTTGAGTGAAAAGACACCAAGGCCAACACTGAGCCTACCACCTTGCATTCTCCCCACAACCCCACAGGGCTGAAGAAACAGTCTCAAAGAGTCAGCACAACCCACCTCAGGTGATACACTGCTAGGTGACAAAGCAGGCCACAAAGTCAGGTCATCTGATTGCAAAGCCTCTCCTCCTTTCCTCCTTGTTGTCGTTGTTATGTGCCCTCGAGTTGGACCCGACTCATTAACGATCCTTCCTTGGGTTTCCGAGGCAGTATCACTATGGAAGTAGATTGCCCCATCTTCCTTCCAAGGAGTGGCTGGTGGGTTTGAACCGCCAGCCTTCTGGTTAGCAGTCAAGTGCCACAGACACTATGCATCACTCTGCAAATCATCAACTACCCTTTACAGGCTCTTTTTACTTCCTTTTAATTATTTTATTTCCTGCCCTCTTTCGGGATTAATTTTCCCCCAAAAGAAGCCAAGAAGCTCTCTCTTAAAAATCTCCTTCTCGTCTTCCTTCCTAAAGCAGCATTTAAAAGCAAGGAACTTATACCCTGTTTCCTTAATTTTTGTATCACTTAGAAAATATGTTTTTTGTTGGTGGTTTTAAGAAAGAATATCTTAGGATTTGCACAAATTAAGTATTCAAGGGTTGTTTAATAAATAATGGAAGGAAACAAAATGATACCATAAATGAACACAATTATTTCAAATCATAATATTGATTATAACAAAACTTTAAAAACCATTTTAAGGTCCAACTGAATTTTATCTATATGTATTAGGTATTGTGTTTGTTTAGAATTCAGTGGAGAATAATTTTTTCTGAAAAACTTGGCACAAAGCAAGAAAAACAAATCATACTTAAGGTTGTAAGTGATAGTAAAACATCTATGTGCCTCAAGAAAAATGCAGCCATCATTTTGTCTGTGTAAAGCCAAAGATTATTTATACAGACAAAGATAAAATGTCTGGAGAAATGATGAAAAATTCAACTATTTAAACACAATCTTAGGTTATATGAAACAAGCTTTATAAACAAGCCTATAATCTGCATAATTGTACTCTGTGAAAGAACATCTATTTGTATGACTTTGACCTAGGGCTAAAGTCCTGGCAAATTTAAAATAAAAATTATAGAAAAGTAAATTATAAAGACCAAAATCATTTTCTTCTAATTTATTTCAACTATTCTTATTTTAAAATAATGTGGGAAATAGTCAAGGTTCAATGTCCTACAATGAAAGCATTAGATATAAAAGCAACATCTGCACTTCACAAAAGAATACATTTTCTCTTTTTGGCCACAGAATAACTTTACTGCAGCAAAATCTTTCAATTAGTATTCAGATATGTAGCCAGGGCAGTAATAAATACCATGGCAGAGAAAGTTGCCTATTAACCCTTCAACTTGTCTTATGTGTGTGTTCAATCTGGTATTTTTGGCTGAATAGCATCTGAATTGCTTTTTGGTCCATGTTCAACATACCCTATTGTTGACATATTCATCTAGTATTCTTCAAACTGACTGTTTCTTGGGATGGGTGCTAATTAAGTTTAGCTGCTGCATTAAAGAGCAAAACAAAACTAAAGGAAAAGCCAATAAAAAAAAAGTGGCATAAGATAATCATTTGATTGCATTAAATCCCCACAGTATCTGTATACATGATTTACTAGTCATTTAAGAAGTACATTTCCTTGGTTGAAGACTATTTGAAATGATGTTTTTCTTTTCTAAAACCAGCAATGTTTGCAAAGACCCAATCCTGAGTACACTTTATCCAAACAGATCAAGTAACTTAAATGATATGACAAGCAAAGCTTACATAAAAAGCAGCCCCTTAACAAATAACTGGAAAGTCATCTGTTATGTGAAAAGCATTATGATATACTTATGATATACAATCTATGGGGGTATAAAGGTGAGAAAACAGAGCTTCTCCCTCTAAAGCTATGAACATTTTTGCTAAAATGTATTCAATTAGTTATAACACAAGATACAAAATTATGGTAACAGAAGAAAACTTAAAGGTATTAGCTAGAATGGGAAACTTTCTTTAAAATACAATCATTTTCATCTAACTTGCTACAAACACCACACTGAGAGTTCAATATCATCTTTTAACTCAGTTGGATTATGGGATTCTTAACAGTACATTATAATCTCCCTTTAATAATATCAGAATTTAAGCAGTATCTCTGATAGTCATCTTCCTAGAAGCTTTTGGCCTAAATTTCTTGGTTTATAAAAAGAAAATATAAACATAGAGCAATCAACACATGTGATGGCTGCAACCCCTTGAGTAAACTAAAAGGGGTGTATGTGTGACCCTTTTACTCTTTTAAAGCAGTGTTTGTGTCAGATTCAAAGAACAATGAGCATTACAAAAGGAAACTGGGGAACCTTTTGGAAAGCAATTATTTGACCTAAGAGTTTGAACATGGAAAATAAGTTGTGACTATAGATTTGAAACTGAAAATAACAAAAGGTTTATGAAAAGGGGCAAAACTATGCTAAAATTGAAAGATTTGAGAACAGTTCTGTTTTGTTTCTTAGCTGCCATCCCCCAGTAGAGCATATATCACCTTTTTGCAGTGAATGAGATAAGGAAAGCAACAAGGTTTATTTTTTTGAGAAATCAGAATACATTTAACAATGTCCGGAAAACTGGGCACTCATCCCATTTCCTCACCTGCCCTCTCCATCCCCCAGAGCTGGCTCAAGTACACCTCTATAGAACTCTCCTGGATTCCCCTAAGCAACTTAACATGCTTTCTTGTTGGTGTCACCAGTGTACCTGGTACACACCTTGATAACAGCATTCATCACAGATTACTGTGATGATCTGTTCACATGTCTGTCTTCTTCCTCCATGGTGAGCTCCCAGAGGTCAGAGACCCCAGAACTTAGCAGAGTGCCTGATAGAATATGTATACTCAACTTGTCTTATGTGTGTGTTCAATCTGGTATGTTTTGGCTGAATAGCATCTGAATTGCTTTTTGGTCCATGTTCAACATACCCTATTGTTGA
>NW_006921632.1:9280043-9295655 GCF_000298275.1 Orycteropus afer afer
CCCAACCTTCCTTCCGAGGAGTGGCTGGTGGGTTTGAACCACCAGCCTTCTGGTTAGCAGTCAAGTGCTTTAGCCGCTATGCTACCAGAGCTCCTGCATGGTCTCTAGAGGACCCAAATGACACAATCCCAGTCCTTAAGACATTTAAAATCTAATCATGGTGATGATAAGTACCAAGATAACGAACAACAGAATGAATGCTAATTGTATAGACCAGAAAAATAAGGTGGTGAGAATTCACTGGTGGTTACTTTGGGTTAGGGGGATCAGTAATGGGTTCCTGGGATTGTGATGGCCCTGGTGGGAGGGGGCCTACTGAGAAAAAGGAGGCAAGGCTGGCATTACCAGGCAAAGGAATAGTCTGAGCCAAATAAGAGGGAAAAATTGTAACTTGTTAGAACAACAGAAAATTACTCCCCTCCTTAGTTAATGCCACCACTTTCCACCCAATCACCAAGCTCAAATCCACGAGCCATCCTAGATGTCTCTCTGCTTGCTGGAAGCAACTGGTCTCAGAGGCCTTATATTCATAAACTCTCAGACTTACTACTCCTCTCCATTCCCATGGTCACTTATGAGCATTTCTTTCTTGCTTTTTAATAGTATTTTATTGTGTTTAAGGTGGAAGTTTACACAGCACATTAGGTTCCCATTTAATAATCTCTACATGACTTGTAAGCATTCTGAACTCACCCACTGAAAAAGTCTACCTCTCCTATCCCCTTCTCCAATCCACTACCCGACATGCTGCCAGGGAAATCTTCCCAGAAGCAGAGATGATCTCCTTTCCTTAAAATCTTTCCATATCTCCAAATCACATACAGGATGAAATCCAAAATCCTTACAGTGTATGGAAAATTCTTCAGGGTGCAGCCCCTCTCTGCCTTTTCAGCCTCATGATGGCTCTCTTCGACTACAGGCAACTACTCCAAGCTAGCCAACTGTCCTGACCTCTCTGCCACTGTCCCTGCCTGACCGTTCAGCACCTAGCTCAACAATTTCCTGTCTGAAGCTCTCCCCCATGCTCCTCTGATGGTTATTCCAAACCTCAATACACCACTGCCACCGAGTCAATTCCAACCCAGAGCAACCCTATAGGACAGAGTGAAACTGCCCCATAGGATTTCCAAAGGCTGTAAACCTTTACAGAAACAGACTGCATTGTTTCTCCCACAGAGAAGCTGTGGCACTTGAACCATCAACCTTGTGGTTAGCAGCCAAATACCTTAACCGTTGCACCACCAGCGCTCCTCATACCTCAACAGTGGCACTAATTGCAAATGTTTGGTTCCAAGGAAACCTCCTCCTCATGGTCAGAGGTGTGTCTTACTTATTTTGAGTCTTTTCGCAACTAGCCCAAGGAGCTCTGGTGGTGCAATGCCTAAGGCATTTGACTGTTAACCAGAAGCCTGGTGGTTCAAACCCACCAGCCACTCCGCAGAAGGGAGACCAGGAAATCTACTTTCGTAAAGATTTACTGCCTCGGAAACCCAATGGGGGTCGCTACAAGTCAGAATCAACTTGATGACAGTGGGTTAGAAACTAGCCCAAGGAATCTGGGTGGTACAAGCCATTTGCAATTGGCTGCTAACCTACAGGTTGGCTGTTCTAACCCACTGAACTGTTGTGTGAACAGAGGCCTGGGGATCTGCTTCTATAGAGATTACAGCCATGAAAATCCTATGCAGCACTGTTCTCCATAACACATGGGGTCACCTTGAGTCAAAATCAGTTCAACAGCGTGGATTTGATTTTGGTTTAGAAACTAGCCCACCACCTAGTACCAAACCTAATCCTCAACCTAGCACATAAGAACTGCAAAATTAATGTTGATGAAGCAAAACTGGGGCAAGGAGTAGGTTTGTGGGCATTAAACATGAAGTAGGTAGGGCATAGAGGTGGTATGCAGAAAAATATCTATCTAAAAATTTGACAGTGAGAAGGAAGCCAATAAAAACACTTGACAGCTATAGCTGTACCATTATCTCTCAGAGGTAAGACAATGGGCCATGGCCTCTCCCACATCCCTACTGACATGACAGCTATGGGAATCAAACAACAAACTCTACCATTGAACTCATTGCTGTTGAGTTGATTTCGACTATAATGATTGTATAGAACAGAGTAGAGTTCCACCACATGGGGTCTCCAAGGCTGTTATCTCTACAGAATCAGACTGCCACATCTTTCTCTCAAGGAGAGGCTGGTGGGTTCTAATCACCCACTTTTCCATTAGCAGCCAAGCACTTAACCACCGCAAAACCAGAGCACCTCACTCTACCATTAACAGACTGGAAACCCAAAGCAAACAGCCAACAAATGATCTATAGAAACCTATTTTACCTAGAACTATCTGGCTAGTCTCTGATAGCTCTCTTTATTTTTCAGGACAGTGTTTCATCTCTTAGCAAACTAAACCACAGGGAGGGAAAAGAAAAAAAAAAACTGACTGCCATCGAGTCGATTCCAACTCATAGCAACCCCCTTTTGATTTCCAAGGCAGTAAATCTTTAAGGAAGTAGATTGCTCGCTCAGTCTTGCTTCCACAGAGTGGCTGGTGGGTTTGACCCATCAACTTCTCATTAGCAGTCAAATGTCTTAAGGCACTAAACCACCAGAGGTCCTTTTTAACCACAAAGAGGACACAAAATAGTTATTAACCCTAGTTTCTACATTTCTGGCTACAAAAGATGTTCCTATCACTTTCTGCATTAACAGGGAGAGGTGTCGAATTCAATTCATTAGCAGCTGGTGATTGAGGGTGGGGGCCTGGTGGCAAAGCAGCCAAGGACCAGCTGCTACACCCCAC
The DNA here is from genome assembly GCF_000298275.1 of Orycteropus afer afer. NCBI lineage: Eukaryota > Metazoa > Chordata > Mammalia > Tubulidentata > Orycteropodidae > Orycteropus > Orycteropus afer. The sequence continues at coordinate 9,282,853 of NW_006921632.1, forward strand.
GCAGGCTAGCACTCTGAACACATTTCCCAGGGTTTACACGTGAGCTCCACCAGGATAACAAGGTTACAAGCCACAGATTTCCTGCTGCAACTGCCTAGATGTAACTTCTGTGGTTGGTTGCTGGAGCTGATTTAGAAAATGAGTGGCCTTTTGTGAAAAATGCTCTCATGCCAACAGGTTACCTCTGGTTAGCAAAGCTAATGTCTGTCCACAAGTTATGCAAACAGGAAAACACATCCATGGTCAAAGAGAGATTTACCATCTTTGATTCTGTGTATCAGTTCATTCAAACAAGGTGGCAACCTGAAACTTAAAAGTATTGAACACTGCTTCAAAAGTATGGAGAACCCCACTGCTAAATAGGCTGTAGATTACAGTCAGCTAGAGGGCACACTTCTATACGCCTATGTAAATTATCCATATGACAGAATCAGAGCACATATCTAGTGAGAAAACTTTGTTACCATTTTTTGCCTCTTGCATATATAACCCATGGTAATGATACTGTATCCAGGTACTTGTGCCAAAGTAACTCTCCTCTTTTATATTACAAAGTTAGTATTTACACAGACATTTCAGAGACATCTTTGTACCTGAGTAGGTTTTACCATACATTTGTTATACAACTCCTGGTAGTGATAATCAACTACTACCTATTAAGATAGCACTACAATATGAAATTAGAGGCAGAGGTTAAAATTATAATCTTAATTGCATCACAGTTTCCTCTCCCACAGTTGGAAATTAAAATGCTTTTGTAAAAGGTTGTGTATCATTATCAGCCTATTTCTAGCAACCTTTAAAAAAGTCTTTTTACTTTACAATGACATTAATTTTCCATGGTAAAACATTTTCTTTTGATATAAAATCACTGAAATCTACATTAACTCTATTTTTTTAAAAAAATTACTGAGACTTATTTGAATGCTATTTGTAACTTGACATAAATCATGCTGAGGTAATCTCCACACACCTTAAAATATTAAGGTCAGTAACTTTTGGGGAATGGGATGGGGGAGGAGTAGGAGTAGCGATTTAACTTTTCCTTAAATATATCCACACTGTTTGACTCTGTAGAGCTAGCATGAATTACAACCATAAATAAAAAGAGCTTAGAGCCACACACTTAAGATGAATTTTATAATGCCTCATCAGGTAAACACCGACTAGACCAAAGTAGTTTTCATTCTGAACTGAGGTCTACTGATGGCACAGTGAAACAAACAAAGCTCAGTGCCTCTTGCTTATTTCAACTTCCACCTGGGTTTTTACCCTTACTTACAAATACTCAATGTAAACAGTTTGGTTTTTACCCTATTTACAAATACTCAAGGTAAACAATGACACCTCTTAACAGACAAGGATGTTTTCCAATAGAAGGCTGTGCTAATTTTAGTATAATATTTTTAAGCCTGCTCTATGACTTACCCTTTTATATAATCGTCTTTTACCACTAAAACCTGATAAATAGTAGCATCATACATTATCTGTCAGAGTGATCTGGTGGAATGAACATTAATTTGCACAGGTCTTGCCATGAGTTTTAATCCTAACTAGCTGTGAGAGTCACAGAAATCTGTGAGCCTCAGATTTCTTTCCTATGAAAGAATAATACAATTTGCTCTCTCCATACGGGTAGTTATCTAATAAATTGTTCTCAAATGAGTAAAAGGTATGTAAAGCTAAGCCATAGATTGTAACCCCTCTATCCAATTTGTCCCTTGTCACAAGGAAGTTTCCAAGTTCTTTTTATTTAAATGTTAGGTGCCTTCTCATAGAGACCCTATGTAAAACCATACCCTGCTGAGTACAGTGCCATCCTCACAACTGTTGCCATGCTTGAGCTCACTGTTGCAGCCACTGTGTAAATTCATCCCATTGAGGGTTCCTCTTTTTCACTGATCCTCTACCAAGCCTGATGTCCGTCTCCAGGGACTGGTCCCTCCTGATAACATGTCCAAAGTACCTAACAGGAAGTCTTGCCGTCCTTGCTTCCTAAGAAGCATTCTGGCTGTACTTCTTCCAAGACAGATTTGTTCATTCTTCTAGCAATCTGTACAATAGGATTTAAATGAGCAGTGCCAAAAATGTGAAAGAAACAAAAACCATACCCAACTCCTAAAATCAACTTAAAGTTATTAGAGAAGAACAGGGCTTTAGGACTATAAGCAAATATCATTAGCTTTTAAAACCAAACTGACATCCAAAGATTGATTTGGAGTCTACTGAACAGACACAGCATGGTAATTGAATTTCCAGTCCTCTGCAGGAGCCCAATCCGTCCTTATTTCCCAGACAGTGTTCTCTTTAGAAACTTGGTTTTGTCCCTACTCCAGTTACATTTCCCTTCCTCACCTCCCCCCAGCCTTAAAAAAAAAAAAAAAAAAACTTAAGTAACTGTTCCTCCGTTCGATCTACCATTTCTATGCATTTTTAACTCTAACTAGAAATGGAACGATCAAGGCTTGCTCCTCAAGCTCCAGGGCTCCTGAAGGACTGAGTCCAAAGCAAGTAGGAAATGCCCTGTGGTCCACTTAGCCCCAGCGCGTCCTCCTCCAACCACCTCCATGGAGGGCTCTGCGGGTAGAAACTGGATTCAGGCCCGCGACCGACGGCCACAATGTCGGTTTCCCGGGAACCTTCACTTTAAAGAGGATTCAGGTTGTTCACACCCCAGCTCTCCAAACCCAGGCCCTCTCCTGGAACTCCGCCTACCAGCACGTCGCTTTTACTCTGGCTCTGCGGAATCCCCAGTGTTTGTTCGACGCGGAGGAAATGACCCAAAAGTTGTTGCTTGTGGGGCAAGACTTCCGCACGGAGGCGTCCCCATTCTATCGTGGTTCTACAAGAGCTACATCCCTCGCCGAGCCAGAAACTGTTACAAGGAACCCTTAGCCCCCAGCCTCCCAGGGCCACCCGCCGTCCCACCGCGCAAAAGGCTGAGCCAGAGACGGCCTGGGTCGGCGGAGAGAGGTGGTGCACTCGGGGCCCCAGAGCGCGGCAGGTTTCCCACTCACCCTCCCCGGCGCCGCGTTCCCCTCCAGCCCACAGAGGGTCCTGGCAGACGCCCCCAGCCGAGGACAGCGCCCACGCGCAATCCCCGAACTTCTTCGCGCATCAGCTCTGCCTTTAGGGTGGGGACGCGGCCACCCGCGCTGGCCCCTTTCCAGGCGAACCCCTCACTCACCAATATCTCCATCCTCGTCGTCATCCTCCTCCATTTCTAGCAAAGTGTCCCAGGTCATCACTTGCATGGCCCCCAGAAGGCGGCTCCGAACTTGGCGCGAAGTTAGGGACTCCCGGGTTCCGGAACTAAGCCGCAGTCACGCAGAACCAAGCCGCAGTCACAGGGGCCTGGGGCGGGGGCGGCCAAGGCGCGTCTCGCTCCAGGCTCGGGGCGGTTCTACCCGGCGCGGGCTTCGGTAAGCCGAGCGGAGGCGGCGGCCGGCTGAACCCAGCGCCAAATGCAGCCACTCGCCACCCTAGCCGGCTCGGCCACTGAGCATGCCCAGTGAGAGAGACGAGGTTTACTGCGAAATGATTAAACTTCCCCTGATTTTATTAGGCACTCAAAAGGAAGTCGGGTGAGGAGAGGGAGTTGTTAGCGTTGCGTTCTGCAAAAGAGTGAACTTGCCGAAGAGGGAGGGCAAGAACACGCGGGGGAAGTGAACAGGGTTCTCTAAACGTTGCCCCCAAATGAGGCAGCTTTCTGTTCCAAGGTCATATATGGACACATCCTGGGACTTGCTTTATTTGACTTGTTACTGGAGAGAGAGAAAACGCTCTACAGCTCACATGAAGAACCCTGAAAGTGAGCCTATTTGAACGGTTTTTAAAGGCGACGTGGAGCTAGTGGAGGATCTTAAAGTATCAATTATTATGACGACAAAGTGTGAAACGGTGTATTCTGTAAGGGAAGGGGAGGAGTGAAATTACAGAAAAAAAAAAAAAAAAGAGGCAAAACTCGTAGGATATAAACAACAGCAGAAGAAAAAGATAAAGACAGAGAGGGATCTACTAAAGAAATACGTTCACAAAAGACAAGAATTTCCCCAAAAAGTGAGGTGCCTAAGGCACTTGACTGTAAACCAGAAGGCTGGCGGTTCAAACCCACCAGCCACTCCTCGGAAGGCAGGTTGGGCAATCTACTTCCATAGTGATACCGCCTCGAACCCAAGGAGGGGTCGCTATGAGTTGGGTCCCACTGGATGGCAAGTAACAACAACAAACAGGCCAGAGAAGCGCCCCCTAACCCCGCCCACACAAGCACACACAAAGCGAGAGGAGTGGTCGAAAGATGACCCCTGAGATGTGCAGCCCATTAGAACAATGAAAACTGCGTGTCAAAAAGGCAAAAGAGTGGAAGACCTCCACTATGTAAACTCTACAGTAAAGCACTGTGGGAAACTAATAACTGGAGGAAACAAAAGAATATACTAAAAAAACAAAAGAATAGTGAAGTAAAATTAAGGCTAAGAGTGAAATAATGCATTCCTGGAGACCAAAGGGAAGAAGAGGCATGTTATACTTTTAAGACACAGGGTTTGTTTAAACTGCAGATTCTTCGGATTGTGTGTCTGGCAGAGTTTTTTCAAAGAAGCTGGTGAAATCAGAGAGGTGAATTTTGACTTCCCAAAAGGATTAGAAGGTGTATTAAAAAAAAAATCCTTGTTAGATTTAATTATTAAAACCTGAACTGACAGGTTTGTTACAATAAAACTAAGTGTACTGAGCATTTTAATTCTCCTAAGTACTTATTTTTAATATGTCATTTGAAAGAAATAAAACATTGATACCAATCCCAAATGGGAAGATAGCCATGAATATGCATTAAAAGACATGAGGGAATTACATTTATGAAACTATCCAAGAAACACTATACTTGCTTCTTACTGTGCTTTTTTAAATAAAGAGAATTTTTTTAAAAAATATAAAAGAACACAATACATCTGTGAAGATAGGAGAAAAAGAGAAAGACAAAAATATAGTAAGGAGGAAAGACTGTTTTCTTTCGCTGAACTTTCTTCCTAAAGCTTGTGGAACCTACTAGAGTAGAAATTCCAAAAATGTTTTGGCTACCTGATCAATTTTCACAATTTTTATTTAACAAATGTTTATATGGTACTTTTTACATACTAGATTTAGTTCTAAATGTTTCACAAGCATTCAATCATTTAATCCTTACAACAACCCTAGGAGTTGTTACCACCCCTTTACGTAGGCAACTGAATAATTTGCCCAAATCAGAGAGAGTAAGTGGAAGAGCTGGGATTCATACCCATGCAGCTTATACCAGAATCTGTACTCTTAGCCACTTCATAAACCACCTCCAGAGACATTTCTGAATCCATAAAAAAAGTAACAATAATTTTCTTTTCACCAGTTCTAAATGCTTAAAGGTTCATCAACATCCTTCCCCCTCCCCTTTATCCCCAGCCTTCCGTTACCAAATGTCTTGGGTTTCATGGCCTAAGACTTTACTCAAAGTTAATTTGTAGTAAGGAAATTCTTGTGGTTGATTTTGCCGCGGGTTTCAATGAGTCATCTGAAATTCTTCATCGATTTTAGAGTTTATATTTTTCTTGCTTGATAAATGTTGCAGAGAGACACTGCTGGCCTTATATGTAAAGGTGACTATTGCTGGAAGGGAAATGAATTATTTACTTAGGCTGTGAGTCTGTTATTAGTAAATTCCATTCTTTCCTTCAGTCCATTTTATTTCTTGTAGCTTCTCTCATGCATTTTTTTTTTCAACTGAGCAATATGTACCTCAAAAATTATCAAGATAATAGGTGTCTCTAGGTAGACTAAAGCCTCTAAACTTTTGGGTAGCAGCTGAATGTATTAACTGTTTGCACTGCCCAGGGACTCCCCTATAACTACTATTTATTCCAAACAGATCAGTCTCACAAGTATTAGACCAGTGCAGTCTCATAGGGCCCCATACTCAAAAGAACCTCATGCTTGGGGTTTAAGCTCATGCCAGGAGCTCTGGTGACATAGTGCCTAAGGCATTTGCTAACCAGAAGGCTGGTGGTTCAAACCCACCAGCCACTCCTCGGAAGGTTGGGCAATCTACTTCCATAGTGATGTTGTTGTTATGTGCTGTCGAGTCAAACCTGACTCATAGCGACCCCTCCTTGGGTTTCCAAGGCAGTATCACTACGGAAGTAGATTGCCCAACCTTCCTTCCGAGGAGTGGCTGGCAGGTCAGAAACCCTAGGAGGGGTTGCTATGAGTCGGGTCTGACTCACCAGCAGTGTGTTTGGATTTTTGTTGGTTTGGGGTTTTAACTACTCTGCAGTTGTCATCTTGAACTTCTTAATAATATTGCTTCTGAGTTTTTGTTCTGTAAGTGAAGTCTGAAGGGACAGTGAATCATGCCTTAGTTCATGAACAGTTCTGCCTCCCTGGAATTGGTTCTCAGCTGCCCACTCTCCTATTCCCTGGTACATCAGCCCTGCCAAGCCACTTCCTCCATGACCTGCCCAGGATCACTGTCCTATTCCACCTCCTGTGGAAACCTGAGCACAAGTGCAGGAAAGGTCAGGGTCAGGTGCATGTACCAATGGCATCACTAGAATGCACCTGCACCCCCTGACACTGTCCAAGTAATACTAAAATGGCCCCAGGGTTGGCAGTAGAGGCACTTCATGGGGATGAGCTGCCAAGGCAGTGGTGTCACTAAGGTTGATGTCACCCATCAAACAGTGCGATAACTCGTCACCTCCCTACCCCCACCCCATCACCCACCAGCCTCCCATCAGGGTACAGGCAGGTGAGCCACAGCACCTTCCACTGGGCAGAGGGGTCTCTGCCTTGGCCAATGGAAGAGGGGAGGAAATGTAGGGAACCGCTGGTGGCGAGCAGATGGGGAATTACCACACTGGTTGACACTAACCCTAGTGATACCACTGGCAGCTGGACCTGCTAGAGAATGGCAGTGCCAACTCTCAGTGGGAGAGCTGGCCAAACCCTAGGTGAGTGCAATCTGGCATGGAAATTGCAGTATCTTGAGGGTTGTCCACGTGGGTTGGGCAGTGAGTCCATGTTTAGGGGAAATGCCTGACTCAATGTCCCTGCCCCCAACAACAGCATGATTTGTCAGTCCTGCAACTGATGGGAGGGGAAACCAGTGGCTGGTGGACCTCATGTGTACATTGAGTCATAGGGCAGGGTGCCTTGGCACATGTGTCTGTACTGTCTCCACCAGTATTTCTGCATGCAAGATGGTGAGGTATATTAAATAGCAAATAAGAAATACACCAGGACAGGTCAACAACTGCAGAAGAAGAGAAAAAATTTCATACTTCAGTACCTTTTTCCTGCTCTTTAAACAAAAGACCTACATTTTCATTTTGCACTGTTGTTGTTGTTTGCCATCAAGTCGGCCCTGACTCATAGCGACCCCTCCTTGGGTTGCCGAGGCACTATCACTAGTGAAGTAGGATTGCCCAACCTTCCTTCCAAGGAGTGGCTGGTGGGTTTGAACCGCCAGCCTTCTGGTTAGCAGTCAAGTGCCTTAGGCACTACGCTACCAGAGCTAGCCCTGGTTCTAAGATCTGTATTTCAGGCCCAGATCTCTCTGCTGAGTTACAGATGGTATATTTGGATGCGTTCTGGACATCTCCACTTGGATATTTCTTAGATATTGCAAAATCTGGAGATCCAAAGTGAAATGTATAATCTCTGCCCCAAACTTGTTTCCCTACTTCAGGGAATGGCTCTAGCTAGTTATACAAGACAATAATTTGAGAATCATGTTTGACTCCTCTCTCTTTTCTTCTATATCCTATCAATTTCAGATCTGTCACATCTACTCCTGTTATCTCAAACACATCCTGTGTTTTTTATCTCTGCACAGCTTGGCATTTTAACAGAGACCTACAGGAAGTAAGGGATTAAGACATGCAAATACTTAAGAGAATAACGTTTCAGGCTGAAGGAAAAGCAAGTGCAAAAGCCCCAAGGAGGACCAGCAAAGAGACCATGGTGACTATGATGTAAAGACTACTTCAAACTTAGTAGCTTAGAACAATAAACATATATTATTGCATATAGTGTCTGTGGGTCAGGATTTGGGAGCAGCTTGGTTGAGGAGTTCTGTCCTGGATTCTCTCATGTACTAGTTAAGATGTTAGCAATGGCTGCATTACCCTGAAGGCATGACTAGGGTCTGAGATCCACTTCTAAAAGATAGTTCCCTCTCATGGTGCTTATTATTAACAGGAGTCTCAGAACCTTTATATGTAGACTTCTCTGTAGGCTAGTTGAGTGTCCCCACGACATGATATTAACTTCCCACAGAACAAGCAATCTGAGAGAGGGCAAGGGAAGCTACATTGTTTTATGACCTAGCCTTGGAAGTCACACCCTGTCACTTCCTCTTTTGGTTACACAAAACAGCTCTATTCAAGTGAGAGGAGCATACACAAGGGCATGAGTACCACCAGGAGGCAGGGATAATTGGGAGCCATCTAGGAGGCTAGCCCCACATATCTCCACCATGACTGTTCCGATACCACCATCATTCTTCATACATTTGCTTATTCATTCAACAAATATTTACTGAGAACTAACTAGATGGAGCTCTGGTAGCATAGTGCCTAAGGCACTTGACTGCTAACCAGAAGGCTGGCAGTTCAAACCCACCAGCCACTCCTCGGAAGGAAGATGAGGCAATCTATTTCCGTAGTGATACTGCCTTGGAAACCCAAGGAGGGGTCCCTATGAGTCAGGTCTGACTCGATGGCACATAACAACAACAACAGCAACAGCTAGATGCCAGGCACTTTTCTGGGAATTGGGGATAGAATGGTGAAAAAAATTAAGTCCCTGCCCTTATGACCTTCCATTCTAATGGGTCAAACTAGTTGTTATTGAATCAGTTTCACCTCATGGTGACCCTATGTGTGTCAGAGTGCTCCATAGGGTCTTCAGTGGCTGATTTTTGGGAACTAGGTCACCAGACCTTTCTTATGAGGTGCCTCTAAACTTTTTGTTAGTAGCTGAGCACATTAACTGTTTTCACCACTCAGTCTCCAGAGAAAAATAAATAAGTGCTTGTCAGAAGATGACAGGTAGTAGTGAGAGACATAGAGCAGAGCAATAGGGAGAAAGGATGATGGTTGGGGAAGGACACTATATAGGTGGTCAGGGAAAGCTCTGATTGCTTCCAAATGTCCTTGTTTTGTTTGTTTGTTTGGTTGGTTTGTTTTTTGCTGTTCTTTTTCTAATTGTTGAAGATGTTGGGATAAGGTGTTGATTTTGACTCTTTCTTCAGTTTTGATTTGTACAGCTATTTCTATCAATTGCCCTCTGATCACTGCTTTTGCTATGTCCCAAAGATTTTGGTATCTTGTGTTTTCATTCTCATTTGATTCAAGGAATTTTCTAATTTATTTTTTATTTCTTCTATTATCCAGTCATTTTTAAGGAGGGTGTTATTCAGTTTCCATGAGCTTGCTCTTTTTCCATTGGTCTTCCTAGAGTTGATTTCTAATTTTATAGCACTGTGATCTGAGAAGATGCTTTGCAGTATTTCAATGTTTTTCATGTTATTGAGGCTTGCTCTGTGGCCTAACATATGGTCTATCCTGGAGAATGTTCCATGCACTGGAAAAGAAGGTATATTGTGGTGCTGTTGGGTGAAGTGCTCTGCAGATGTCTATAAAGTCAAGTTGATTGATTGTGTTGTTAGTTATTCTGCATCTTTGTTGAGTTTCTTTCTAGTTGTTCTATCTTTTGTTGAAAGTAATGTATCAAAGTCTTCATCTATTCGTCTTTTCAATTCTGTTAAAGTCTGCTTTATGTATTTTGGGGCTCTTTTATTGGGCATGTAGATGTTTATTATGGTTTTGTCCACTTGTTCAATTGATCCTTTAATCATTATATAATGTTCTCTCTTGTCTCTTACAGTTGTTTTTGTCTTAAAGTCTATGTTATCAGAAATTAATATTTCCACTCCTGCTCTTTTTTGGTTGCCATTTGCTTGATATATCTTTTCCCAACCTTTGATTTTTAGTCTATTTTTGTCTTTGTGTCTAAGATGAGTCTCTTGTAGACAGCATATTAATGGGTCATGTTTTCTAATCCATTCTGCAACTTTCTGTCTCTTGAGTGGTACATTTAACCAGTTACATTCAGTGTAATTATTGACAAATATGAATTTGTTGCAATCATTTTGTTATGTGTTTTTCACGGTGTTCCTGGTTTCTTTGTTCCATATAATTTTCTGTGCTGATCTCATTTTGTTTGTGAATTGTGTTATCATTTCCTTCATTGGTATTGTTTTAGTATTTGCTAAATATTTGTGCTTGTCCTCTTTTTTATTTTGAGGTGATGGTTTATTATTTTTCTTTGAGGTTATCCTGTGATTCATTATTTTCTTCCCAAATTTATGACAGTCTGTTCTATCTCACAATTGTTTTGACTTCCTCACCATTTAGAAGTTCTGTCACTACACTATTTATTTCCTCATTCTGGTTTGTAATTGTCCTAATTTACCAATTAATGTTCCCTGTTTACAATCTTGTAAGTTTATTTTACTTTGGATACTTCTATAACTGGGTTGGTTTCTGGGTTATGTCATCATGTGTGTTAATCATCAGTTGTTGTTTGCTGTTGTTGGTTCTCTGTCCAAAGGACTCTGTTTAGTATCTTTTATAAAGCTTGTCTGGTTTTAACAAATTCCCTCAATTTCTGCTTATCTAGAAATCTCCTAATTTCATCCTCATATTTGAAGGACAATTTTGTGGGGTATATAATTCTTGGTTGGAAATTTTTTTCTGTCAGTGTTTTATATGTGCATTCTACTGCCTTCTCACCTGCATGGTTTCTGCTGAGAAATCAGAACCTAGTCTTATTGGTTGCCCTTTGTAGGTTACTTGTCATTTTTCTTGTGCTGCTTGCAGGATTCTTTCTTTGTCTTTGGTTTTGGTGATTTTGATGGTGATATGTCTTGGTGATTTCCTTTTGGAGTCTATCCTGTTTGGAGTCTTTTGAACTTCTTGAATGTATATATTCTTGACTTTCATCATGTAAGGGAAATTCTCTTCCAACAAATCTTTGACAATTTACTCTGTGGTTTGTCTGTGTCTCTTCCTGTTCTGGAATTCCATTCACATGTAGGCTTTTCCTCTTGATGGTATCCCACATGAATCTTAGGCTTTCTTCATTTTGTTTTGATCTTTTTTCTGGTTGATCCATTAACAGAGTAATATTGAGGTATTTGTCTTTAATCTCATTAATTCCATCTTCCATTGATTTGATTCTACTTCTTTGTCTCTGCAATGTTTTATCTATTTCTGAAATCTTAGGATTAATCTTCTGGATATCTATTTGTTGTTTTTGTATCCTTTCTCATGTTTTGTTTGTTTTGTCAATTTGTTCTTGTGTTGTTTTCCTAAATTTTTCTAGAGCTATTTCTGTGTTTTCCTTGATTTGTCTCTCAATCTATTAAAGATACTCAAATATAGTTCTTTTGAAATCCTTATCAGGGAGTTCCAATGCTGCTTCTTCCTCAGGAATGTTTTCTGGGTTTATATCCTGGTCCCTTGTTTCTACTACTTTATCTTGCTTTTTGTGTGAGCTGTGATGGTCTGTTGTTTCTGAGACATTGTGGTGTTCTTGTATTTATGTTTAATTTGTGGTTGTATGTTGGTGTGATTCATACAATATTTTTTCCCCTATATTTTGTTTTGATATATCTCTGTGAGCCGAGTACTGTGCTCTTCTATTTTCCAGTTGTTAGCACTTAGGCTCTCACCACCTATCTCCTGGTGAGTATGATAGAGACAGAAGCTGTGTGCACAGATCTCTGTTAGCTATTCATAAAGAGCAGTTGAAAATGAGTTGAACTGGAATTGGCTGCCATCTGTCATTGGTCAGTTGGTGCTAAAGTAAGTTGTGCCCCTCACTTAGTGAGTGGGGCTGCAGGAGGTGCAGGTATTGTTGGGTTGAGTGGGAATGGATGCTGTCTCCTACTCAGACAGACATTAAATAAATAAATAAATAAATAAAACACCAAAAAAAATAAAAACAAGGGAACAGAAAACTTAATCCACATAAACAAACAGGAACAACTGAAAAAAACAGAAAGAAAGGAATATATGAGAAGAAAAATTTTCAAAATATATTTTGAAGAATAAAAGAAAGATAATTTTAAAAAGAAAAAGAAAAGGCCATAGTATCTGGGGAGGGAGGACTGAGAAAAAAAGAGCAAAAGTAAAAGAATAACTCACTGCCGTTGAGTCAGTTTCAACTCATAGTGACCCCTCCGTGGGTTTCCAAGGAGATATCACTACAGATGTACATTCTCCAACCTTCCTTCCAAAACAAATGATGAGAAGAAACAAAAGAAAGAACAAAGAAGGGAACCAGGAAAAGGGAAGAGGAAAAAAGGAGAAAGAAGAGGGGGAAAAAAGAAAAAACAACCAAGTTCAATGTTCTGATTACCTACTACCTCTCTGACAAGAATATACCACAAATGGATGGCCTTAACAAATAGGAGTTTATTCTCTTATGGTTTGGAAGCTTTAAGTCCAAGTTCAAAGTGCCAGGCTCTAGGGGCTTTGTGAAAGCCCCTCGGCCTTGGGCTTCAGCTCTGCCCCTTGCTCCTAGTCCACTGAAGCTAGAGACATCTCTTCACTCAGGCAGCTACTAGCTGCTGAGGCTAACAAGCCCGAGGTCACCAAATAAAATGGCACAGTCCTGATGTTACCAAACCACATGGCAGGCCATTAATTCAAGTCCACTGGAAGTCCCAAGGTCGGCAGAGTGTGACAGGCTGATGAACAATGACA
>NW_006921632.1:9296015-9296701 GCF_000298275.1 Orycteropus afer afer
GAATGGGGCACAACACTGAGGCTCTGCCAGTACACAGACCAGGATAGAACCCCCACCAGTCAAGAAGGTGGGTGGAGGTGGGGGATGGCCAGATCCCTGTTCACCAAGAGAGTCAGTGGCATTAAGAGTAACAAGGGGAATACTGCACCTTTCCAGTCATCAGCCTCCAGTGTGGTTGCCTGTGCTGTCCTTGTCAGTGAAGCCCACTCCAGGTAAGAACACCACCCACACACATTCAAAACGGCTGCACCCTTAGGACAGTGGCTGGCAGTCCACAGCTCTACCTGTCCCCTTCCTCACTGTTATCCCTTCTGGTCATCAGGCACCAATGCAGTTCCTGCCCATGCAGTCTTTGGTGAGCGGAGTTGATTCTTAGGTTGCTATTGGAAAATATTCAAAATGGCTGTGCCCTCAATATAGCCAGCAGTCTGCTGTTCCATTTGTGTCCTTACTCACTTGTTCTGGTTACCTAGTGCCACTCTGACAGGCATATAGCACAAATGGGATGGCCTTAACAAAGAGGAGTTTATTCTTACAATTTGGAGGCTTTAAGTCCAAGTTCAAAGTGCCAGGCTCTAGGGGCTGGGTAAGAGCCCCTCAACCTTGGGGTCCAGCTCTGCCTCCTGCTCCCAGCCCACTGGAGCTAGAGGCATTTCTTTACTCAGACAGCTGTTGGCTGCTGAGGC
>NW_006921632.1:9297021-9300326 GCF_000298275.1 Orycteropus afer afer
GATTGTCAGTCTCATCATGGGGAATAACTACTACCAGCTGGCCCAGCCACTCAACCAGGCCCAGCCAAGTTGACACAAAAACATAACCACCACATCACTGTTTCAGGTTCTTCTACTAGCTGGTATTTAATCCACTTTATCCTTCCCATCAAAGCTCAGGGTTCCAAGATCATCTTCTGCATTGGTTTCAATTGGTTTCTCATTGCTTTGTTGCAGAGGGTCTGTGTAGCTTGTCTGCCTATTCTGCCATCTTGCCAGAACTTCTCCCCTTGAGGTAGATTTAAAGAGTTCTGATGCAGTGGTTGTGCAGTATGAGAGACAAAGGGAGTCAGAGATGAATCCAAGGCTTAGACCTGAGTAACTAAGAGAAGGTAGTTGCTGTTTTGGGAATGAAGACTACAGGTCTGGTGGGAGAATGGAAGTAGAACCAGGAGTTTGGTTTTGGACCTTTAAGTGTGAATGCAATATTAGACACTCATGTAGAAATGTCCAGTAGGCATGAGTCTGGAGTTTGGAGGAGAAGTTGACATTGCAGACTGCATAAGGTCACTTGGAGAATGAGTTTAAATAAAGAGATGAAATCCAAGGACTAAGCCCTAGGACACTCCACTCTAATATGTTGTTGTTGTTATGCGCTGTTGAGTCAGATGCGACTCATAGCGACTCCTCCTTGGGTTTCTGAAGGAAGATGGGGCAATCTACTTTCCATAGTGCCTCAGAAACCCAAGGAGGGGTTGCTATGAGTCAGGTCCGACTCAAGGGCACACAACAACAACAACAACATCACTACAGAAGTAGATTGCCCAACCTTCCTTCTGAGGAGTGGCTGGTGGGTTTGAACCGCCATTTACCTGGTTAGCAGTCAAGTGCTTTAGGCACTATGCCACCAGATGCACTGGAAAATGAGGAATAACCAGCAAAGGAGATTTAAAAAAAAAAAAAAAAAAAAGCAGTGGCAAGTGAAGAATCAGGAACAACAGGAAAGGGTGAAAGTCTAGAAGCCAAGTTAAAAATTCTTCAGAAAAGGAGGAAATGTCAAACAAATTTGATAGGGTCTTATAAAGATTAAATTTTCATACAGCTGCAAAATTTGCTTGGATAAAGAAGAAAATTGAGAACTGGCTGTTGGATTTAGTGATGTGGAGGTCTTTGGTGACCTCAGCAGTTTGGCGATGTGGTCAGGGACAAAATTCTGGAAAACATTCACAAGAAAATGAAGGAAGAGGAAGTAGTAACAATGGTCATAGATAACTCTTTTGAAGAGATTTTTAACTCCTTAAAACCCACCCATGAATTCTATCTAGACTTTGATATCCATCTCTATTTGGATTGTAATAAAACCAAAAAACCAAACTCACTGCCATCCAGTTGATTCTGACTCATAACAACTCCCATTTGGTTTCCAAGGCTGTAAATCTTTACAGAAGCAGACTGCCTCATGTTTCTTCTGCAGAGTAGGTAGTGGATTTGAAGCACTAACCTTTTGGTTAGCAGCCAAATGCCTTAACCACTATACCACCAGAGCGCCTTTGGATTATAATACAAAAAAACAAACCAAACTCAATGCCATCAAGTTGGATACAACTCATAGCAACCCCTCCTTGGGTTTTTGAGGCAGTATCATGACAGAAATAGATTGCCCAATCTTGGATTATAATAGGCAGCAAAAATTTAACATAGATAAAATCAAACTCTTCTCTTCCTTCTAAAACCTGGTCTTCTCCACAGCATTATCTATGCCATCTTGGCAACTTTTGTCTGATTTACTAAGCATGTTTTGTAAAACTGAAAATATTTACTATCTGGCCCTCACTGAAAAAGTTTGCCCACTTTTTTTGTAGTGTCATTTTCTTACCTAATTTTTAGAAGATCTATTACGCTTCTGAGATGGAGCTGTTTCAGCACATAAACAATTTGCATAAATGGGTATTTACAAAGAACTATTTATTCATGTATTCATTTTCCTTCACTATTTTAGCAATGACGCTTTTTTCTCCTATAGATAATCATAGAAGGAATTACAGAGACTTCATAGAATTAGCAGGCAATTCAGAATGCTCTATAGGGATGTTTCTGAAATATGTTATATGTCCTTTTGGTCAAATCAAGACAGGGAACAAAATGGTGCTCAAGGATGTTACTTTAAGTTGAGCTTAATTTAACTTCTTCCTTCCAACTGTCTATGGCTTCTCCATATTTAGAGGCAAAAGGACCAAATACATGGGTGTCTCCATTCCTTCTTCCAGGCTTTTGATGGTCTTGGATCCCACCAAGTCAGTCTTTGCACGAACTGGGCAGCAGGCATTTAAGAGGATCTTGCCACTTTTCCTCTGCTCATTGTTTCCTGGTGTGGTTTCTGGACAGGATTGTAATATTCATCACGCTGTATGGCCCATTGGGCCAGCCCACCTTCTAGCTCACTCCATTCTTTGAGTCTTCCACAAACTTGTCCATAAGTCTCTCCCCTCTCCCCGAGCTCCCCATCAGTGATGGCCTGCATTGGAAACTTCTGGTGTAATTCTAGGTTGCAGTCTTTAAGAGCTCTGAAATTCATCATGCTAGACATGTTCAGGTGCTCTGGTGCCATAGTGGTTAAAGCATTCAGCTGATAACCAAAAGGTTACCAGTTTAAACCCACCTGCCACTCCGTGGGAGAAAGATTAGGTAGTCTGCTTCTGTAAGGATTTACAGCCTGGAAACCTTATGCAGTTCTACTCTGTCTTATAGGGTCACTATGAATTAGAATAGACTCAATGGCATTGGATTTAGACATGTTCACCACAGCACCTTGAGGTTTTATCAGGACCAGTAACTCCATCCAGACTGCTCTTGTTTATTTTCAGTGGCATCTCTGCTTGAATATGAAATGGTATGGGATCAGAATGGAAGGCGATGCCTGTGTTGTTGACCAGCAGGTCAAGCCCACTTACTTCTGGCAAAGGAAGTTGCACAAGGCACAGATATTCTGCACCTAGTTGATGTCCAGCTGGTGGACATGTGGGCTCAGGCCCTCTGCTGCCCACCCAGTGCTGTGCCGTGCACCCTAGCATCAAGTCCCCTGAGAACTACCAACAGGGCTCAATCACAGCTAAGAAGCAATGCTTTTGTTTGCCATGGTGTGGTGTAGTAAATTACTTAGTGTGGCTTTTCTACCCATAAGTCTTTGTAAACTCCAAGGTGGGATTTTCTATGAGCAACTGAGGAGCTCCTGATTGCTGAAGTTGTCCACCTGGAGTATTTCTGTTGGGTGTGGCACAAAACAGTTTCTGGGAGGTGCCCACTCTCTCTCAGGTGCTTAGAGTTCT
>NW_006921632.1:9300831-9307761 GCF_000298275.1 Orycteropus afer afer
TTTTTGCACATGGTCACCACAGTCATGCAGTAGGAGGACTGGGGCTTGAATAGGAGACCTGGGGAGGGGGAAGTGCCCATCTGCAAAGAGCGGACCTGGCTGTAGACTTTAAGTATTTTTTGGTTATTGCTATTTTGTTAGTGAAATAGAAAACAAGGTCATCAACAGGGGATGAGGAGGTGGAAAGAAGTTTAAGCAGAGAGACAGTGTGGACAGCTGGAAAGGAAATGTCCTAGGGAGATAGCATAGGATTGCACCAAAGACTCACATGAGTTTAAACAAAAACTGAATGAATTTAAAGTAAAACGTGTCAGCATGGTTATGTATACACACCCTGCCCCAAGCATATTCAGCTTCTCAGGAGCATCTCTGAAGTAAGCAGACAATTCGAAATAACTAGGATTGGGTTTGACTGAAAGTCCCTGGGTGGCCCAAACTGTTTGTGCTGAACTACTAACCAACAGGTTGGCAGTTGAATCCACCTGGTGATACTTCAGAATAAAGGTCTGGCAATCTGCCTTTGTAAAGATTACAGCCGTGAAAACCCCATGGAGCTCATTTCTATTCTGTAACACATGGGTCACTATGAGTCAACTTGGGTTTTGCCAGAGGAGCTCAATAGAAAGAAAGAGGTGTTGTGAGTATAAGCAATGGAATAATTTTAATGATGTGTTTTGATAACCAAGAGGTAGAGAATAATGAGGACATGAATGAAAAGTTGGTAAACTCAAAAAATTGTAGATTCTGGAGGGGTAGAGTTACTGGAATTGTTCGAGTTATTTCTCACCTGGATTTTTCTGAAGACTCTTTAGTAGTTGTTATGGATTGTACTGTGTCCCCCAAAAGATATGTTGAAGTTCTAACCTTTACTACCTGTGAATGTGACCTTGTTTAGAAATAGGGTCTTTGAAAATGTTTTCAGTTAATATGAGGTCATATTGGAGAGAGGATGGATCCTGATTCTTATGAAAGAGAGGAAGAGACAGACTGAGGAAAAAAGTGGCCATATGAAGACAGATGCAAAGATTTGAATGATCTACCAGTCAAAGAATACCAAGTATTGCCAACAGTCACAAGAAGATAGGATAGAGGCATGAGACACATTCTCCCTCACAGCCCTCAGAAGGAATCAACGCTGCCAATATTGTCTCCAGAACCATGAGGAAGCACATTTCTGCTCTTACAAACCTCCCAATCTGTAGTATTTTGTTGTGGTAATCCTAGGCAATTATTACATTCATTTTCTTAATCTTTTCCAGTCCATTCTCCAGCTATGGACAGAATGATTCTCCTGACATGAAAAGCTGATGGAATCACTCCTTGCAAACTCTTCAAGAGTTTCCCAGGAGACTTTGGATAGTGGCTAAATCTTTTCTTGACTTGAAATTCTGTCGATATCTCAAGCCTAATGTTCAACACTTCTTTAGCACCTTCAGTACCTCCAGCCCCACCTGTTTATTTGAAGCCTTCATTATTTATCTTTTCTCCAAGACTTTACACATACTGTTCTCTTTGCTTTGACCACTGCTCCCTATCTCTGAGCTTGTTTTTCTGTTTGTTACCTATCTTTTTTCACTAAATATAAGCTCACTGATGGCAAGTTTCTGTCTCCTTCACCACTGTATACAAAATAGCTAAGATAGTGTCTGGTGCACAGCAGGTGCCTAATAGGCATTACTGTCTAACTAGCTTAGCAAACATTAGTTGAATTAATGCAATATTGAGCCTTTAAGGAAGCTTTTTAGTTTGCTCCTTGGAATTATAGTCCTTTGACATGATCTGATTAAAAGCAAAAAGAAATAAAGTTGGGAAAGAAATAGAATTCGATATCCATATATTTTGGGAAATGCTCCCAACCTTATTCCTTCTTTGGGATTCAGAATTTATTAGCATACCAAAGTCTTTCAGAACCCCTCCTGTGAAGAATTTTGATTATCCTTGTTTAAGCAAGCACATTGCAAAATGTATTTGATTTATTTTTATTTGATTTTAGAATAAAAAACACTGTGCTAGGATCTTCCTACTGTCATGCTAAGATACAAAGGCAGAAAACCTATGCTATAAAGGGCATTCAAATTGGTAAGGAAGGAATAAAACTATACTTATTCACAAGTGACATTATCCTATCCATAGAAAATCCCAGAGATTCCACAAGTAAGTTACTGGTACAAATAGAAGTGTTCAGCAATGTGGTGGGATGCAAGATCAACACACAAAAATCAGTTGAGTTCCTCTGCACTAACAAGGAGAACTCCAAAAAGGAAATCAAGAAAACAATACCATTTATAGTAGTCCCCAAAAGGATAAAATACCTAGGAATAAATCTAACTAGGGATGTAAAAGACTTGTACAAGGAAAACTATAAAAGACTCTTACAAGAATTGTGGTAAACTATGGTCAATGTCATGAGACAAAGTGTATGTGAACTGCTGTATGGAAAGTGAATTTGCTCTGTAAATCTTCACCCAAATCACAATTAAAAAAAGAAAAGAAAAGAGGGTTTACTGTAAGGTATAATAGAAAATTTCGGTGGTTTCCTTAAAAAAAAAAAAAAAACACTCTTGCAAGAAACCAAAAGAGACCTACATAAATGGGAAAAACATTCCATACTCATGGATTGAAAAACTTAACATTATGAAAATGTCAATGCTACCCAAAGCAATCTATGAATAAAATGGAACCCTGATCCATATCCTAACAACATTCTTTAACAAAATGGAAAAACTGATCTCCAACTTTATATGGAAAGGAGAGAGGTACCAAATAGCTAAACCAATATTGAAGAAGAAAAACAAAAGTAGGAAGCCTCACACTTCTCAGTCTTAGAATTCACTATATAAAACCAAACCAAATTCATTGTCGTTGAGTTGGATCTGACTCATAGAGACCCCTCCTTGGGGTGGTATCTCTACAGAACCGCCAGCCTTCTGGTTAGCAGTCAAATGCCTTTGGCGCTATGTCAACAGAGCTCCCAGAATTCCCTATACAGTCATAATAATCACAACAGCTTGGTACTGGTGCAAAAACAGACATATAAACTAATGGAAAAGAGTTGAGAACCCAGAAGTAAATCCACTCATTTATGGACAGCTGATGTTCAACAAAGGGTTGAAGTCCATTAAATGAGGAAGAGATAGTCTCTTTAATAAATGGTATTGGCAAAATTGAATATCCATTTGCAGAAAAATGAAACAGGATCCATACCTCACACACAAAAAATACTAACTCAAAACGGATCAAAGACATAAATGTTGAAACTAAAAGTACAAAGTTCCTGGACATAACATAGGGATAAACTTAAACCTGCTGCCATTGAGTTGAATTTGACTCATAGTGACCCTGGATGACAGAGTAGAACCCCCATAGGGTTTCCAAGAGTGTAAATCTTTACAGAAGCTGACTGCCTCATCTTTCTCCTGGAGAGTGACTGATGGATTCAAATGGCCGATCTTTTGATTAGCAACCAAATGCTTTAACTACTCTACCTCAAGAGGGACAAACCTAAGGGTCCTAATTTTTGGCATAAATACACTATCAAAAAACCCTGAAAATGCATAAGCAATAGAAGATAATGTAAATAACTGAGACCCCTTAGAAATTAAATAGTTACACTCATCAAAAGATTATCAAAAGAGTGAAAAGAAAACCTACAGACTGGGGAAAAAAATATATGGTAGCAAAATATCTGACAAAGGTCTAATCCCTAAACAGTATAGAAAACTTAAACAACTCAACAAGAAAAAATACAAACAATCCCATTCAAAAACAATCCAATTCTTGGTGAACAGACATTTCACCAAAGAAGGCATTCAGGCAGCTAACAAACATGTGAAGAGATGCTCATGATCATTAACCATTACTCACTGCCATAGAGTTGCATTGGACTCATAGTAACCCCCTTTGGGTTTCTGAGGTGGTAAATCTTTACAGAAGTAGATTGCCCACTCTTCCTTCTGCGGAGTGACTGGTGGGTTTGAACCACCAACCTTCTGGTTAGCAGTCAAATACTTTAGGCACTATGCCACCAGAGCTCCTTTAGCCATTTGTTGTTGGCCGTCAAGTCGGCCCCGACTCATAGCGACCCCTCCTTGGGTTTCCGAGGCAGTATCACTACGGAAGTAGGATTGCCCAACCTTCCTTCCGAGGAGTGGCTGGTGGGTTTGAACCGCCAGCCTTCTGGTGAGCAGTCAAGTGCCTTAGGCACTATGCTACCAGAGCTCCTTTAGCCATTAGAGAGGTGCAAATCAAAACTACAACACGATATCATCTCACATTTGCAAAAATGGCACTGATCCAAAAAGTAGAAAACAAAAAGTATTGACAAGGTTATGGGGAGATTGGAACTCTTATACACTGATGCTGGGATTGTAAAGTGGTACAATCACTATGGAAAATGGCGGCACTTCTTCAGGAAGCTAAAAATAGAAATAACTTACATTCCAGCAATCCCACTTCTAGGTACATATCCTAGAGACAAGAGCAGTGACACAAATAGACACATTCACACTCCTGTTCACTGTCACATTTTTCACAATACCAAATGAATGGAAACAACCTAAGTGCCTACTAAGGGACAAATGGATAAACAAATTGTGGTACATACATACAGTGGAATATTATGCAATAATAAAGACTAATGATGAGTCACAAAGCACCTTATAACATGGATGAATCTGGAGGACATTATGCTGAGTGAAATAAGTCAAACACAAAAGGACTAATATTACATGATACCACTTTTATAAAAAGTCAAGAATAGGTATATGCATAGAAAGCAATGCTCTTTGATGGTTAGTAGGGATGGGAGGGAAGAGGGAGATTCACTTACTAGATAGCAGACACGTGTTCATTCTGGTGATGGGAAAGTCAATACACAATATGTGGGAACTCAGCACAACTTGACCAAGGTAAATGAAGACACTGAGAGGTATGCAAGAATAAAGGACAACTACAGTAAAGGCTGGGAGCTCTGGTGGCATAGTGCCTAAGGCATTTGACTGCTAACCAGAAGGCTGGAGGTTCAAACCCACCAGCCACTCTTTGGAAGGAAGGTTGGGCAATCTACTTTTGTAGTGATACTGCCTCGGAAACCCAAGGAGGGGCTGCTATGAGTTGGATCCAACTCGATGGCAGTGTGTTATGTTTGTTGCATTACAGTAAATGCTATAATAAATATCAATTTTGCAATAGTAGTAATAGTAAGCCAAAAATAAGTGAGTGATTACATAGGAAGATATGTATGTTATATGGGTGTGAGAAGGCATATGATTGTACATGTTTGTATGTATATATTTATATATATTTTTGTATATGTTGCATATATATATTCATATATACAATAAAGTACATAGGGGGCATAGTTAGGAGTACTTCCTAGACATACTTAAATACCCCATGGGATTGATTTACTGGGTTTGAAGGCACAGGAATATAGTCTTGTGGGATACTGGGTCAAATGGCATAACTTAGTTCATAATGATAACATTCTGCATCCTAGTTTGGTGAGTAGTGTCTAGAGTCTCAAAGCTTAACTATTGGTCTCTTCCCATCTGGAACAAAGAAGAATGGAGGAAACCAAAGACCCAAGGAAGAAATTAGTTCGCAGGACCAACAGCCCATGTGAACCACAGCCTCTTCTAGACTGAGGCCACAAAAACTAGATGATGGGTGGCTACCACTGCCAACCATTCTGACCAGGGACACTATAGAAGGTCCCAGCTAGAATGAGAGAAAAATGTAGAAGAAAATTCAAATTAATAAAAATTCATAGTGAGTCTTTACTCATTGGATTGGTAGAGACTAGAGGAACCCCTAAGAAGCTCTGGTACAGTGCCTAAGGCATTTGACTGCTAACCAGAAGGTTGGTGGTTCAAACCCATCAGCTGCTCTGTGGAAGGAAAATGGAGCAATCTACTTCTGTAAAGATTTATTGCCTTGGAAACCCAATGGGGGTCACTATGATTCAAAATCTACTCTATGACAGTGGTTTTTTTTGTTGTTGTTGTTGTTGTTTTTCTTTGTCTAGTTTAGAAGAACCCTGAGACTATTGTGGTAAGATACCTTTTTAAATGGAACTGAAAACAGTTCTGGATGTCACCTTTTAGCCAAATAACAGATTGCCCTAAAAAATAAATAAAAACCTGTGTGCTCCTTCAAATAATTAACTAAATAACCAAACAGTCAACATTTACACAAAAGCAAAGATGAGAAGACAAGAAGGAACAGGGAAACTGGATAGATGGAAATGATGCAGGTGGTGTGAAAATGGTGAGAGTGCTGACACATGCAAGGACTGTAACCAATGCCACTGAACGATTTGTATATGAATTGTTGAGTGGGTATCTGATTTGCTGTGAAAATTTCACCTACAACACAATAACAATAAAACTATGCTATCTATTTGTGAAAAAAATTAAAATCTCTAAACATATCAGAACATGTCTATTGTTTGGCAAAACAGTGAGGTCATGGATGCCAAGATGTGTTGACTGTACATTGAGGCATCCCTCCTGCTGGGTGATCAGATGAGAGGTTCCTCCTCTTCTATCCCTGCCCAAAGCTTTCACTGGGCCAATGTGCCAAGGGGCTTGAACTGCATAGGCAACAGGGTACTGTATGTCTCTTGGGTTCCAGAAATGAGACATTAAGAAATTGCTAAGAAACCTAAATATAATAGGTTGTGTGTTTTCCTTTTAAATCAATAATAAGTTTTTGGTCAGAAATTTGTGTAAGGTAGGAGCCCAAATGGTGCAGTGGTTAAACACATGGCTGCTAACCAAAACGTTGAGGGCTCAAACCTACCAGCTGTTCCATGGGAGTGAGCTGTGACAATCTGCTTTTGTAAAGATTTATAGCCTTAGAAACTATGGGGCAGTTCTACTGTCCTTGCAAGGTCACTAGGAGTTGGCAAAGCCTGGACAGCAGTGTTTT
>NW_006921632.1:9308571-9310271 GCF_000298275.1 Orycteropus afer afer
AAGAAGAAATTACATGGTTTCTTCTTTACAACCAATTTATCTAAATCTATTTTCCATCACTCCTCTTACCCTGAGCTGTACCCAACCTGCCAGATCCACCCTTCACAGATACTCATCTCCCCCAAACACTGCTTCAAAAAACAGAAAATTCTTGGAAATTCCAGAAAATGTCACTGGCTTTATTGCATTTCACCCTCTCTGTTGACTAAGCCAACAACTTAAATTCTGATTCACCCCTAATTTTCCCTTCTTTCCAAGTACATTTTGTTCCCCTATTATTTTTCTTTATACATTCTATTTGATGCAGTTTTTTTAAAAAATTTTTTTAATTAGGACCTAATCCAAACTTCAGAAAACAGAAAGTTCAAACGAGAGACGGATTAGGGGAAATGAATTTCCTTATTTGTATATTTTACCACCATTGGTCTAGATGTAAAGAGTTCTGCTGCTGTAATGGTTAAAGCATTTGACTGCTAACCAAAAGGTTGGTAGCTCAAACCCACCAGCTGCTCCATGGTAAAAAGAAGAGGCAGTCTGCTTCCATAAAGATTTACAGCCTTGGAAACCATATGGACCAGTTCTACTCTGTCCTATAAGGTGACCATGAGTTGGAATCGACTTGATAGCAGTGGGTTTGGCTTTTTTCCAGTTTGGAGTAGATGTGGGAATGACCTAGATTTCTGTATGGGTATAAGCATTAATGTGTAGAAGCAATCATGGCCACTGAGAATCAAGTTGAATTGAAGACAGATTCTACAAGTTCTCAAAGAAGAGTGTCCACAAATTTAGACCCAGGATGTCAAATCTTAAGAGTCTCTTTCTTCCCTACATCCAGGCACAGAAGAGAGGGAAGGAAGGGAACTGATGTGGTTTTGAAATATTCACCCTGAACAGTGTCCACCTTTGTGTTTCAGGATGGAAATAAAGAGAAGTGATAAGTGAGGTTGTTGTTGTTGTGTTAGGTGCTGTCGAGTCATCTCTGATTCATAGTGACCCTATGCACAGCAGAACGAAACACCGTCCAGTCCAGCTCCAGCTCCGTGATCCTTGATATACTTAAGACCATCACTCCTGCCACTGTGTCAATCCTTCTCGTTGAGGGCCTTCCCCTCTTTTGTTGACCCTCCACCTTACCAAGCATGACATTCTTCTCCAGTGAATGGTCCCTCTGACAACATTACCAAAGTAGGTAAGACAAAGTCTGGCCATTCTCACTTCCAAAGAGCATTCCGGCTGCACTTCCTCCAGGACAGATTTGTTAGTTATTTTAGCAGTCCATGGTATTTCCAGCATTCTTCGCCAATACCACAACTCAAAAGCATTGACTCTTCTTTGGTCTACTTTATTCATTGTCCAGCTCTCACATGTATATGAAGCAATTGAAAATACCATGGCTTGTGTCAGGCGCATCCTTGTCCTCAAGGAGACATCTTAGCTCTTCAGAACTTGAAAGAGGTCCTTTGCAGCTGACTTGTCTAGTGCTCAACATCATCTGATGTCCTGAGTGCTGCTTCCATTGACATTGGTTGTAGAGCCAAGCAATGTGAAGTCTTTGACAACTTCAATCTTTTCTCCACTTATCGTGATGCTGCCTATTGGTCCAGTTGTGAGGATTTTTGTTTTCTTTATGAGATGTAATCCATACTGCAGACTGTAGTCTTCATTCTTCATCAGTAAGTGCTTCAAGTCATCCTCATTTT
>NW_006921632.1:9311353-9312070 GCF_000298275.1 Orycteropus afer afer
AGATCCTCTGTTCAGCTCTTTTACCTTGTCATTTCTTCTGTTTGCTTTAGCTATTCTCTGCTCAAGGGCAAGTTTGGAGTCTCATCTGACATCCATTTTTGTCTTTTCTTTGTTCCTCATTTTTTTAATGACCTCTTGCTTTCTTCATGGATGATGTTTTTGATGTCATCCCACAATTCTTCTGGTTTTCGGTCATTGGTATTCAATGCATCAAATCTATTCTTTAGATGGTCTCTAAATTCAGCGGAGATATACTCAAGGTCATGTTTTGGCTCTGATGGACTTGTTTTAATTGTGTTCAACTTCAAGTTGAACTTGCATATGAGCAGTTGATGGTCTGTTCTACAATCATCTCTTGACCTTGTTTTGGCTGAAGATATTGAGCTTTTCAATTGCCTCTTGCCACAGATGTAGTCAATCTGATTCCTGTGTACTCCATCTGGTGAAGTCCACGTATATAGCCACTGTCTTGCCACAGATGTAGTCAATCTGATTTCTGTATACTCCATTTGATGAAGTCCATGTGTATAGCTGCCATGTGTGTTGTTGAAAAAAAGGTATTTGCAATGAATAAGTCATTGGTCTTGCAAAATTCTATCATGCAATCTCCAGTGTTATTTCTGTCACCAAGGCCAAATTTCCCAACTATTGGTGATTCTTCTTTGTTTTCAACTTTTGCATTCCAGTCACCAGTGATAATTAGCACATCTTGATTGA
>NW_006921632.1:9313625-9325349 GCF_000298275.1 Orycteropus afer afer
ATACCTCCACTGTCCAACCTTTTTACCAATTCTTTGAGGACAGGTTCCTCTTGGCCCTGCTGTCTGTCATTGCTGGCTCTGCCACTGGGTCCCTTTCAAGCCTGTCACTGTCTTAAGTGTTACAGCCCTTGATCAGTGTTACAGCTCTTTTAGAAGCATTCTTTCAGTGTTTGCTTCTTCTACTTTCTTCCTGCTACTACTCTTCTTGCTTCTTTCTCTTTGCTTCTTTCTGCTTGTCAAACCTTTGTGGGTCTCACTGTTCAAAATACAAAAAGTCCTAGTCAATTCCAAGGTATGGCACTCCCACCAAGACCACAAACTGACCAATCCCATTTCAGTAGGCCACAGACATATTATTTATGTAGTAGGTACAGCTGGACTACAACTCACCTCATTTGCATAATCTATTGACCAATTCCTGCAAGGTACATATCAATCACAGGGCAGGCTGCATGCAGTCCAGGACCAGACAAAGAGTATCAAACCAAGTTGTTTTCTGTTTACCTAGGAAATGGGTAAAGTAACCAAATGGATAAAAGTAACAAACCCGCTGGGGCAGAAAACTAGGGCAAAGGTAACTCCTCAGGGTTTAGAGAAAAATCTCTCAAACTGTTTTTCCAAAGAAACAAGGACTCATTAAAGGAACTTATTTTAACACACACACACACACACACTCACAGCAACCCTATAGGACAGAGTAGAACTATCCCATGGCTCCCAAGACTGTAAATCTTTACAGAAGCAGACTGCCTCATTTTTTTTCCTATGGAATGGCTGGTAGGTGAAAACTGCTGACCTTTTGGATAGTAGCCTAATGCTTAAACCACTATGCCACCGGAGCTCACTACACACACACATACATACACTAATAAACAATACCAATTTTTTTTTTGCTGGGGTGAATGTAGCTTGAAAAAGGAGCTGTGGTGGCACAGTGCCTAAGGCATTTGACTGCTAACCAAAAGGTTGACGGTTCAAACCCACCAACCACTCCACAGAATGAAGACACAGCAATCTACTTCCATAAAGATTTACCACCTCGGCAACCTAGTGGTGGTCACTATGACTTGGAATCCACTCGATGGCAGTGAGTTTGGTTTTGGATTTTGGAACCTGAAAAGAAATACGGGAGAATAGTCAATTTCAGGTTTCTGTTTCTCAAATGTGAGCCGGGGTCCAGCGATACCATGGAGACAGTTTTTCTGAATCTAAATAGATAGGGGCTGTAATGGGGCCCTTTTTTCTCCTCTAGAACTTTTCACCCTCACCTGTTTTGTGATATACAAATAACCCCGCAAAAGCATCCACCTTAGAACCTGTTCAGGCAATATCTTCATTGGCTGATAATCAGATAATTACTAAAAAGAATATGCTTCCACTAGGAGCTTGGGTAGCATAGTGCCTAAGGCACTTGACTGCTCACCCGAAGGCTGGCGGTTCAAACCCACCAGCCACTCCTCGGAAGGAAGGTTGGGCAATCCTACTTCCGTAGTGATACTGCCTCGAAAACCCAAGGAGGGGTCACTATGAGTCGGGGCCGACTCGATGGCAAACAACAACAACAACAACAACAACAAGGTAATAGTTCACATGGTAGACAAGCTTGGAGGGGAGATATGCTAGGGAGAAAAACGTTGACACGTTCAGAATTTTATAGTAAGTCAACCCTAACCACAACACTCACTACCACCTCTTTGTCCACAATATACATAGGGGAACTAGTTCTGCTTAGCCTCTTGCTGAAGAGCAGTGACTTATTTTGTATCTATGATGAAAGTAAAACAGACATTGCAAATCATCTAGAGTCAGAAGGAGACAGTGCTGCTAGTGACATCTGTCTTTTTCTCCTCTATAACGTAAATACCACCCAGGCTGAAGACCGAAGATCTGATAATCTGGCCATTTGATAGAGACTCTTTAAAGAAAATTATTCAAACATTTTTTCTCCTGTAGGGAGCCAAAAGTTGGTGAAGGAAAATGGTAGTGGTGCTTTAGAATAGTTTATGCACTCTAAGAAGCAAGGAGTGGGAAGAATTATTGCTGTTATAGAGTTGCTCTAAGCAAAACAGAAATAAATATTTCAACCCCAACTTCCTTGTTCTTCTTCACATTGTTTCTCTTTGTCCACTGATGTACAAAACCTTGTTCTCAAAGTCTCTCTCAAGAAAGAGTACCATAGACATTTCTACCTAGGTTGTCAGTGGAAAGATCTCAAATCTGGACCCATTAAGATCTGGGTTCAAATTTTGACTCTGCTTCTTATAAACTGTGCCAACTCAGGCAAGTTGCTCCACTTTTTTTTTTTCAGTGCCCTCCTCCATGGGTTGAGGAAGGGAAGGTGATGGAAATAAAAATATCTAACTCACTTTATTGTCAGTGTTTTCCTTGTCTAACAAATATTTACTTATCTCTATGTGTTATAGAGGAGCTCTGGT
Source organism: Orycteropus afer afer (assembly GCF_000298275.1). Classification (NCBI taxonomy): domain Eukaryota; kingdom Metazoa; phylum Chordata; class Mammalia; order Tubulidentata; family Orycteropodidae; genus Orycteropus; species Orycteropus afer. The sequence continues at coordinate 9,316,061 of NW_006921632.1, forward strand.
AGCACAGTGCCTAAGGCACTTGGGCGGTTCAAACCCACCAGCCATTCCTCAGAAGAAGGTTGGGCAACCTACTTCTGTAGTGATGCTGCCTCGGAAACCCAAGGAGGGGTCGCTATGAGTCAGGAATGACTTGACGGCACATAAGAACAACAACAACAATGTGTTATAGATTAAATTGTGTCCCCCACAGAATATGTGTTGAAATATTAACCCTGTGGATGTAATTCTGTTTGGAAATAGGGTTTTCTTCGTTACGGTTATTCAATCATATCAAAGTAGGATGCATTCTAAGTGTAAGCACTTCTGAGTTCTAAAAAGACTGGAGGCACAGAGACAGGCACACACGGGGCAAGACAGATGCCAAGTGAGACTGGCTAAGGAAGCAAGTAATGCCCAGGGCTACTGAGAAGGAAGCTCAGATTAATACATCTGAGACCCTGATTTGGACTTCTAGCCTCCAGAACTGTGAGAAAATAAATTCTTATTCTTTAAAGCCATCCACTTGTGGTATTTGTGTTATAGCAAAAAGTAGGAAACCAAGATATTATGTGTTAGGTACTGTTATAGGCACTTGGGGTACAGTGGTGAGGAGGGCACAGAACTGTCCCTCAAAGACCTTATAGTCTGATGAAGATATTTATTTGAGAGCTTATTGTATATGAGCCTTGCCTGCGCTAGGGACTTTGATTGTTGTTGTTGTTAGGTGCCGTCGAATCATTTCTGACTCATAGTGACCCCATGTACAGCAGAACGAAACACTGCCCGATCCTGCGCCAGCTCCATGATCCCTGCTATACTTGAGCCCATCATCGCACCCACCGTGTAAATCCATCTTGTTGGAGGCCTCCCCCTCTTTCATCGACCCTGTACCCTACCAAGCATGACATCCTTCTCCAGGGAATGGTCCCTTCTTACAACATGACCAAAATAGGTGAGACGAAGTCTGGCCATTCTCGCTTCCAAGGAGCACTTCAGGTGCACTTCTTCCAGGACAGATCTGTTAGTTCTTTTAGCAGTCCATGGTACTTTCAGCATTCTTCACCAGCACCACAACTCAAAAGCATCAACTCTTCTTCGGTCTTCCTTATTCATTGTCCAGCTCTCACATGCATAGGGACTTCGATTATACAACTTCAATCACCCTTCACCACAGGAGAGTTACTACTCAGGATTCCTGAGCATTGGCTTGCAACATCCATTTAAATGGTTTGCGGCTGAGTAGTTATTCTTTCAGTATTCATTTGTGGAGTATGGACTATGTGTTAGGCACTGTGAGATTTGGTAGGGAATTTTGTTGAATTTGACTGGACTTCATCTGATTAATATGGTTATTTTCTCTTACAGTGAATTGTCAACTGTGCAATGCAAATCATATTATTAAACTTCTCAATATCCACTCTCTTTATTTTTGAGATTCATTGTAAAGGTACATGAAACACATTTTCCGAATGTATCCCAAAATGGCTAAAGAGAAGAAAATCAATATTTATTATGTACCTCTCAGGTGCCAGTCTCTCATCTTCCTGTGCATTTCCTCATTTCACACCAGAGTTGTGAGGTAGGCACTATGACCAATTTACAGAAGTAGAAACTAAGGTTCTGAGGAGTTAAACATAAAGGACATTTAACAAGTGTATTTGCAAGGTTATAACCTGAATTTCTGTAATAACGAGAGCACAAAATAGGGCTTAGCTAATTAAGGTTTATTTCCTCCCTTTTAACAGCCCAGATGTGAATATTCCAAGTTGTCAGAACAGCTCTACTGCATGAGGTCATACTGGGATTTGGGTTTCCTTCATCTTGGCTCCATTGTCTCCTGTATGGCCAAAGTCTGGCCACCACCATATCCATGTTCCAGACTATGGGAAGAGAAAGGACAATATTCAGGGCAAGCAACTTGGTCATTAAGGAGGTGACCCAAAGATTGTGGAAATTATTTTGGCTCACATCCCACTGACCTGAACTTAGTTGCATGGCCACATCTAGCTGTAAGAGATGCATGCCCAGCTGAAATTTGGAAGATGCTATTACTAAACATAAAGTAAGAATGAGTATGTGAGCAGTTGGTAGTCTCTGGCACAGTTAGTAAATGATGAAGCAGGAATTCAAATCCATGTTTGCTTGAGTCCAATTCTGTGTTGCTGCCTCTTAAACATGAGAGCCAGTAAACTCTAGATTGTCATCCATTTGTCTGCAAATAAAAAAACTAAACAAACATGTAAGTAAATATAAACAAGTAACATTTTTTATTGTTGATAGTTTAGAAGCCAGCAATCAAAGTTATGTGTCAACTTCTCAGAAACATAGGTGTTTTTTGTTTTGTTTTGTTTTGTTTCTAACTCTTCTTCCTGTAGTTGCCAATATTTTTTTCTTTACTTGGAAATATTTCAAACCTTTTGCAGCATGGACTTGTGACTCATATGAAATACTTGTTAAATGAGTTATAGAAGAAAGAGAGAGAAATACAGCTACTTTTTAAAAAAAAAACAAACCTGATATCTTCTTGCCAAATATGTTAACAGGATATATTTTGAAGGTAGTGCAGTGCAGCAAACTATTGGTTTGGTTAAAGTTGCCTAATGCAAGAAAATGGAGCCCAGGTGATGCAATGGTTAAGTGCTCGGCTGCCAAACAACAAAAAAAGGGGAGTTTGAACCCACCAGCTGCTCTGGGAGAAAGATGTGGCAATCTGCTTCCATAAAGATTTACAGCCTTGCAAACCTTATGGGGCAGTTCTGCTCTCTCCTAGTAGTAATGAACTCAGTGGCAATGGATTAATGCAAGAAGAGTCAATCAGGAAGACTGAATATACTATCTTTTTTTTTTTTTGCTTTGTTTCCCCCATTACTACATAGAGACCTTTGCATCTATATTCTTTGCAATATATGGTAGAAATATTCTTGCCAAAGAAATAAACAGTGATTAGTTTCTTTTTAAGGTGAAAAAGACCCCTTGTCTAGTTCAGAGTAAAAAATGCCATGCCCACTTTAAATCACTGTTTCTATGAAGTGACAAGTTTTCTTTGTTCTTATTTTTTAAAAATTTTTATACATAAATCCAATTCTTATATAGGGCTAAAGGATAACTCAAGACATGGGACCTCAAATTCTTGCCTTCTTATCATAAGGCAGGCACTTTTTCTTTCTTCCCTCTTGCACCAAAAAAGTAATCACTAAAGCGCATGGTTATCTGAACTACAGTCACCACAAACCTTCTTTCACTCTTTCTCAGTCCCTGAAATATACCCTCTCTGGTCTTTGATCCAAGGAGCTCTGGTGGTGTAGTGCCTAAGGCATTTGACTGCTAAGCAGAAGACTGGTGGTTCAAACAAACCCAACAGCCACTCCTTGGAAGGAAGACTGGGCAATCTACTTCTGTACAGATACTTTCTCAGAAACCCACGGAGGGGTCACTGTGAGTCGGAATTGACTCAATGGCAGTGAGTTTGATTTGGTTTTGGTCTTTCAACCAGTCACTCCTCCAAATCACATTTTGGAAGCTTGCTAAAGTTCTCCGAATTACCAACTTCAATGCTTATCCCTGAGTCCTGTCTGTCCATCTGGATTCTATAAGCACTTTGCCCAGGGATTATATTCTCATTGGAGCCATCTGTACTTTAGAAGCTCCAGTAGAGATTGAAGCAGTCCTAGGAAGACCAGTGGGTTATATATTTGGAGCTAATCTGGAAGAAACAGAAGATTTTCATAGCTTTCCTGAAACTGAATAAAATCATCAGAGATGTAAAAAGAAAATAAATACAGGCATGTAAGAATGACAATATAATAATTTAATGTAAGTTCCTGAATCATAAAATTCTTCAAGGACAGCTCTATATAATAATAGTTTTTGGAAAGTACTTAGTTTTGGAGCATTTACTACAAGATTGCATGCCCAAAGATTTTGCAGTGCAATGATTAATAATGTGATAATGGTGGTGAAGATAATGATGGCAGAGTGAAGAAAGCTCTAGTCTTCTAAGGTGGATGAGTCATTGATATTGTTTGATGGGGTTCTGCATAAGCAGATTTTATTCAACTGCTTTCTATGTTAACAACACCAAAGGAAACCCAGTTTTCCCAAAGGGAAGTATAATTTGTATTTCATATTTAAAAAAAATTATTATATTCTCCCCAAGGCAAAAAGAGTTTCTTTCAAATAATATGCTTTTGGGGGGAAAAAAAAGTACTTTTAGGAAACGATGAAGAGCTTTTGTTTCCTGCTAGCATCAGGTCTCTTTGTCTTCTTTTGTGTGTGTTTCAGCGATAGGCAAAACGATAGTCCTTTAGAAGAAGTTAAAATTATAGCCCTAAAAAATCTACTCAAATACAGTATTTTATTTCAGTTTAGACTCATTTTCAATTGTGCTTAATCTTTCCCAGGCTTGTTACTACTTTCTCTTACAGTTCCCTCTGCAAAATGACATTTTTAGTCTCTTTTGCCCTCTATTGAATTGGCTTGGTAATAACAGTAACTAGCAAAATGCTAGTTCTCTAGCATGTGAGAGAAGACATAAATATTTGATCTCAGATCAGTGGTGTGTGTAATCGTTGCTATAGAGGAAAACCTTTGATTGCTGCCCAAATCTGGAGACCTATTAAAATTTAATTTCTGGGGACTCTCCATATACATAAAACTCAGAACATTTCATAGAATAAGTTAAACCTTCCATGTTTCTATGACAAACTCTTCTCCATCTCCAACGGAGAAGGGAACAGTATTTAGATGTTAGACAGCAATTCCTCAAATGAATGCTGAAAATTTGGAAAAGAAATACCAAGGCAAATTGTGAATTTCTCCCTTAAAAGTTATTAAAATATGATGGATTCTCAGTTGTCTGCATATTTTGGTTGAGTTTGCTAAATTCTGCAAAATCATAGAAAGTTAAAATAATAAGGAAAAACAGATCTGAAAGCAATTAATATATTAGCTTGCCTTTACATTTTAAAAAACTGAGGTAATAATAAAAATTGGAAAACCTATGGTTTTATAGTAATAGAATACTATTCATAAATTGTATTTACATAATTTCAACCATAAAAATAAAACATAAAGCAGATGTTCTTAGGACAACAATGGCAGAAGCACAATACAGGGCTTCTAACCAGTTCATTCTGGTTTAACCGCCTCCTGATAATTTCCCTTCCCACACAAGATATACTGAATCAGAATCTATGTTTTAACAAGATCTTAGGTTTACGTATGAGGGTCTCTGGTGGTGCAGTGGTTAAGGCACTTGGCTGCTAACAAAAGGTCAGTGGCTCAAACCCACCAGCTAGTCTGTGAGAGAAAGATGATGTACTCCGCTTCCATAAAGATTTACATCTTTGGAAACCTCAATGGGGCAATTCTACTCTGTCCTATAGGGTCACTGCTTGAATACTTTCTTTTAGAAAGATCAGCACAAGGCCAGTCCCTATGAGGTAAAGGTTAAAGATGCCCCAAATGTCTGACATTTCCAAACTGCCATGCCACTCCATCATCTCTGACATCAACTCCTCATCCTCCCCTCAGTAATCTCCCTCCCTCCATATTTCTCTGTCACGTCTCATAGAACTCACAAACTCCAAAGGAAACAGTTCATGTGGTGGTACTGGTAGGGGCTGGGAGGCTGGCAAGTTCCAACTCTGTGCATAGGTCTGAAGGATTCTCCCAACTCATATGGTTGCAGGGGTTGGAGAACCCAAATGGGTGGGTCAGAAGACAGCTGCTATCTCAAGTTCAGGGGTAAGATGATAAGGAACCAAAAACAGGACTGAAGCAAGAAAGGGAACTTTCCCAGAACATTCACATACATACCCTCAAGGAAGGTAAGGGTGGTGACTTCAGTCACACCCTGCAGCAAGGCAAGACTCAAGATACATCCCACCCTAAACAGGCATAGAGACTAGGATTTACAACACATCAGAATGGAGGACTATGGCTAGAAGGGTCATATTAAGCAACTCACTGCACTGCATTTATGAGTTGGAATGAATGATGGCAGTGAATTTGATTTTTTATGAGTATACATAAGAACAAGGAGCTCTGGTAGTACAGTACCTAACACATCTGACTGCTAACCAGAAGGCTGGTGGTTCAAGAAGGAAGACTGAACAATCTACTTCCATAAAGATTTACTGCCTTGGAAAACCAATGTTTGTTGCTATGAGTTGGAATGGACTCAATGGCAGTGGGTTTAGTTTTTTTGTTTATATATAAGAATCAACTGGGGAATCTATAAGAATCACTAGGATCTTATTAAAATGTAGAATCTGATTCAGTATATCAGGGGTGGAAGTGCAAATTCTCAGCAGGGGGTTGAACTGGAATGAATCAGTTCGAACCTAAACCAAACCCACTATCATCGAGTTGGTTCTGACTTATAGCAAGCAACCCTTTAGGACAGAGTAGAACTGCTGCATTGGGTTTCCAAGGCTGTAACTCTTCACCGAAGCAGACTGTCTCATGTTTCTCCCAAGAAGGGCCTTGTGGGTTTGAACCAGCCACCTTTAGGTCAGCAGGTGAATGCTTTAACCACTACATCACCAGAGCTCCTGAATCAGTGCAAAGCCCTGATATAATGTTTTCTTCCTAATAAGTACTTACATTGCAATTTTAAGTAGGTTTAGCTATGGGCTGACTCATCTCATTAAATCCAGATGAATGAAGTACTAAACAAGTAGATAATCCTAGTTTAATTTTATATATTAGTTTCAAAGTCTCTCAGCCACACATAAAGCTGTTATGGTAACACATTTGGCTGATCTCTCTTCTACCTCTTCTAGTTTCCTTTCCTCCGTTCTGATAGGATGGGATATGAATCTTAAAGGGATAAAATATTTAGCAGAGCATAAAGGTAGGTGACCCAAGAGGGCTAGAAAGATATATAAGTTCCCAGAAAATTCAGGATTGACCATAGGGTAAATGTAAAAAACAGTCTAATGTGATTTTTAGAAACCTAAGGACCTGAGATTCTTCTGTAGGCATGCATCATGCAACTAATTGCTTGACTGGGGTTAAACTCTTTGCCATCGAGTAGATTCTGACTCATAGTGACCCTATAAGACATAGTAGAACTGCCCCCAGACTGCCTCATTTTTCTGTGGGTTGGAACTGCTGACCTTTTAACCACTGTGCCACCAGACCTCCTTTGAGAGGCTAAAAGTACTAGTTAATAAACTAAGCTCTGGAGTCTAACAATCCAAAAGTGGAATCTTAGTTACACCACTTAATTGATAGGTAATCATGTTCCTTAACTCCACTAGGCCTCAATTTCCTTATTCATATAATGAGAAAACGAACTCTTAGAATTGTTCTGAAATTACACAAAACATTCTCATTACAAATACTAGAGAAGGATTTGTCCAGGAGAGATTTCCAATATTGGTCATCACAGTGACTGTAATTCTCAATATCATAATGATGGAAATAGCTTTGAAAGGGACTCTTTCCCTAGACACTTGTCGGTAAAGAAAGCAAAAGGGGGAAGCCTGATTTCTGTGCACAATCCCACATTAGACTGCTGTTATACTTCCATCCGACTGAAAATTGCGTTTGAGGCTATGTTCCTGGCCAGGAAAAGGCCCACAATATGCTTGGCATCACCAATTTGACATCTCCATGGTCTGTCTACCATGTAATTTCTAAGCACAGTGTAGAGCTTTTTAGGGAATTGGTCAGACAGGGGCTATGGGAACCTTGTGCTATCCATTAAGTTGTTCTTTGTTTCAGGCATGCATGGTCTTGATTTGGGTCAAGACTTAGAATGAGGGATTTATTTGCCTATTTTATAGCTTCTTTACATAGACTACTAGTGTACAACCCTGTTGTTGTTGTTGTTATGTGCTGTCAAGTCATTCTGACTCATAGTAACCTGATTAAGACAGAGTAGAACTGCCCCATAGGGTTTCCCAGGCTGTAATCTTTATGGCAGCAGATTACCAGGTCTTTTCTTCCATGGATCTGCAGATGGGTTTGAGCCATTGACCTTTTGGTTAGCAGCCTAACACTTAAACATTGCACCATCAGGGCTCCATTGCCTCCCAAAATCTAATAGTATGAAATTTGTACTCTCAACACACATGAATAATTCTCAAGTAACAAGTAGCAGTATGTTGAAAAATATAAGAATTAACAAACTGAATACAAAAGTTTCCCTTTCCTTCTTTTCTGCCTTCCTTCCTTTTGGGGATTACCAGCCACCAGCATGGAAATGCCATTTTCTTTTGGGAGGAAGAAATATATTACAACACATTATCCTCCCAAATGGAACATTAGCACCTTTTCTTAGGTGGCTCTTTATAGATACTGCATAGGGGTAAAGAAGAGGCCCTTGATTTTGGAAGGGATTACCTCGAAGAACAAAGGTATACCTATAAATATGTTGCTAGGGCAATTTCACAAATCTGAGCAAGCTGACTAGGGTTGAGTCTCTGAGTGGAGGAGCTGGAATTTTAACAGAAGTTTATACCTCCTCAGTCATAGTGTAAGCTCTCTGAAGAGAGACTGCATTCTCATAAAGGGAACCAAATTAAAAACCAAATCAAACCAGTTGCTGTGGAGTCAATTTCTAGTCATGGTGACCCCATGTGTGTTAGAGTAGAACTGCACTCCATAAAGTTACCTTTTGGAAGTAGATCACTAGGCTTTTTTTTTCCCAGGCTCCTCTGGGTAGATTCTAACTGTCAACCTTTATGGTTAATAGCCAAACTCTTAACTGTGCTACTCAGGTAGTTTAAAGGGAATTTAAAAAACAAAAACAAACTCAATGCTATTGAGTTGATTGTGACTCATAGCGACCTCCATTGGGTTTCCAAGACTATAAATCTTTACAGAAGCAGACTGCCTCATCTTTTTTCTACAGAATAGCTGGTGGGTTCAAACCACTGACCATTTGGTTAGCAGTCAAGTACCTTAACCACTGCACTACCAGAGCTCCTTTAAAGGAAATCAAGGAGGCTATAAATCAAGGAGACTAAAAGAATTTTTAAGAATTCTTTTTCCTTTTCCTCAAGACAGAAAAACACAGAATCTGAAGGACTAATAGTCAAAGATTACAGGTGCATTCTCTGAGAAGACAGGATGGTATACTAAGCTTTTATATGACTTGAACAATATATCACTCAGAACTAAATTCCTTCCTCAGGGAGTTCCGGCAAGATGGCATACTAGGCAGAAAGACTGCACTGACCCTCTTCAACAAAGAAAAGGGAAACCAATTAACACAGACACAGAAGATAATCCTGGACCCCTGAGCCTTGAGGGGAAGGATATAGAAGTGGACTAAACCCCAACTAGCAGAAGAATTTGC
>NW_006921632.1:9332264-9338497 GCF_000298275.1 Orycteropus afer afer
GATATTATGCTGAGTGAAATAAGCCATTCACAGAAGGACAAATATTGTATTAGTCTGTTATTGTGAAATCAAGGAAAGGTTTATCTATGGAAGGAAATTTTATTTTTTGGTTACCAGAGGTGGGAGGGGAGGGGAGGAAACACTGTTATATAGTTAGAGATAAGTATTAATTTGGGTGAAGAGAAGGGCAATCTACCAAATATGAGTGATCAATATGGTGGCATTGAGGAAGAGGAAGACATAGAGGTGTCTATGTACGTAGGAGGTGCAGACAACAAAGATGAACCCTTTTGCACATACAGTACTGCGTTATCAGTGAGGGCAAACATAGGTATACAGGTGGATAGATGGGTGGACAGGCTGAACTATTAGGTATGTCTATGAAGCAGGGAGTGTACCCAAGACCACGTATAGGGTTGACAGACAATGGTTCTACAAATGTATTTGTATGTTCTGTAAGAATTCCCAGGGGTATAATAGAGCTGACAAAGGACAAGGTTGTAGTCACTTCTTGGTCACAGCCAGCTACCCAAAGGGAGTGATTCATTGAACCTGTGGGCTCGGGACCATAGTCGCAGGGGACATCAAGCTCAATTGGCATAACATACTACACAAAACATTGTTCCACATCCTACTTTGGTGAGTAGCAACTGGAATCTTAAAAGCTTGTAAGCAGCTATCTAGATGCAATGATGGGTCTCTCCTCATCCAAAGCAAAGAAGAATGAAGAAAACCATAGATTCATGGAAACAATTAGTCCTAGCAACTGGTACACCATGTGATCTTCAGCCTATACGACTATGAGACCAGAAGAACTAGACATGCCCAGCTACCACTGTCAACCACTCAGAGGGGGATCTATGTAGGAGATCCTGGATAGAGAGGGAGAACAATGTGGAACAAAGCTCAAAATCATCTGAGGGAAAAAAAAAAGGGAACCAGGTTTGCTGGTCTGATAGAGCCTGGTGGAACCACTGAAACTATGGCCCCTAGCTGCCCTTCAGGTGTGGAATTGAACCTACACCTATGATTTCCAGCCAAACAAAAGACAGGCATATGAATTGAGTATTTACACTAGGTAGATACACTCCTTGGAGAGAACAATCATGGGAGAAAGAAGGGCTGTTTATGCACAGAGAGACAGCTCAGGGGGCAGGAATGCATGGAAGAATGGACACAGGGAAGACGTAACTATCAAGAGGAAGTAGGAAAGGACCTGTTGCATTGGGGTAAATTGTAGTCAATGTCATGAGACAAAGTGTATGTGAACTGCTGTATAGAAAGTGAATTTGCTCTGTAAACTTGCACCCAAATCACAATTTAAAAATATATATATTTATCCTCCAAGAGCTCAAGGAAACCATAAACAGAAGCAACAAGAACACAGACAATACTCTGGAAGAATTCAGGAAAATCATCCAAGAACAAAATAATAAAATAAATATACACTTAGAACTCATACAAAAACAGCTATTAGAAATCAGGAAGATGAACACTAAAATTACGGAGATAGATAACACATTGGAAGGACAAAAGAATAGACTAGAACTGACTGAAAAATGCTTTTCCCAGCTAGAAGACAAATCTCTTGATGCCAGCCTGAATGAATAAGTCAGAACAAAGATTTAAGAGAAACTAAGAAAACCTGAGTTATATGGGATACCATGAAAAGAAACAGCATACACCTGATTGGAGTCCCAGAACAAAAGGAGGCAAAAAAATAACCACTGAGAAAATTGTCAAGGCTTGCTAGCAGAAAATTCCCTCCATATCATGAAAGAAGAAAACATATCCATCCAAGAAGCTCAACGTACCCCATACAGGATAGATCCCAACAGAAAGTCACCGAGACATATCATAATCAAACTTTACAAAATCAAAGATGAAGAAAGAATCTTGGGAGCAGCTTGGGAAAATTGAAATGTCACCTACAACAGGCAACCAGTAAGACTAAGTTCTGATTTCTCAGCAGAAACCATGCAGGCAAGAAGGCAATGGGATGGTATACACAAAACCTTGAAGGAAAAGAATTGCCGATCAAGAATTATATATCCATCTAAGTGGTCCCTCAAGTATGAGGATAAAATCAAAACATTCCCAAACAAACAGAAATTAAGGGAAATTGTGATAACCAGACCAATCCTACAAGAAATGCTAAAGGGAGTCCTTCCAACAGAAAACCTGCAACAGAGAACAACAAATTGAAATCAAGACACTTGACACCACCACCAAACCAGAAAAAGACTCTCAAAATAAGCTTACAAAAAATATACATAGAGAAATAGGGGAGTCAATCTGCAAATGACATCAGCAACAAAGCAAATAGAAGGAAATTTTTAATTACAAAACTTCCAAATGGAACAGAAGATAGGACAATGTCTTTATAGAATAGACTGATTCAAACTTAGGGAGATAAGAATTACTTCAGGGTAACCACAAAGAAAAGTAAGAATCCTTCTACCAAAATAAGAAAGAAGGAAATCCCAAGGGCTTAGTAAGCACAAAACCAACAATAATGAAGAAAAGAGAAAAAAACACTTGATAACAAAATGAACTCAGCACAGAAAATTTGGAATAATATTTATTGAGTGTCTGCTACGTATAAAACACTATGGTGGGTATCCTGGTCATATTGGGGAGGAAAATGAGGCAGTCTTTCATTACAGGAAGCTTAGGGAAGCTTAGATATTATGGCAATGGGAAAGGGTAAATATTTTTCACTGTCACTTGATTAATTGAGATTCTGATCTCAATTAATCTTGGATGACTTGGTTAACTTGAATACCCAAGAGGCTGACAAACTCTAGGTACAGGAACCATACTGAGTTTCTGAAGCTACAAAGCTGAAAGCCAAACCATGGCTCATAGAGACCCAGTGAAGGCACACTCACCCTTGATGTTGTCTATAGGTGTTCAGCAGGCATTTTAGAACTCTAGGCCATTCTCATTAATTTCAGCAGGAGGGAGCAAGTTCTTACACCAATTCATATATAACACCACACCGACACTTGCTAAAAAATATGATAAGTAAACACTGACCTTTGTTTTTATTTTTAATGGCCACATCTGTTGACCTGCCTTGATAGACCTTGTGATGTGCACCGGCAGCTCTGGAAGAGCAAAACAGCAGGGAGAGGGTGCTAGAAACAGAGAAGGGGAAATTTTCAAGTTACAAAAATTGGCATTAAAAGGCAGTAGATATTACCCAACAGCTAAAGAAAATGTAATTAAAACACTGATTTCACAGCATCAATCATGTGTTTTATAGTCCAAATCTGAAGAATTCATCCTATAATATTTTTATTATTTTATATTCTGAAATTACCCAAAGCATTGATCTAAACCTCACTATGTGAATATAAATTTCTTGAAAAGTCATGAAGTCCTTCACGAATTATTCATTTGCTCAAGATTAAGTGTTATACTAGCTATTATATTCTCTAATAAATCCTATTATCGATTATTTGTATGAATGATTTACACATTTAACTAGATTTTTAGCTTGCTGCTTATTAAGTCTTAAACCCTTAAATGATGAGATTAAAAAATTGCTTTAGATAATAATATATTTTACTTGAATTGAATGATTCAAATACAACTGTAAAAAAGCAAATCCAATGGAATCTACTTAAGTTTGCTAAATGAGTTCCATCAATGAGGTTTAAAATTGTCTTCTATTTTTACTTTGTAACTTTTATCCACTATTTCAGAAATATTTGTTTTCCTTGATTACTCTTACCCTACAAAAGAGATAAGAATAAGACAACACAAACATATCCTGACACACTTACATAAAAAACTCACATTAGACTAACTTTGCTAATCAAAACACATCCCCGAGGCCTTCTTTTTTCTAGCCTCTTTTCCAACTACGACTCTGGAAGCGGTCAATAGATTTTCTCCCTTTGAAGACCTTGATTCCAGTTGAAAAAATTCAACCACGAGAACATATTCCTTTGCGTCTAAGGAATACATATGCATTAATGAAAAAAAAAGTTTCATTTTAGCATTGCACTTTATAATAGTAATAATAATAACTGTCTATGTCAACTAACTAACCAGCATGTACATATTACATACTTAACTTTGTTATAACAACATATTGTTTGGAGACACAATAAGTCCTTACTTAGACGAATTAAGTTCACACATGTTAAAAAAAAAAAAAAAAAAAAACAGGGAAATGAGCAAGTACACTCAAAATAACTAAAATTTAGTATGGGCTAATTATGTGTCAATGTCAAATGCTTTCTTTGTATCAACTCATTCAATCCTCATGATAACTTTGGAAAATAGATGTCATTGTTTTCATATTCTAGAGATGAAAGAGGTGTAGTCACACAGAGTTGATTGGCCAAATTGGCATGACCAGCTACCAGTCAAGATATGAAGCCAAGCAGCCTGGCTCCAGTGCCAGACCTCTTTACCATTATGCTCTGCTACTGTTTTGTGACTGAATAGAATCACAAATATTAACCTGGAAGAGAAATCAAGGATCATTTACTTGTTCTTTCTAAGATACAGATCCATTGTTTTCTCAGGCCTGTGGATGAAACTAATGTCACAAAACAGTATGAATGGGCAGTGTTCATGCCATACCAAAAGAGAAGGGGGACTTTAGCTATTAGACTTCAAATGTGCTTGTCTCAGCAATAAGACTATGTCTGTGGGGAGACAGATGTATGATATTCAGATGCTATTCAACAGTTGTTACCCAGCAACCTTCTGATCATTATTTGACTTTTCATGTCAGTCTGCCCAAAGGGAGAGAAGGCGTTGATCACAGAGATGTGAGTATTCTGATCCCTGAGATAGTAAAGTCTCTTTATAATTAACAGACGGATACTCATCTGCATAGGCCCTGCTTGAAGAATCAACTACCTCCAATATACCCCTCACCCTCCTACATTCGATGGAGGAGGAGAAAGCCTTGGAAGCTATGCTTAAAGCCTCTTCCTTTGTGCTTAGGCCAAGCCACTCTTGCCTTAGAATGGAGCACCCCCAGAAGGCTCTGTCTTCTGTAGGAGGACTACCCTTGAGTTCTAACTCAGGTTCCCTAGAACTTCAGGCTCTCCAAGACTATGACCCTCCTCAGGGTTATAGTCACAACAACAACAAACTCATAAAAACAACATTATATATTTTGATATAATTATTGCAAAAACCTGGCACAGAAACTGAAGCTCTAAGAGGTTAAATGACTTGATCAAGAGAAACAGCTGGCCAAACCTAGACCTCCTGATTCCTAGTTCCTTGCTGCCTCCTAGTGGTCGGCTGTTAATAGCCCCACTTCCAAAGGTGTCATGATGGAAATTTTCTTTCTCCCTCCCACCCTTCTTTCTTTCCTCCCTTCCTCCCTGCCTCCCTTGCCTCAGAAGAAGAAATAGAAGAATAGATATACAGGTTGTCTTTGACTTATGACTGGGTTCCATTCCAATGACTCCATCATAAATTGGTTCTTACATAAGTCGAATAACTCTCTCCCTCTCCTTTTTTAGGTTTCATTGTTGCTTTTTATTACCAATATTATTATAAATCTGTTATTTATTTGTTTTTTTGGGATTGGAAACATTACATATAAACTTACCAAATCAAAAACTAAACTCACTGCCATTGAGTTGGTTCGACTCATAGTCAACCCCCACTGGGTTTTCTGAGGCTGTAAATCTTTACTGAAGTAGATCGCCCCATCATTCTTCCTCAGAGCAGCTGGTGGATTTGAACTGCTGACCTTCTGGTTAGCAGCCAAGTGCCTTAATCACTACGCCACCAGAGTTACTTACTATACCATTTAAAAAATAAAACAAAACAAAGCAAAATTCACTACCACAGAGTTGATTCTGACTCATAGCAACTCCCTTACAGAAGTAAATCGCCCCATCTTCCTTGTGCGAAGCAGCTGGTGTGTTTGAATGGTCAGCCTTCTGGTTGGCAGTCAAATGCCCGAGGCACCACACCACCAGAGCTCCCTAACTATACCATTAAACGTTGTTGTTGTTATGTGCCGTTGAGTCCGACCCAACTCATAGCGACCCCTCATTGGGTTGCCGAGGAGGTATCACTACTGAAGTAGATTGCCCAACCTTCCCTCTGAGGAGTGGCTCCTTAAATTTATAAAACAGTATATAATATGTTACCATTATACATATTATTACACTGTGTTCAGAAAACAGTATCCTATGTAGCATAGTGGCTAAAGCACTTGACTGCTAACCAGAAGGCTGGTGGTTCAA
>NW_006921632.1:9346974-9349392 GCF_000298275.1 Orycteropus afer afer
TTATCTTCTGTGTCTGTGTTAATTGGTTTCCCTTTTCTTTGTTGAAGAGGGTCTGTGCAATCCTTCTGCCTAGTCCGCCATCTTGCCCCGCCTCCCTTACAGATACATTTTAATACACACATACAAAAACTGCACTGCCATTGAGTTGATTCTGACTTATAATCCTTTAGGACAGAACAGAACTGCCCCATGGGGTTTCCAAGGCTGTGAATCTTCATAGAAGCAGACTGCCTCATCTTTCTCCTGCAGAGCAGCTGGTGAATTCAAACCACCAACTTAAAAAATACACATATACATTAAAAAAAAAAAATCATAAAAATACTGACAATGAAGAATTGGATGATGTTGCTGTTTTGTCACGTGCAGTAATAGCTTCATTTGTGGAAGGTTCTGGA
The DNA here is from genome assembly GCF_000298275.1 of Orycteropus afer afer. Taxonomy (NCBI): domain Eukaryota; kingdom Metazoa; phylum Chordata; class Mammalia; order Tubulidentata; family Orycteropodidae; genus Orycteropus; species Orycteropus afer. The sequence continues at coordinate 9,347,370 of NW_006921632.1, forward strand.
TCATCTGGATTATGCCTGGGAAAGAGGGTGGCATTTCTAGTCACAAAATTAGTGAGAGTTGTCTGTATGGTCCTTTTGTTTTTTTCTTTATATATTTTGTAGTAACACCTCACTGCTTCTGGATCCTGCCTGTCAACTTTAGTAAAGCAATCAACAATTGGGTCTACTTTTTCAAGTAACTGAAGCCCCTGAATTCATTTAGACAACTAATTCTAAACAGCAGTGTTTTGAACAGTAAATCATAACATTAAACATCTACGAATGAACATCTAAGAATGATAACATTAGTAAATTATGCACTAAAGCATTGAATGTAGTACGTATTACTAACAATAAGACAAAAATAAATAAGTAAATAATAGACAGTTGTGTGGTTCATGGTAACTCGAATATGTAGTAAGTCGGGGACTACTGGTACTAATTGATTCACAGAACAACTCAGAAGTTGAATCAGAAAGAAATCTTCTTGTCCATATTTTAGACCAGTTTTTAACTAGCTCTTCCAAATATTTTGAGGAATGATTATCTTATCAATTTCTTTTTTCTGATTTAACTAAAATGTCATGATTATATTACAAATAGAGGCAGTCCTTGGGTTGCGAACTGAGCTCTGCTCCTAACTGTATCTTTAAGAAGTTGTAGGTGAGTCAAAACAGATGCATACAATTCTTATTTAGTCTTTACTTTTAGTGCAAGAAAATGCTTGAAACCTTTTCAATAATTTAAAATCTGCATGTGCAGCAAATGAAGGTGATTGTGATGAAGAATATTTTTTGAGTAGGGGCTGGCTCAAGCCTTCAAAGTGAGGAAAAATTTACATAACATTAACAGGCAAATGTGGAGGAAGTCTGACATTCATAACCTGGGGATTGTCTATAAATTTAAAAGATCTGTTTGAGGATGAGTTGATACTTACAAGGTCAGAAAAAGAAGTATAGTGGCTTTTGAAAACACCTTGCATTATATGCCAATGGCAAATGAATTTTAAAGAACACCATAGAACCTTAGAATTTTGCTTGTCTTCCTATACTGTTTGCAAGTTTTATCGACCTTGACGTATACAAGTGGACTCAATTATTAGCAACATAAAAACAAACAAAAGCAATAGTTGCTGTAGGGTTGATTCTGACTTTCTGACTTATGGCAATCTCATGCATTTCAGAGTAGAACGGTGATCCATAGCTTTAAATGGCTGTGATGTTTTGGAAGCAGATTGCCAGGCCTTTCTTCAGAGGCATCTCTGGGTAGACTCAAACAGCCAGTCATTTTGTAATCAAATGCTTAATCATTTGTGCCACCTGGGATTCTTAGATAAGACTATCATATAAAATTTTTTTTTTCTCTTTGAAGTGTTTCAAAGGAATAGACTGTACTTGATATATGTTTGTTTCACTCTCTTCTGATATGGTCCTAATAGCATATGCACATCCAAATGTCATATGACAATAAAAGTCAAATAGAATTGCCACTTTGAGTCTGAAGCCATGAAATAAGTGTACAAATCTTATTTATATATGTGTATGTTTTTATATCCACACAATATGTGTTTATATATTGATTACTGTTGTATACTATTAAATATTTAGGAGCTCTGGTGGCATAGTGCCTGAGGCATTTGACTGCTAACCAGAAGGCTGGCAGTTCAAATGTACTAGCCACTCCTCAGAAGGAAGATTGGGCAATCTACTTCTGTAGTAGTACAGCCTTGGAAACCCAAGGAGGGATTGCTATGAGTCGGATCTGATTCAATGGCAGTGAGTTTGTTTTTGTTTATTAAATATTAAAAAAGGATGTGAAGAGAAAGGCATTCTTTTAAATAGCAAACACACATATTGTAATTCAAGTTAAAAACCTCAATGTAACCTTACAAACCATCCTTCTAAATTCACAACACAAGAACAAAGAACGTGTCAATGCCCTAGTTCTTCAGTTTGCCCTAAGACACAGAGGGTTGAAGTCACAAAATGGTAATGTAAAACTTTGTAAGCATAGTGGCTAAAGCACTTGACTGCTAACCAGAAGG
>NW_006921632.1:9349492-9378352 GCF_000298275.1 Orycteropus afer afer
TGGGCAATCCTACTTCTGTAGTGATACTGCCTCGGAAACCCAAGAAGGGGTCGCTATGAGTCGGGGCTGACTTGATGGCACATAACAACAACAACAACAAGTTTAAACCAAATTTCATAAAACACTTGCTACAGCAATGAATTGGAACCTAAGAGGAAATAGCAATTCTGTAAATACCAACTCTTGATTTCAATCTACAGTATGGTCTTGAGACCAACTGTTTTCCACAACAGGTGCAACAAATGGTAGCCCTCTTCCGTGCTTAGTCAGAGGCCTTTGTTCTGCCCTTTTACCAGTGGGTGAAAAAGCTAACACTTACATTTGTAAGTAGTGTTCGTCTGCTCCGAAGGCAGAGTACTTTTGTTCTGGCCCCTTTCCAATGGCTTTGTTGTTAATAGGGAAAGGACCAGGAATTTTTCAGGTCATGCTGCTGTCTTTAGATTGTGAGAAGGAAGAATACACCAAGACTCTGCAGGGCCCGTTGGAATGTATGCTGAGTTTTGTGGTTTTTCTTTCATGAATTCATTGAAATTTGATTTCCTCTACTTTGGAAATAATGACATCTATCGAATAGGGGAGGAGTCCCTGGGTGGCACAAGCGGTTAATGCACTAGGTTGCTAACTGAAAGGCTGGCCGTTCGAGAGCACCCAGAGATGCCTTGAAGAAAGGCCTGGTAATCTACTTTCAAAAAATCAGCCACTGAAAACCTTATGGAGCATAGTTTTACTCTGACACACAAATTGAGTCAGAATTGACTCAATGGCAGCTGCTTTTTGTTTGTTTGTTTGAATCACGTAACAGAGTTATGGTGATGTCTGCAGAATGCTCTGAAAGAAAAACTACCAAACTGTACTGCCAAAAATATATAATGAAGGATTCAGTCACTTGCTTACATTGTCGAAATCTAGGAAAAGAAAGATGAATGAAGGTTTAGAAACAAGATCTATAAAAAATGTGAGAATTTAGAATTCCCAGTTTTAAGTCAAAAAGGAAACTTAAATTACTTCAAATACATGAATTGTTTTGATAATGGTTTGGAATTCCTGGTGTTAAGTCTAACTCAGCAAATTATTTAAAATACATGTTTGTTTTGATAATGTCAGAGATGTGGACAATCATCTAATTTCTACCCTCATTACTTATAAATTATAGTAGGAAGACTTCAAGATGTAAACTATGCAAAGAAAATCTTTCTCACTGTAAGCAGTAATGTACTTCAATGGTTGATCAAAGCAACAGGCAGTGCAGGGATAAATCATAGAATTTTAGCAGTTAAAACCCTCAGTGAGTTCACAGGAATTCTTTATACAACTTGCCGTAAGGATATCAAGTAGCTTTTCCCTAAATGCCTTCTCAGTAACAAGAAAATCACCATCTCAAAGGGCAAGTCACTCTGTTTTTGAATAACTTGAATTAAGATCTTCTTTCTCATTTTAAGATGAAATCTATCCACTGTAACTTGCATCCTTGGATTTACTTTCTTGAGTTATAAAAATAGGATGTGTTTCTCTTCTATATGATAGCCCACTAGATACTAAAAGTTTGCTGTTCTCTAAGTCTCCCCTTTCCTGGATAAATCTATTGCCTCAAAGCATTTATAATATCAGTAATTTTTCACTCCTTATTCACTCTCTCCTGAGCATGCTCAAGTTTGTTCTTTTGAAATCTCTAACACATTGCTACATCTTGATACTCTTTTTTCTTCTTCTACCTATGAGTTTATTCCCTCTCAAAATTAAGCAAGTGAGCAAATGAAGAGACACACAATAAAGTATCCTTTAGTTTCAGTTATCAAATTTTTTAAAAAAATATTTTATGCTCACTTTTCCCACTTCTTCTCTTCCAAAGCCACTGCAGTTTGGTTTCTATCTTCATACCCTGATGAAATTGTTTTTTGATAATATCACTTGTGACCGTCGAAGGTGAATTGGCAAAGAGATCAGAGAATAGACCTACATGTCAGACAGATGTGGCTTCCTGGGCTCACCACATTGCTAGCTGTCTGTTTAATTTTCTCTGTGTTAGTCTCCTCATTCATAACAAGGATTGTTGTAAAGATCAGATGACATATTGTAAGAAAAGCGATAAAAGGCCTGGTCCACTTTAAATGTTCGTGATCAGCCTAACAGCTATTATTCTCACTACTCTTATCACTGGCTCTCCAACTCTTGTGTGCATCAGAATTTCCTGGAAGGCTTAAAACACAGACTGCTGGGCACCATCTCCAAGTTTTCTGAATCAGTAGAGTGTCACCTGAGAACATGCATGTCTGACGAGGTCCTGGTGATCCTGATGCTGCTGGTTCAGGGACTGCACTTTACAAACTACCGTGGCCTAAATCTTTGCCACTTCCAGTGTTAACGTCACCTGGAAGCTTTTTAGAACTGCCTCATCCCAGACCTACTGAATTCTAAAAAGACATCAAAGGATTCCTATGCACAATAAAGTTGGAGAATCATTGGCCCACCATTAGGTATTTCTTGATTCTCATATCAATTGATTCAGCAATATCTAATGTTTGTTTCTATCTTCTTTTAGGAATTCCTTTAGCTTTTCAGATCTAACTTTCTCCAGGTTTTCCTCTTTGCTCTTTGATTGTTCCATTTCAGTCTGCTGTTTTGATCTCCATTGCTAAAATCCTTGCCTGGGTTCTGTGTTTTTTCCTGTTTTCACTCAGCATTCTTGTGTTATTTAAGATTAGATTCCAAAGCAAGTAGTAATAAAACCCCAAATAACAATGGTTTAAAGAAGATAAAAGTCCACGTCTTTCTCATGTCAAAGTCCAGATGTGGGCTGCCTGGTGCTGATATTATGGCTTTTATTTACCCTGGCTCCTTCTACCTTGGTTCTTCATCATTCATGTCTCCCATGCCCAAGGTCACTCGTGGTTTAAATATAGCCATCACATCTGCATTCCAGCCACCAGGAAGGAGGAAGGGATGCAGAAAAAAGGGTAAAAGTCTTTTAAGGAAGGCAGCTGGAAACTGCCACCTGATGCATTTGATAAGTTTATTGGCCAGAACTTAGTGATTTGGCCACACCCACCTGTACACGAATGGGAAATGTAGCTAGAAAGTGGGGATTTGTATATTATGGAAGAAGTTCATCTAGTGTTATGTCATAGGCTATCACTTCTGTCACAGTTCATCCATCTGTTATCTCTCTCACTTTGCATAGAATACTTTCAACTCCTTCCCAAAGGAGATAATGCCTATTTTCTATCCAGTTATTGGAATCAACAAGAAATCTAGAATCCGTTGGGTTGAGAGCCCATACCTGGTCCAAATTGTCATGGCTGGAGTGCTGAAAGTGTGGGACATGTTACAATTATGACTGTCTATATCTGCAAGGAGCTCTGGTGGTGTAGTGCCTAAGGCATTTGACTGCTAACTAGAAGGTTAGTGGTTCAGTGCCCTCAGCCACTCCGTGGAAGGAAGACTGGGCAATCTACTTCCGTAGTGATACTGCCTCAGAAACCCAAAGAAGGGTCGCTATGAGTCAGGTTCTACTCTACAGCAGTGTTTTTTTTTCTGTTTTTTGTTTTTTGTTTAGATGGTCAGTAATTATGTTCAAAGCGATTTCCCATGGAAAGAGCTTTGGTTTGGCACATCTATACCATAGATTTGATTGCTAAATCTACTGACCATGCCACCTGCTTAACATCCCTTTCCTTAAACATAGCACCTTCTGGTACCTCTGCTTGATACAATTTTCTCTGTAGATGTTCATATGGGTCATTCTGATTCTTCTCAAATAACACTTTCACATAGTGGCCTTTCGAGACTACCCTATCTAAAACAGTCCCATTCCATTTCCCATCACTTTCTAGCCCTTTCCCATTCTTTGTTTATCTTCCATAGCACTTATTACTATCTGAAATTGTAATAAACATGTCTTTGCTTATTCTCTGCCTCCTTCTCTAGAATATAAACTCCACTAGGGCAGGGACTTTGTATATTTTATTCACCTCTGTAGCTCTAAAACCCTAAAACACAGTGCTTAATAAATAGTTATTGAAGGAATGAATATAAATCCCCCTATCTTACACAGATCTCAGAATCAGTAGATAGAAAATATTCTGAGAATGGGAGGTTAAAGTCTCTAAATTTTTCTTCTGTGAGTTATAAATTAAATAAGCATGTAGACATAGTGGCTGTTTTTTAGTCTTTTTTTTTTTTTTTTTAAAAAGATTGTGGTTTGGGTGAGTTTATAGAGCAATTTCATTTTCCACTTAACAATTGAGACTTTTTTTTTGTTTGTTTCATGGCATTAGTTGCAATCCCTTAATGTAAACAACACTCATCCCACTTATTCTCCAAAATACCAAAAAAAAAAAAAAGAAAAAAAACCCTCCAAACTCATGGCCATCCAGTTGACTCTGACTCCAGTTGATAGTGACCCCTCCATGGGTTTCCGAGGTGGTATCTCTGCGGAAGTAGATTGCCCAGTCTTCCTTCTGAGGAGTTACTCTCCAGGTTCCCCATTTCCATTTATCCTTCTTACCTGCCCCTTCCTGCCTTCTGAGCTTTATTTTGGGGCAAAAGCCGCTCTTTTGGTTCTATTTGGTTTATTGTTCTGAGGATTACTTTCTTCATAGGTATTATTGTTCACTTTATAGGTCAGTCTATTGTTTGGTTGAAAAGTGATGTCCTGGGAGTGGGTTCAGTTCCAGGTTTGAAGAGTATCTAAGGGCCCTCATTTCGACTGGGGTTCCATCTGTCTCTATTAGACAAGAAAGTCTGATCTCTTTTATATATTTGTTTGAATTTTGTTCTATATTTTTCTCCCACTCTGTCCAGGATCTTCTATTGTGACCCTGATTGGAGTGGTCAGTTGTGGTAGCTGGGCACCATCTACTTCTTCCAGTGTCAGTGTAATAGAGGCTGTGGTTCAATGTAGTCCATTAGTCCTTTGGACTAATTGTTTCTTTGAGTTTTGATTTTCTTTACTTTTTTTTGCTCCAAATAGGGAGAGATCAATTGTTGCATCTTAGAAGGCTGACTGCAAGCATTTAAGACCCCAGAGGCTACTCACCAAAGTAGGATTATGGAACATTGTCTTTGTGGGCTATGTTATGCCAATTGATCTAGATATTCCCTGAGATGATGATCCTAAACTCCAAAGCCCAGAGACTCATTCTGTCAAGGTGGCTTTATCTGGATTTAAGGAATCCACTCAACTTTCATATCTTCTCTGATATGCAACTACCAAGCCACAAGTTCCAGGCTCTCATTAGAACAATGTTTTTGAACTGTGAGACATGACTCATTAGGCATCAGAAATTGATTTAATGGCTCACACCAGCTTTATTTAAAAAAAAGGGAGAGAAAGACATAGATTAGAATAGATGTCAGAATTTGTCACGTTTCAAGAATAGCCACTCTGTTGCAGTTTTATATATTTATGTACATGTGTACTGTTTTATAAACTAAAAGATATTTCTTACTATAGGTCGTAGTCAAAAAATGTCCTGCATTTATCCTCAGGAACAGAAATACAGGGAGCTTATCTTAATGTAATTCCTTAGGCATTGAATTTTCATTCGAGTAGAATGTAATTCCATAGGCAGCGGAATGTAATGTAATTCCTTAGGCATTGAATTCATTCGAGTAGAGGGCAATAAGGGAGCTCTGGTAGCATAGTGGCTAAGACACTTGCCTGCTAACCAGACGGCTGGCGGTTCAAACCCACCAGCCACTCCTCGGAAGGAAGGTTGGGCAATCCTACTTCCGTAGTGATACTGCCTCGGAAACCCAAGGAGGGGTCGCTATGAGTCGGGGCCGACTCCACAGCACATAACAACAACAACAACAACAGAGGGCAATAAATTTGGTTAAACACTTACTGTTTTTCAAAATATTCTCTATACTTTAAAAGCTCATATTTTAGCAGGAACAATTGATATACTATACAATAGGAGAGATTCAGCATAAAGAACAATCTTAGAGGGCACAATTAATTTTGTCAGGAGAGTTTTCTAGGGAATACTTTCACAGTCTGACTTGGACATGCCTATATCTTGTGCTCATGGAATAATATTGGAAACAACTTTTGCCTTTTTCACACTTTCATTTAGCCTCAGCCTGGGTGGAGAAACAGTCTCAGACTCCCAGCTACTGAATCTATTTTGCTTAGAACTTGATTGCATTTGGACACATTTTAATATCATATATATATATATATATATATATATATATATATATATATATATATTCTCCCATCATAGATTTGTGTATGAAATTCTCTACAGGAATAATCAGATAACATATATTTGTTCTGGTACCCCTAGGAGTATAATAACAATATTAATGTAGTTTTAGGCACTGTAGTTTAACTTATTTTTCCAATTCATACTTTTTTTCATTTATGGGGGAGTAGTCCAACTTTGTGTCTTTCTGTATGACATCTATTGCTTTCAGCATCCTAGATTATGGCACCTATACTTACTGGATATTTCAAGGTATTCCCACCTCCATGTAATTTTATTCCTTTTTTAAAAGGTAATATGTTAAGGATTTGTCGAATACATATCAGTCAAGTGCCTTAAGCACTATGGTACCACATATCTGCAGGAATTTTTGTAAAGAAAAACATTATAAATGTGGGAAATTCTTATTCACACCAAGAATCTTATTTGGGAAATCTAAAATATGGTAAATAGACTCAACAAGAGTATTCATTATTTACTCAACTGTTACTAGTAATCGTATGTTAGAGCTTTGGGCTGCAAGTGACAGAAATTCAACTGGTTTTAGGAGTTAAAGGAGTATCGTCTTGACAGCCATTCGGTTGGTCTATCTTTCTTCTCTCTGCTTTTTTCTGCGTGTTAGTTTCATTCTCTCACACTGGTTTTAACACATAGCAGGAAACGAAGACCAGCAGCCTTTACCCTCATTCTCTGCTAAGAAGGGACCAAAATTTTCTCCCGCTAGTCCCAAGTTAACAAACAAACAAAAAATTATAGACTGAGGGAAGTTTGATCTACCATGGCATACTCTTATTAATCCAATTTCTGTTAGATGAGCATCCCTGGGCCAATCAATGGTGGTGACTAGCTGGGATTTGTAAGAAACAACAATTTCCCTTTTTATCATATGGCTCCACAGAGTCAGGAACATCCCTTGAACAGGTGATATTTTGCATGGATCAGACCATAAACGTTCACTCCATAGGCATAATGTTAAGTATCTTACACATATGACTTAATAGTATCTAGTCATTGTATGCAAATAACCCTTAAGACTCATCTCAGTTACCATCAAATTGTTTTCTTCTCAGGTGTAGAAACTCAAAGAGCCCCTGGGTGGTGTAAATGGTTAAGTGGTGGTCTACAAACTGAAAGGTTGGTGGTTGAAACCCACCCAGAGGTCTCTTGGAAGACAGGCCTATTTGGCAATCTGCTTCTGAAAGGTCAGTCTTGAAAACTCTATGGAGCAGTTATGGGAGCACTAGGGCTTTGAATAGGTTCTTGATGGCTGGAACCCCTGCTGGGAACTTGCATTTGTACCCCAGATACACTGAATCAGAATCTACATTTTAACAAGATCCCCAGTTATTCTTATAAATTCTCAAGTGATTCTTACAGATCTCTAGATGATTCTTACAGATCTCCAGGTGATCTTAGGTATATATCAGAATCTCTGGGGATCTCCTTAAAATGGAGATTCTGATTCAGTATATCTGGGATGGAAAGGCAAATTCTTAGCAGGAGTTCAAAGCAGGATGAACCGGTTTAAAGGCCTGCTCTGCACAGCTGGCCTCACTGTAAGTCAGAGTCAACAGCACAGGAACTAACAACATAGAAACACAGGAGCTTTTGGAACCATCTTTGTGTGCCTTTCTTCAAGGGAAACCTGATGAAAGCTGGCTTTCCTGGTCTTGTTTCCTAACGGTTCACAGAGATAGAAGAATAGGTTTTAGATACTATAAAATGTACTGTGAAAAATTCATAAGTAAGTTTACCTTGAAGTTTTCTGTGTAAAATTGCTGATTTGACCTATTCTCCCCATATGGGCTGACCCTCATTCTCTGCTGCTCCTAACAGCTGCTCTGAAGGTTATAGAATCTGTTGCTTACACAGCTGCTTTAGAAGAGAGTTGCCCAGGCAGAGTTCCAGCCTTCAGGCTGTTTGTTAACCCTTTAACAGCTATTGTAGAAGTCCAATGAAGGATGTTTGTTTTATAGAAAGGAGCTTCTGTTTCAACCACTGGGGCTTATGGTACTGGAAGCCCCCTTCCTTCCTTCTTTCCATTTTTCTTTCTCTTCCTTCCCTCCCATCCACCCTCCCTCCCTTCCTCTCTCTCTCTCCTAGCAGTTACTGCAATTCCTTACATATATGGGATAGCAGATTAATTTATTATAATTTTTTTTTAAATGCTAGTTGGTATTCTTCCAACTCTATTACAATTCCAGACACAACTAAAGATGTATTCATCTTACCCTTCCCTTAATAACATTTTAATTTAAAAATTCCTTTAATATTAAAAAGATAAGCTGTGGCATGTTATAACATCTTTTAATATTTTTGTTTACATATGGGTTATCACAATTCAATTTATCAAACATTACTAGTAGACATATAACAGGGAAAAGGTAGATTGTTAGCTGTCATTTCAGACTTGTGACATTCTTACATGAATTGTAGTGACAAGAATATGAGAAGTAGAATGGATTCTAGAAAGATAAGAAAATTGTCTCCTCAACCAAAACAATTCAGTGTGTTAGAGCTCTAAAATGTGATGATTTTATTGACATCATTTGATACAAGATAAACAGTGTCTAAATAATACTATTTTAGTCTGATCAAATCAAGGAAATATGAGTGACTCAAGTTGTTTGCAAAAAGTATTTATCATGTCAGGCATGTGCTAGTCATGAAAGTGCAGAAGTAAACAGCATGGGCATTGCCCCAATATGATGGACCTATGATCTGGTATATTCAATTTATTCAATCGGTATCATGAGCAAGTAATCTGAGAAGCTGGGCTATGTGAAGAAGAACATGACATCAGGATTAGAGGAAGACTCATTAAAAACCTCGATACACAGATGACACAACCTTACTTGCAGAAAGCAAAGAGGATGTGAAGCATTTACTGATGAAGATGAATGACTACAACCTTCAGTATGGATTGTAGTTTAACATAAAGAAAACAAAAATCCTCATAACTGGACCAGCAACATCATGATAAATAGAGAAAAGATTGCAGTTGTCAAGGATTTCATTTTACTTGGATTCACAATCAACACGTGTAAATGTGGTGTGACAGAGACACGGGACCCTCCTCTGTTTAATTTCACCATCAGCATTAGCCCAAAGCTGATTCCTATAAGGAAAAGGTCAGATATACCTCCTCTTGTCTACCTTTCTACCAATTCTAACACCCACTGTCTCTATCATGGCACTCTCTACTTCTCTACTGAGTTTGGTAATTTATTGTAATGCCTACACAGAACTTACAGACAATACTCATGATTATGGAGTTTATCAGGGAAGTAACAGGTTACAACTCAAGATCACAAACTACTCAAGATATAGTTCTTCAGTCAGGACAGCCTCTTCTCAGCCATGCCTGAAGGCGAGTTTCTCTCTGGCTTTTGGCCCCTTGGCCTGGCCTCTGCCCTGCTTGAGCAAGTGTTACAAAGCACTCTTAGCTTTGCCAATAAGTGCCCAGAGGCACCCCATTCTGCCAGTAAGCCTTGCCTGAAGGTGCTCAGCTACCTAGCTCCACCAAATGCCCAAAGCCACCTTACTCCACTAACAAGTTCTTGCCTGAAGGTGCTCAGCTTTTTGGCTCTAAAAGCCAGGAAGCCCACTGTGCTGTCTCCCTCTTTTCTCTTGGTTCTACTTCTTTTACTGCTGCTATCTCTCTGCCATTGCTTCTTTTCGTCACTCCAGTGTTACAGCTTTCTCTCTCTCTGTGTTTCCTAGATCTGGAAAGCTCTCAGTGCCAGGGATTCTGAGTCCAAAGGATGTGCTCTGCTTATGCCTCATCTTTCTTGGTGGTAGTGAGATAACCTCTCTGTTTTGGAATTGGCTCTCTTTTAAGCCTAGCAGGATGGCCAAACTGCCCAATACCCTCATTAGGTTTCCAAACATCTTATTTGAAAAGTCTTAGCCACACAAAGGTACTATATACCTTATTTACATTATTGACAAGCTATTCAATCCCCTTGGTGGGCCACAAGCACCTCATTTGCATATCCCCATCCAATCATTTGGTGGGAGTTACGAAGACCATGGCTAAAAGGGCCACATTAAGTAATTCACTGCAATGCAATGCCCATGGAAGCAGCAGTCAAGATATCAAATGGCGTATTCTACCAGGCAAATCTGCTATAAAAGACCTCTTTGAAGAGTTAAAAAAGAAGATATTACTTTTAGGAGTAAGGTGCACCTGACACAAGCCATGGTATTTTCAATTGCTTTGTATGCATGTGAAAGCTGGACAATGAGTAAGACAGACAGAAGAGGAACTGATGTCTGAACATTATGGTGTTGGTGAAGAATATTGAATATACAGTGGACTGCCAGAAGAATGTACAAATTTTCTTGGAAGAAGTGTATCTGGAATGCTTCTTGGACGGGGGGATGGTGAGACTTTGTCTCACATATTTTGAATATATTATCAAGAGAGACCAGTCTCTGGATAAGGTCATCATGCTAGGTAAAGTAGTGGGTTAGTGAACAACAGGAAGACCCTCAATGATATGGATTGACACAGTGGCTGCAACAATAAGCTTATGCACAGCAGTAATTGTAAGGATGATGCAGGACCAGGCAGTGTTTGATTCTGATAGTACATAGCATTGCTGTAAGTTGGAACCAACTCAATAGCACCTAAAAACAACAACATGATCTAGTATAAGAGACAGTAAATAAATATTTCTCCAAATTAATAAATTACATTTTTTTATGAGTGATATGAAAGAAATGTCCAAGGTGAGGTGGAAATATATAATTTGGGTGCAAGGGAATTTTATGGATGGTTTCCTTGAGGCAAGGACATGTAAGGATAGATTGATGGTGAATCAAAGCTAGTAAAGACCCCTGGTGGTGCAGTGGTTAAGCCATCACATAAAGGTTGAGGGTTCAAATCCACCTAGCAGCTCTGAGGGAGAAAGACTTGATGATCTGTTTCTGTAAAGATTACTGTGGGGTAGTTCTACTCTGTCACATCAGGTCACTATGAGTCAAAATCGACTCAATAGCACCAAGCAACAACAGAAGTTGGCTATGCAGAGAGGCTGAGGAACAAAGAAAAATAACATATACCATCCAGGACAAGTGAATAACATGTGTTGAGACCCCAGGTTGGTAAAGGGTTGGGCATATTTGAAGAACTGAAAGAGAATTTAGAGTATAGTACTAGGAGGAAGAAGAGAACCAAGGCATAAGGTGAATCTGAAGAGAAGTGTAAAAGGAGTTTTAACTTGATTGTATATGAAGCTGTATAACAAATAGCTACCAAATCTCAATAGAAAATGATAAGCACTTATTTTGTTTTGCTCACACCTGTCAACTGAGTTGGCTTGGCATAAGGCTGCAGGTCTGAGTGTCAGATAGAGAGGCTCTACTTCACATGTATCATTCTGGGGCCCTGGCTGAAGAGCCAGTAGCTACCAAGGAAAGTTTTGCTCAATGGTAGTGGTTGAATTACAAGAGAGAAGCCTGACAGCAAGCAACAGATACAGCTTTGACTTGTGTTACATGAAGTAACATCTCATTGGCCAAAGTAAGTCACCTGGCCAAGCCCAGCATCAGTGAGGCTTGTCTTAGTTCTCTAGTGCTGCTATAGCAGAAATACCAAAGTGGATGGCTTTAGCAAACAGAAATGTATTCTCTTACAGTTTAGGAGGCCAGCAGTCCAAACTCAGGGCACTAGTTCTAGGGGAAGGTTTCCTTTCTCTGTTGGCTCACAGTTTAGGAGGAAAGTCCTTGTTTCCTTTCAAAAGTTGTGGGCTTAGAATTCCTTGGAGATCACCATGTGTCTTGGAATCAGTCTTACCCTGGGTCTAGGAAGTTCCCAGCAAAGAAGACCTGGATCCAAAGGACATGCTCCATTCCTGGCTCTTCTTTCTTGGTAGTAGTATGTACCCTGTCTCTGCTCATTTCTCTCTCCTTTTATCTCTTGTAAGATAAAAGGTGATGCAGGCCACACCCAGAGAAACTTCCCTTATGTTGGATCAGGGCATCTCACCCTAATTCCCTTACAACCGATTGGCTGATCACATCAGATCACAACAGGGGGGATAATTATGTCATTGCAAAACTGCCAAAACATTGAGAATCATGACCCATCCAAGTTGACATATATTTTTGGGGGGACAGAATTCAATCTATGGCAGGGATTTTCTATAATACTGTATTCTAAGTTTTCTACAATTATTTAGCCTACTGCAGAAGACACTGAAGCTTTTCAACCTAGAATTAGGAGAGAGAGAATTCATTTTAAAATTGGCATAGTGGTTGGTGTGGAGAATGGATTAAAGATTCAAGAATGATTATAGGGAAGCCAATAAGGAGATGATGTTAAGTGAGAGATGGTGCTGGCTTGGGCCATGTGCTAATGGAGATAAGATTGGATAGATTCAAACACATGTATTGTAGAGAGAAATAACAAGTTGTGTAGAAAGAAGAAGAAATGTCAAGATCAACATTTGATGTGAATTCCTGAGTGGACAGGTGTAATAGAGAGAAATAGAGAAGCCACTGGGAGGACATGATGAATTTAGTTTTATGTGTATTCACTTTGGGAAGGGCACTTAGATGTTCAAGTGGAGAGTCATCTGTGTCATCATTATTAATTATATTTTATATATACAGTGGTTATCTTCAAAATTTCTTCATAATAGTACATATTGTTGTATTTGTGTTTGCTAGTAACCAGAAGAGATCACAAGTGATCTTTCAATAGAAAGGAAATTTAACTTGACAGAGTTTAAAAAAAATTTAGTCTAAGCCCCCCATTTGACTCATAAATGAAATCATTCAGAAGAGTATTTTACTTTTTCTTATACATATATATTTTCATGTTTCCTTATTTAATTAAAAAAAAAATTATTGTGCTTTCCGTGCAAATTTACAGAGCAAAATTTGTTTTACATTCAATAGTTGGTGTCCATTTGATTTCAGGCCCTGATTACCATCCCCGACCATAACAAACTCTCCTCCCCTCTCGTTCCTCTGACTACCTCTTTCCTGTGCCCTTCTTAACTGTGAACTCCTGTCTGCCCAGCTTTCCCTCTATGTGAATGCTGCTCCTCTGGTGCTCCATGGACGATTGCTCTAAGAGGTGAATCTATCTAGAGGAGATGAGTGCATTGCTCTGAGGTAGGTGTATGTCTTTCTACTGTTGGGCTGAGAACAAGTCCATGGGAGTGAGTCCAATTCCAGGCCCGAAGAGTAACCTGGGGCCATAGTGTTGGAGGTTCCACCAGACTCTATCCAACCAGTAATTCTGGTTAATTAATTAATTAATTTAATGCATTTTATTGAAATATAATTTATATATGGTGAAATACACAAAGCTAAAGTGACATGGGTCAATGCTTTTTTTTTTTTTTTTTTTTGCAGTGTTCTCTCCACTCGCCTTCCACCCCTGGCAGCCAACAAAGAAAGTTTCCCTTCACATATAAACCTTGACCCTCCACAACAACGAACTAATACTATATTTGTCCTTCTGTGATTGACTTATTTCACTCAGCCTAATGTCCTCCAAGTTCATCCATATTATTAGGTGTTTTGCAGACTCTACATTATTCTTTAGTGCTGCATAGCATTCCATTATGTATATATACCATAGTTTGGTTATCCACTCTTCCACTATAAATCTTGGAGATAAGTCCCTTGCCAGATATGTAATTATCGGCAAATATGAAATTGTTGCTGTCATTTTTGTTATGTGCTTTTCCGTGGTGTTGATTTCTTTGTTCCATATAATTTTGTATGCTAAGCTTGTTTTGTTTATGAATTGTGTTATCACTTCCTTCACTGCCATTGTTTTAGCATTTGCTGAATATTTATGCTGGTCCTCTTTTTGATGTGAAAGTTTATCATTTTTTTTTGAGGTTACCCTGTGATTTATAGTTTTTATTCCCAAGTTTAGAACAGTCTGTTCTATCTTGTAGTTGTCTTGACTTCCCTACCATGTAGAAGTTCTGTAATAACACAGTTTTTTCCCTCCTTTTGGTTTGTAGTTGTCCTCATTTGTCAATTGATGTTTCTGGTTCCCTGTTTACAATCTTGTAGGCTTATTTATTTTGGATGCTTCCATAGCTGGGTTGGTTTCTGGGTTATATCATCATGTGTGTTAATGGTCAGTCGTTGTTGACTGTTGTTGCTTCTCTGTCCAAAGGGCTCCCTTTAGCATCTCTTGTAAGGTTCATCTGGTTTTAACAAATTCCCTTAATTTCTGCTTATCTGGAAATGTCCTAATTTCACCATCATGTTTGAGGGACAATTTTGCTGGGTACATATTTCTTGTTTGGAAATTTTTCTCTTTCAGTGTTTTATATATACCATCCCACTGTCTTCTCACCTGCATGGTTTCTGTTGAGAAATCCAAGCTTAGTCTTATTAGTTGCCCCTTGTAGGTAACTTTTTGATTTTCCGGTGTTGCTCTCATGATTCTTTCTTTGTCTTTGGTTTTGGTGAGCTTGATGATGATATGTCTGGGTGATTTTCTTTTGGGATCTATCCTGTCTGGGGTTTGTTGGACTTCCTGGATGGATGTGTTCTCATCTTTCATCATACCAGGAAAATTCTCTTCCAACAAATCTTTGACAATTTTCTCTGTGGTTTTATTTGTGTCTTCCTATTCTGGAATTCCAGTTACATGTAGGTTATTCCTTTTAGATGGTATCCCACATGAACCTTAGGCTTTCTTCATTTTTGTCTTTATTTTTTTTCTGATTGTTCCCTTTCCAAAGAAGTGTTCAGGTATTTTCCTTCAATCTCACCAATTCTATCTTCCATTGATTCAATTCTCCTTCTTTGTCCATTCAATGTCTTATCTATTTCTGAAAATTTTGTATAAATCTTCTGGATTTCAGTGTGTAGATTTTGTATCATCTCTAATTATTCATTAATTTTGTCATTTTGTTCTTGTATTGTCTTTTGGAATTGTTCTAGGGTTTTCTCTGTGTTTTCCTTGATCTGTCTCTCAATTCGTTGAAGATATCTAAATATAATTCTTTTGAATTCCTTATCAGGGAGTTCCAATGCTGTGTCTTCCTCAGGGATGTGTTTTGGGTCTGTATCTTTGTCTCTTGTTTCTCCTGCTTTATCTTACTTCTTTGTGCAGATTGTGATGCTCTGTTGTCTCTGAGGCATTATGTTTTATGTTTATGTTTAATTGGTGATTATATGTTGGAGTGACTTGCCTACGATTTTAGTTTTCTTTGTTTTGTTTGCATGTTAACTACGCAAGTAGGGTACTGGGCTGTGCTCCTCTGTGCACTAGTTGACAGAATTTATACACTTGCTACCTGTCTCCTTTCCTGGTCAGTCTCTCATATGTCCCTGCTGACCTTGTGCTATAGGGGCAAGGAGGCCACATCTTCTGACCTCCTCTAACCTCACAAGAGGAGGACAGAATCACTATCAGTAGCCCAAGGCTATTACATGCTGTCTCCCTCTAGCTCTTTTACCAACCATTACTCCCAAAGAACCTACCACCTCTCTCCTGGGTTCAATAATCCGCTGCAGTGGCCACACAGAACTCACAGTTTATGGGGTTTATTAGGGAAACACCAGGCGACAATTCAAGTTCAGGAAAAATGCACAGTCTCTCCCTCAGCCCACCATCTCTCAGCCAACAGTCTCTCATAGTCTCTCTCCTAGCAGTTCGTGTCCCTCGGTGTCTCACTCAGCAATGCCTGTCTCTTGCATCACGTTCCTTTCAGGAGTGCATGTCTCTTTCAGCAGCACATCTTCCTCAACCAGCAGTCAGAGAGAGACTTCTGCCTCTAGGAGGCCTCCTTTTGAGCCTGGCAGAGTGGCCAAACTAACCAATCATAACATCAGAATTCTAAACACCTAAGAGAGAGCAAACCTCCCAGAACATTGCTTTGTGCTGCTCGCAACAGAAATACCCCTGGTGGATAACTTTTACAATCAGGAGCTCCTCAGTTGCTCACAGCAAATTCCACCATGGAGTTTACAAAGACTTATGGCTAGAAAAGCCATACCAGGTAATTTAACTACACCACACCTTGGCAAACAGAGCCTATTCTTTGGTCCCTGAAATCCGAATCAAAATGCTGTCACTTTAAAATCCAAAATGGTTGCCACTTGTAAAGGTTCAAAATGGCTACGCCCTGAGACACTTTAAATATCCAAAATGGCCACCACTTATAAACATTCAAAATCACTGTACCCTTGGTCACTTTAAATATCCAAAATGGCTGCCACGTGTAAACAATCAAAATGGCTGTGCCCTCCAGACAGCAGAAAGTCAACAGCTCAATTTTTCTCCCTCCTTGCTGTTTCCCTTCCTAGTCATAGGCCACCAGCACAGTCATTGCTGCAGCCCTTGGTGCCCAGGGTTGATCTTTAGGTCAATTCTAAGGTCCCAACACCACGTGGAAATATTCAGGCTGTTGGTCCCATCAGAGTAGCTGACAGTCCGCAGCTTTGACAGTCTCTGTACTCACTGTTTTCGTTCAGGTTTTTCCACTAGTTGTTGCCTAATCCACTTCTGTATAGTTCCTTTCAAAGCTCAGGGTTCTAGGATTATCTTCTGTATCTCTGTCAACTGGTTTTTCTTTTCTTTGTTGAAGAGGGTCTGTGTTGCTTGTCTGCCTATTCCTCCATCTTACCAGAAGTCAGTTCTGGTTATTTTTGTGTTTTTGAATTTAGTTCCATATTTTTCTTCCCACTCTATCCAGGATCTCCAGTTTCGATCCCTTTCTGACTGGTTGGCATTGGTAGCTGGGCATCATCTAGTTCTTCTGGTCTTGGGGTCCATCATATCCTTGGACTAATTGTTTCCAGATGACTTTGATTTTATTCACTCTTCTTCAGATGAGGGGAGATCCATTAATTGCATCTTAGATGGGCCATTGAAAGCTTTTAAAACCCCAGTTGCTACTTACCAAAGTAGGTTGTGGAACAAGATTTTTATGTATTATGTTGTGCCAATTGCACTTGGTGTCCCCTGAGACTATGGTCCTGAGTCAGCAGGCCCAGTGATTTTCTCAAGGTTTTTGGTTGTCTCTGACAGGTTACTCCAACTCTGTCTTCTGTTGCTTCTGTAATGTGCATGGCTAATTTTGTAGCACAAGTGCAAATATAAGATTATCTTCAGCTGAATCTATTCTTAGGTGCTCTGGTGCCTTGGTCTAGGGTATATTCCTGTTCACCAACACCCACTTGATCCTCTCACTTGTCTATGCATGTATCTGTAGTCTGGTTTGTTGTTAGGGGTAACACAGTATTGTGCATATACTATTATTTGCCTCTGTTGTCTATAAGTGCACGTTTCAGTGTCCTTTGCTGCATCTGGGAAAACTGCACAGGTCACGAAACAAAGCGACATGAAAAGATTAAAAATTTTTTAAAGGAACGGGGTCCATTGTGTGTAAGCACACAATTACATCATTATTCTTGATATTTCCTTAAAACAATCAAGTATTCAATCAAATATTCTTCTACAGTAAAATCAAATATTTCCTTATAACAATTAGTTATTAATTAAAACTTAAAGTTGTACTCTTTCCTGTGCCCAAAGCCATTTTCCCATGCCCAAATGCATTGGATAATTAATTGGGTTAATATCTCTTACAGAAATAGCAAATATAAGATACACCATTCTAAAACATAATATGATTGTTAAGGTATATGGTTCTAAAGAATGGTTACTAAGGTATCCTATTTTTAGGACAAAACATTATCCCAGGGAAACAAGTTAGCAAACATTCTACTGGGGCAATGTTCCGCCCCAGGAACACAAATCTGGAGCCAAGCACGCATTCAACTGTAAGAGAGGCCTTGCCTTTTCTTAGCTGTTGTTAGCACATGTGCCTTGCAAGCACGTCCTTTTTTTGGTGGCCTTTTTCTTGGTTTCCAACAGTCCTTTCTTTCCCCAATGTCATCATGCTGGTCACAGACTCTTTCCATAACATCCCTCCCCTCACCCAAATCAACAGGTGACCCCCAACTAGACAAAAATGTTCCCTACCCTTCTCTCCCCTTCCCGGCAACCTATAACATGAGTTTCCTTCCCCAAGTAAGCCTTTCCTTGAGTTTTTACAGTAATGGGCTTATACAATATTTGTCCATCTGTGATTGACTTATTTCACTCAGCATAAAGCCTCCAAATTTATCCACGTTATGAGATGATTTGTGTTTTCTTCATTATTCTTTAATGTAGCATAGTATTTCAATCCATTCATCTTTTGATGGGCATTTAGGTTGTTTCCATCTCTTTGCTAAAGTGAATTGTGCTGTGATGAACATGAGGGGGCAAATGCCTGTTCATGTTCTATCTCTCACCTCTTTAGGATATATTCCTAGTAATGGAATTGCTCATTCAAATGGTATTTCTATTTTCAGTTTTTTAAGGAAACGTCATACCATTTTCCACAATGGTTGTACCATTTTGCAGCCCCACCAGCAGTGCATGAGAGTTCCAATCTCTCCACAACCTCACTAGCATTTGTTATTTTCCGTCTTCTTGAACTTTGCTATTATTGCTGGGGTGAGATGATCTCTCATTGTTTTCATTTGCATCTCTCTAATGGCTAATGATCGTGAGCATTTCCTCACGTGTTTGTTGGTCACCAGAGCATAAATAAATTATTTTTTAAAAGCAGAGCCCAGACAAATATTATATGGTACCACTTTCATGAAAAGTCAGGAATAGGTTTACATACCAAAAGCAATGTTCTTTGATGGTTATCAGAGATGAGAGGGGGAGGGACAGAGAATCATTTACTAGATAGTAGCAAATTCATTCTGTTGAAGGGAAAGACAATATACAATATAGGGGAGGTCAGTGCATCATGACCAAGATAAATGAAGACATTGTGAGGTATGCAAGACAAAAGGACAACTACAGTAAATGCTATAACATAAACAGCCAAAATTTTGTGAGTGGTTATATAGGTAGATATGTATGCTGTATAGGTGTGGGAGGGCATATGGGAGTACATGTGCATGCACATACAAGTATAGTTGTAGGCATTTGTATATATATTACTATGTCCTATATATATATTCATATATGTGATATAACACATAGGGGGCACAATTATGGAAACTTCCTAGATGTATCCAGACACCTCATGGGACTGAGTTACTGGTTTTATGGCTCAGGACCATAGTCTCAGGGGACCTCTAGGTCAACTGGCTTAACATAGTTCATAAAGGCAATGTTCTACATCCTAGTTTGGTGAGCATCTTGGGTCTTTAAAACTTGCTAAAGGAGCTCTGGGGGCATAGTGGATAAGCATTTGGCTGCTAAGTAGAAGGTCACTGGTTCAAACCCATCATCTGCTCTGGGGGAAGAAGATAGGGCAATCTACTTCTATAAAGATTTACAGCCTTGGAAACCCAATGGGAGTCGCTATGAGTTGGAATCCACTCAATGTCAGTGAGAGTGGCCATCTAATATACAACTATTGGTTTCCACCCATATGCAGTAAAAGAGAAGGAAGAAAATCAAAGAAATAATTAGTCTACATGACTAATGGCCCACATAAACCACACCCTTCTCTAGCCTGAGGCCAGAAGAACTAGATAGTGCCAGCTACCACCACCAACTGTTCTATTTAGAGACACACGAGAAGGTCCTGGTTTGAGATAAAAACAAAACTCAAGTTCACAAACATAATCCAGACCTGTTGGACTGATAGAGACTGGAGAAACATCTGAGGCTATTTCCCTAAAACATCCTTTTAATCTGGAACTGAAGCCATGCCCAGAGTTCATCTTTCAGCTAAATAATAGATTGGTCTACAAAATAAACAGTAACACCAGCAAGGAATGTGCTCCTTAGAACAACAACTGTGCAAGACCAAACAGCCACATTTGCCCAAAAAGATGAGAAAGCAAAGAAGGTATCTTAGTTATCTAGTGCTGCTTTGATAGAAATATCACAAATGGATGGATTTAATGAACAGAACTTTATTTTCTCACAGGTTAGGCATCTAGAAGTCTGAATTCAGAGTGCAGGCTCTAGGGGAAGGCTTTCTGGCTCTGCTGCTCTGGAGGAAGGTCCTTGTCTCTTCAGCTTCTGCTTCCTGCTTCCTTGGAGATCTCCATGTGTCCTAGCATCTCTCTTACTCCATCTTTCCTCTGCTTGCTTGTTTAATGTCTTTTATAGCTCAAAAGAGATTGACTCAAAATACACTCTACACTAATCCTGCCTCCTTCACATAACAACCCATTTCCAAAAGGGATTATAACCACAGGCATAGAGGTTAAGATTTACAACAGATATTTTTGGGACATAATCCAATCCATAACATTCCACCCTTTGGCTCCCTAAAACTCATGACCTTGTACATGTAAAACACATTCACTCCATCACATCATGCCAAAAGTCTTAAGTCAGCTCCAAGACCAAAATCTCGTCTTCTAATTCATCTAAATAAAATATGGGTGATATTTTAAGAATATTCCATCCCAGGGTAAAATTCTTCTTCATCTGTGAACCTGTGAAATCTAGGATACAGGTAATCTGTTTCCAAAGCACAATGGTAGAAAAGGCACAGGGTAGACATTTCTATTAGAAATGGGAGAAATTGGAGAGAAAAAAGGCTTAGCAGGCACCCAAGAAATCCAAAACCCAGCTGAACACATTACATTAGCTCTCATGGTTTGAAAATAATCCTGTGTTCTCTGAGACCATGTGGGCAATGGTCCTGCCTTCCAGACTCTGGATGTTGTCCACACCTTCTGGATTCTGAATGGAGGCGCCACCTTCCAGGCCTTCTGGGATGGCATCTCTGCTCCCATAACTTAAGCGGTACCAGTCACTGACTCCAGCTGAGTGGCAACCCCATCCCCTCAGCCCCAGCAAGCCCTGTCCTTCTGCCCTTTGGGC
Organism: Orycteropus afer afer; assembly: GCF_000298275.1. Classification (NCBI taxonomy): domain Eukaryota; kingdom Metazoa; phylum Chordata; class Mammalia; order Tubulidentata; family Orycteropodidae; genus Orycteropus; species Orycteropus afer. The sequence continues at coordinate 9,370,544 of NW_006921632.1, forward strand.
CTGGCCGCTCTGCCCCCTCAGCTCTGAGTGGCAGCCCCATCCCACTGGCACACCTTAACAGCAGTCCCTCGCTCTGGAACCGAGTTGGTGAAGATCTGACTCTGAAACCTCCGTGGCTGTGACTTCAAAATCCAGGAGACCGTGGCTCCACCTTTTGAAACAGAAAGATTCTGTTTCCCATGCTCCTGCCAACAGTTCTGCTTACCCCCAAGCTGCTCCGGGGATGGTCCTTTTCTTGTAGGACAGCAGATGTAGCTCCTTTGGCCTGTTTCCTATCTGAAGAATTCCAAGAGGCAAATAGTGTTCTTTCCTTTCCTTCTTTCTCTTCCCCCTTCTGTCTAAGCTGATGGGTTTTCTACTGAGGGAGTTGATGAGATTCACAGTTACAGGCTTAATCTCTTTAACAAAAGATTGCCCAGCCAGGTCCTTGGTGAACATTCTAGGACTTGTGTCCTTAGTACTTAGAACAAAATTTCCCAAATCTTTAAGTTCTGATCTTTCAAAAGTACCTACAATTGGCAAAATCCAAGGAAGTAAGAGGGCAAGTGAGTTTGTTGGTGCAGTTCACACAGATAGGCCTCCCAGAACCACAGGTAAGAGTGAAGAAGGTGGATTGGGAGAAGCACACTGATAACATCCACTATATTATGTTTGCTATTTTTCTCCCCCTATTAGAACATAATTTCCTTTGAGCTGAGACTTTTATCTGTTTTATTCTCTGCTATATCCTCTGTGTGTGGAATAGTGTCTATCTCATGACAGATGCTCAATAAGGAATGTCTGTTGTTTTAATGTGAGTTAAAAAAAAAAAAATTAACTACATTGGTACAGCAATTATATGATATTTACAATATATCCCCATGGGAGACTCACTTTTCAAATTGGTTCTCTTTGTTTCCCTGATTTATATGAGTAATAAATGGTTGACACTCAATAAGTATTGGATCTATCTATCTATTAAATGTATTTATGTAGCCCCCAAATGGGGTATTTAAAATTATTATATGATTAACTGTTTTGAAATGGTCTTCAACTAGATTTTGAATAATAGTATTTAGAAGAAAAACCTACTGCAAGGCATTTTCTGTATATTAACATAATTCAAATCATTAAATCATCTTTATTTTATGTGTCTCATTGAGCTGAGAATTGCCTTATCTTTTTAAGTCCTATACATTTAAATACAAAAATAATCATTGCATAAAACATCAAGTACAGCAACATTTATACTAAACTGGTAAAGATTTATCATAAAGATGACTGTTTTGAACACCCTTCTGCTAGGATGAAAAAAAGAAGGTCACTGATTTATTTGAATGGACAGATGGGTCATAATGTATTTCTTCAAAGTGATCTAATTTGGTCTCTGACAGGCTGTAAAAAGAAGTGACTCAGAGCACAATGTCCTTCACTGACACAAATGTGGGGTTCCACTGGAGGAGATTTCCTACTATCCTACCCAAGGGTTGGGGGAGGGTTGAGGAGTACCTCTTTAGGTGTAAGATCACATACTCTGGGAATTACAAAGACCAGGAACAGCACCTTGATTCACATCAGGGAGTCTCTAGGAAACCAGTGCCATCTGTCAATGTCAGAGACAGCAACTCAACACGGCAGGCACAGCTGAGAAAATGAGTTGGTCTCTGCTGCCTTGGCAGAATCTTGCAAATAGTTTTTGAGACTTGGGCCTTATCTATCCATTCCTTCTAAGGCAATTTGGTGATGTCATGACAGGTCTCTGTCAGAATGAATGTGGTCGATCATATTACTGATCTAAATGTTTGCCTCTGTGGCATACTGCTCCCTAAAGAAGGATTTTTCTCTATTGATATTAGGAGCGGTCACGTGACTTGTTTTCTTGATGAAATGGGGCAGCAGCTTTAAAAATGAGCTTGTCTTTTGCCATATTTCATTTCCCTCTGATATATACTTAATGTTCCAAGGACAGTTTGCTTCATCAGCCTTGGTCCTGGAGTGAAGATGACATGGTAAAGAGCTGAGACCAACCCACAGCGGACATGTAAAATGTGTGAGAAATGAACGTTTGTTGTTTTAAGCCACTGAAATTTTGGGAATCTTTGTTACCACAGCCCAGTTTCCTGGGACTGCTGTATAAAAGCAGCAAGGTGGCTTGTAAAAACAGAAACTTATTGTCTCATAGTTTTAGAGGCTAGGAGACTTAAATCAGGGTTTAAACAATTTTGATTTCTTCTGAGGACTCTGAGAAAGAATCTATTCCATATCTCTCCTATCTTTTGATGATGACAGGTGATCCAGGTATTTCTTGGTTTGTAGATCATTCCAATCTCTGCCTCCATCTTTACGTGGTTCTCTTCTTCCCATGCCTCTCTTCTCTTTTTATAAGAATACCACTCATTGGGTTCAGACCCATCCCACTCCATTCAGTATAACCTCATGATAATTCATAACATCTTCAAAGACCTATTTCCAAATGGGGCCATATTCACAGGTAGGGTTACAACTTTAATATATCCTTTTGGGGATACAATTCTATCTATAATAACAACTAAGTGGACCCTGATTGATACAAATAAATCACATCTCTCATTGCCTCTATTTGCCCAACCCTAAAGCAGGAAAGTCCTGTTACTGTCTGCTTATAGAGCTCACCAGCCATGTTGCATTACAACATAATGAAGATTGACAAGGTAAATGAGGACTGGTAGGTTAATGGGGAGTTAGCAACACATATAGGGTTTGCTACATATTTTTTGCCTATTGAGAAACAACTTTATCTTGAAAGTCTCCTGGACAATGGGCTGTTGTTTGTTTTAAAGGCTGTGACTGGCTTATGCTGGCCATTGTGGGCTTTCTGGATGAAGCACTAGAAAAGGGCCAATCAGGAAACTGTTACACAAGGACTATGTCCAAAACCTACCACTCATCTGTCAATGTCTTGCATACTGGTGACCTGAACATTATTATGATGCTGGAAGCTATCCCAATGGTATTTCAAGTACTAACTGGGTTTCTCTTGGTGGGTTTCAGCAGAGCTTCCAGACTATGACAGACTGGAAAGAAAGGCCTTGTGATCTTTTTCTGAAAGTCAAGCAAGGAAAATCCTATGGATCACAAGAATTTGTCTGATACAGTGACGAAAAGAGAAGATGATCATGAAGATGGCACATGACCAAGTAGTGTTTCATTTTGTTCCACATAAGGTCACCATGAATCAGAGCCATCTTGACAGCAACTAATAATAATAATGTCCAAGACATGGAAACTACTGGCATAGTTGGGTAATAAATGCTGCCATAATGAAACAATAACATATGGAATCAACACTCTAGAAGAACATTGGAAGCTGCAGAAGGTGGAAGCATTAATAACTGTCAAGTATAGGGCAGATAGGCTAACTTAATGGGTGAGCTCAGTCCACTCAGAGGCCGATAAGTCCTATCACTCTTCCTTTCTACAGTCACTCCTCCTAGGAGACATATAAATCATATCCAATGACCTAATAAAATAATAAGGTTTGTCTGAGTTTTGACAACAGAAAATAACAGAGGACTGCAAATTCAGAAGGATAGAAATAGGAGGCATTTTAAAATTGCTTTCTCACTGGAATAGAAGAAGCCTAGAGATTAACAAAAAGTTATGTTCCATCCATAAGCTGTCAGTTTTTGAAAATATCCACAATCCTATGTACCTTTATAGAGCTACAAAAAATAGGTTAAGTATGATTGTCTTTGTGTTGGACATATTGTCTCTGCAAGGTGTTGAGATGATTTCTTTCTAGCAAGGGATTGGAAATAAAATGTTTTTTCTTTCTTTTTTTTTACACTGAGGCAAGTAGACATTTAAGGGAGGCAAATCTGAGTTTGAATCTCAGTTCTACTTTCTTCTCCCATAACCTTGGCAAGTAATTCATTCCTCTGAGTCAGTTTCTTCAATAATGTTGTTGTGAATTAAATAAAACCATGTATTAAAGCATTTGTCATGGAACCTGACACTTCAGTGATCAATCCTTGTTAGTTTTTGTCTTTAATCTTTTATAAATGCTTAAAGATGGAAGAAAGGAGCCCTGGTTGCACTGTGGTTAAGCACTTGGCTGCTAACCTAAAGGTTGCCAGCTCAAATCCACACAACGTCTCTGCAGGACAAAGACCTGGTGATCTGCTCCTGTAAAGATAACAGCCTAGAAAATCCTATGGAGTAGTTCTACTTTGTAACATGGGGTTGCTATGAGTTGGATTTGACTTGACAGCACCCAACAAAAACAACTAAGGTGGAAGAGGATTTACGCTGCTGGTGCAGGTTTGTCCTAGTATGGAGACTAACCAGGTGCATTGGTAACCATTATCATTAATGTCTACTGACTAAAGTCCCTGGGTTATGAACATACAACTTATGGACAAATCCTATTTCCTCTTTAATGTTATGTAAATTTGCCCTCACTCTGAAATGAATGAACAGACTCTGACTTACAACAAATTCTTCTTCACCACCATCACTTGCTGCACATGCAGCTTTTAAATATTGAAATGGCTTCCAGCATTTTCTTGTGCTAAAGTAATGCTAAATAAGAATGTATGCACCTGTTCCGACTTACCTACAGATTCGACTTAAAGACTTACTTAGTCTTAGAGATACACTTAGGAATGGCTCCTGCTCATAACCCAGGGACTGCCTGTATACCTAATGCTTTATTAGGTCAACTACATGGTCCATCAAGTTCAGCATTTTACTCTTAAAAAAAAAAAAAAAATTGCAACTCATGGTTACTCCACGTGTGTCAGAATAGAATTGTGCTTCATAGGGTTTTCAGTGGTTGATTTTTCACAAATACATCACCAGACCTTTCTCCCAAGGCATCTGTGGGTGGACTTGAACAGCTAACCTTTTGGTTAGCAACTAACCAAGCATTAACCATTTGCAACATCCAGGGATTTTTGTTCTAAATAAGCTTGGTAGCATAGTGCCTAAGGCACTTGACTGCTAATCAGAAGGCTGGCGGTTCAAACCCATCAGCCACTCCTCAGAAGGAAGGTTGGGCAATCTATTTCTGTAGTGATACCACCTTGGAAACCCAAGGAGGGGTCGCTAATGAGTTGAGTCTAACTTGACAGCACATAACAACAGCAATAAGGTACATGCATCAAATGTAGCTAGCTGTTAGATATGACGAGCTTCAGTGACACATTCTTCACTAGGAGCTAGTAGTTTGTACCACCATTTACCATCTACTGAATTTAATAAATATTTGAATCCCTATTACATACAAGGCACTGTGGTCATTTACCTAAGGCTGTCCCTGCTCCCCGCTCTTCTAGCTTCTTCACTCTGTTTAACAGAAGAAAAAGTGTTTCTATCCTCTTCTACCATGTGCTCAATTCTATCCTCTCTAGACTCTCTGGGAACTTGCTTTACCAATTACTTTTTCCATTGTCTATTGTCAATCTCCTCCATTATACTGGCTCCTTCTCCTTTGATGGGTCAGAAAAGAGGAATGAACACCACCCAAATTACATACAGGAGAGTCTTCACATAAAAACAAGGTTCCTTCCTCCTGAAGCCTCAGGCATATTCCAACCCAGGGCCAATTAATATGAAAAGCATGAAAGGGGAAGGTGTTTAAAGCAATTATCAATTAACTAAAGGATTCAAAGGAGTTAGACCAGTTGGATTCCTTGCCTTCAGATTAAAGTTGTGACAATTTATTCTTAAATAAAGGGAATGAAATTTTGGTGCTGATCTAGCATGATCTTTGGGGCTACAGAAAGAAGCAGTCTTCTGGAACTCTACAGAAATAGAGGAGAAAAGAGGAAAGGGCACAAGACACTTCAGCATGTCCTTCTAGGACAAAACCATAATAGAGTTCAGTAGGTGTTCTGACTTGGGGAATGCATGGTTGGATGCTAAAACCAAAGTTGGACTGGGAACTCTCACTTCCAGTGGACAAGCTGTTGGCATGTTCTGTTACATTGAAAGTTGGGTTTCACTTCCAAGCTGAGGAAGCAGATTTATGAGAGTTGAAGCATTTGGATGTAATTTTAAAACAGATCAAATGGTGTCATTTTCTTTTTGACAAGTGAAGAAAATCATCAAACACTAAAGAAGGGTCAAATGCTCTGCCATTGTGCTATTTGCTTTGTCTTTTGAAAAATTCTGATACCTTATTTTCCACATATTTCAGTTTTAAAGTGACAGGTCCTGGGTCTTCAATATACTGTGTTTAACACACAGGCCATTTAAAAACATAAAAATGGTCTTTTAAATTCATAAAATAAATCCCATACTTTATTCAAGATAGTTTTGACTATTCCAGATTCTTTGCATTTCCATATAACGCTTAGAATTGACTTGTTAATTACGTCTTTTACTCTTGAATATAACACTCTTGACCCACTGATTCATTTTGTTGAACTTGGACTATATCACATACAGCAAAATGCAAATACAGCTAATATAAATAATAATATGCAGATAATGTGAAAATAAATTGAGGAGAACTTCATGCTATTGACATAGCATTAGCAGATGAATGGGTTTGTGTCCTTTTAGCACTTGCATAACTTTTAAAAACACAAAGGCTATTAGATCGTGATGGGATTTCTATGAAAATAATTACTAATTTTACATTTCAAATGGGCAAAAAACGTATGAGAACAAAAAGGTTTCATCACTTTTTTCTTCTAAAATTGTCTAAACACTGGCAGACCATTTGATTGACCTCCGGAGAACACCAGTGAATATAGAATCACACTGGAAGAAACACCAAAAGTTGAGGTGGCAGTGTTAATTTCAGATAAGGTGGAATTTAAAATAGAGAAATGCTGGACTTGAAGTATAGAGTCAGGATGTATAATTTTCAGCCTACTAGAGGGAAATATCGAATAAAGAAAACATTATTTCATAAACATTTCTTATGTGATAAAAAAATTCTTCAAAACCTCCCCTTCAGATGGCTGTTGAATAATTCTATTTTGTAGTTGCACCAATAGAGTAAAAAATTCCTCCAATACAACAATGCAATAATGGTTTATTGTTAGGACAATTGTTAATATGGTATATCATAACAACAGGTTCAGCAAAAGGTAACATCAATGGATAGTGAAAGGCACTTGATAAAATTCAACGCCAATTTTTTTTATAGCAATTTAAAGGAGCCCTGATGGCACAATGATTAAGCATTTGGGTGCTAACGGAAAAGTTGGTGGTTGGAACACACCCAGCAGTTCTGTGAGAGAAAATAAGCCTGGCCAACTGTTCTCACAAAGATTACAGCCTAGGAAACGCAATGGGGCAGTTTACTCTGTCATATAGGGTTGCTATGAGTTGGAATCAATTTGATGGCACACAACAACAGAGGTTTATATTTCCTTAAAAGTTTGAAAAAACTAACTTTAAAAAATTATTGCAAAAGCTTCTCATATTCCAAGATGTTTTGATAATCTTGCAGTTCTTGATTATTGATGATTATTGACCTATTTGGATTTTCTTGACTTTCTTAAGTCAATTTTATTATATTTTTGCAGAAAATTTCCTGTTTTTTTTTTTTATTGAATTATATAGTTTTATTTTTTTTTATTGTGTTATAATTACAGATCCCATAACATATCCTAGAATGAATGTTTAGTAGAGGTCACTCCAAAATAAGTTTTAGATATTGTATATTTTCCTTTAATAAAATTTTGATTTTTTTTCAACCATGGAACAACCAAAACCAAACCCACTACCATCTAGTTGATTCCGACTCATGTAGACTGTACAAGACAGAGTAGAACTGCCCTATAGGGTTTCCAAAGCTGTAAATCTTTTTTTTTTTTTGTCTTCTTTTTTTTTTTT
>NW_006921632.1:9384659-9395231 GCF_000298275.1 Orycteropus afer afer
TCCTTCATTTATTTATAAATCTTATTCTTTTATGTCATTACTTTCTGCTTTCATCATTATTACTTGTCTCTCTGCTTTCCTTAGGGATTGTATTGATTGGTTTTTTTGATTGATTATTCTTTCTTTCTTTCAACTGCTTACTTGGATTATTAATGAATTTTTATTTCTTTCATCTTAATAATAAAAACAAGATTATTCATTCATTCTAAAAGTTTTATTGAATTTCTGCTGTGGTCCAGGAAATATTCAAGCCCTGAGATACAACAGTGAGCAAAACAGACAAAAATTCCGAGCTTCATGAAGCTTGTATTCTACTGAGGGAAGATAGAAAATAAGTAGAATATATAATAAATTGTACAGTATAGTCCAAAAAACCAAATGAAATTCACTGCCACTGAGTTGAATCTGACTCACAGCGACCCCTCCTTGCGTTTCCGAGGCAGTATCACTATGGAAGTAGATTGTCCAATCTTCCTTTCGAGGAGTGGCTGGTGGGTTTGAACTGTCAGACTTCCAGTTAGCAATCAAATGCCTTAGGCATTATGCCACCAGAGCTCCTAATAAATTCTGGAGAGGGAATAAAGCAGAAAGGGGAGATAAACAGTTCTTTGGGGAGAATTCTGAAATTTACTACACAAATTTACTTTGTTTTCTAAATACTTTGTATTTGGATTTTTATTTCCTCCTTGTGCCATTTAGTTATTGAGAACATTTTATATTTTATTGGAATTAAAACCTCTTATTATTTAATTCTAGTTTGTTGCATTGTAGTTAGAAGACACTTTGTGTTGGTATATTTATTTTTTGGTGTAGTTTCTTAGTGGCTGTGTCACTCAACTTTGCTCTTAATTTGTTGTTAGATGCCATGGAGTCAGCTTTGACTCATAGCCAACTCCGTGTACAACAGAATGAGACACTGCTCAGTCTTGCACCATGCGCACAATCTTTGCTGTGCTTGAGCCCATCGTCGCAGTCTCTGTGTCAATCCATCTTGTTGAGGATCTTCCCCTTTTTTGTTAAAGTCTCTTTTACCAAGCATGATATCCTTCTTCAGGGACTAACCCCTTCTGACAATAAGACCAAAGTAGTTGGGACAAAGTCTGGCCATTCTTGCTTCTAAGGAGCCTGTTGGCTGCCTTCTTCTAGGACAGATGTATTCGTTCTTCTGGAAGTCCATGGTGTTTTCAGTATTCTTTGCCAACACCACAATTCAAAGGCATCGATTCTTCTTCAGTCTTTCTTGTTCATTGTCCAGCTTTTACATGCATATGAAGCTATTGAATATACCATGGCTTGGGTCAGGTGCACCACTCTTAATTTGTGTAGTTATAACATTCAGCAGAGGGTTTTAAAGGAGTAAGGGGCTGATTTGTTTCCTGGAATAAATATAAGGTAGAAAGACTGATACCAAGGAGCCAGGCTCCTTATTTCTTGTCGATGCATAGAGATGGTGCTGTATCTTGGGCATTCCTATAGGGTCCCAGCAAGAAGGAAGAGAAAGGTGAAAAGGCAGCAATAGTGAGGATTTTGCTTATGTCTCATTGGCAAAAACAAAATCTCATGGTTACCCTTGGCTGTACCAGTCAGGTTCATTTTCAGTTTTCCTGTTTCTGTAGTAGAGAATAAGGAGCTCAGTGGTGTAGTGGTTAAGGCATTTCACTACTAACCAGCAGGTTGGCAGTTCAAATCCAATAGCTGCTCCATGGAAGGAAGATGAGTCAATCTATTTCCTTAAAGACTTACAGCCTTGGAAACCCAATGAGGGTTGCTGTGAGTCGGAATTGACTTGATGGCTGTGGGTTTATTTTGGTAACAATGAATGAGTTTTAGAACGATTGTTGGGTGGGCTGCCCTAGTGAAGCTATTACAGTACCAATTTTTATAAAACTCACTGCCATCAAGTTGATTCCGACTCAGTGACCCCCATTGTGTTTCCAAGGTGGTAAATCTTTGCAGAAGTAGATCTTCCCTCCACAGAGTGGCTGGTGGATTTGAACTGCCAACCTTCTGGTTAGCAGTCAAATGCGTTAGGCACTACGCCACCTCCTGAAAACACAGAAAGTATATATTTCCTATAGGGTTCATTCCACCACCACCCATTTCAAATTCTTTGTCATTATTTTTTGGCGTACTTGACCAACCAAAGGCTGAACTCTGAAAACTCAATGCCATCAAGTCCTTTCTGACTCATAGTGACCCCCATTGGGTTTCCAAGACTGTATATTTTTACGGAAGCAGACTCCCTCATCTTTCTTCTGCAGAGTGGCTGGTGGGTTCCAACCACCATCCTTTTGGTTAGCAGCCAAATGCCTTAACCATTACACCACCAGAACACCTAAATCAAAGGCTAAGATTCGTCTATAAAGTCTTCTGGAATAAACACAGGAACTCTGGTGGTATAATGCCTAAAATACTTCACTTGACTGCTAATCAGAAGGCTGGTGGTTCAAACCCACCAGCCACTCCTTGGAAGGAAGGTTGGGCAATTTACTTCCATAGTGACACTACCTCGAAAACCCAAAGAGGGATCACTATGAGTCAGATCCACAGCAGTGAGTTTGGTTTGTTTTTTTGGACTAAACATGCTTTTTCTTTTCTTTTTTTTTTTTACCAATTTTCGCTTTTATTTCTAATATGTATTGTTTTCTACGTTTAAAGCTATTTTATTTGGTGCATAAAGGTCAATGATATATTTTTATTGTGGATTGATGCCTTTGTCTTATTGATTTCTTTTTGGTTTAAATTCTACTTTATATATAATTCATCTTGTTCCTCTTGCTTTATTTTCATTTGCTTGCACTTGGTTGGGAAGTCTTGATCCATTGTTTTAATTTTACCCCTTATCATTTAGTTTTAGTGCATCTCCTATCTGCATCATATTTTTTATCATTCATCACAAATACTTGCTGAGAATCTATTATGTGTCAGGCAGTTGTTGCTGTAGATATAGCAGTAACAAAACAAAGAGTATAATTATGTAATCATTTCATTACTTTGAACAAGTATAACCCACAGAATGTAATCATTAAACAACTTTATTTTTAATCTATTAGTAGCCCATCAAAATTGTCCTATGGGACTACCATCAGGCCCCCCACCTCCACAGATTTTAATACTCTTCTCTCTCTCAAGGCTCCAACCAAAGTGAGATGAAAAGTTTTCATTAGGAAGTTGAGAGGGGTGGATGCAATGCTAGGAAAGTGAGAGGAAGCTTATGAGTTATGCTTTTCTCATAGGGAGTTAATTTGTGGAAGGCCTGAATTGGGAAAGGAGATTATCTTTGAAAAGAGTTTAAAACTTTAATTATTACTTGACGTATTAATTACTCCCTGAAGGTGTTGTGAAAAGCAATAGAATTTATCTTAAATTTCATTGCAGATGAGGGAAAGAACCAGTTCAATATGCACAGGTTTCTCTCTGGCTTCCACATCCGTCTAGAAGCCAGTTCCCAACTTGTTGCTGTAATTTGGGGTTTTAGGTCCAGATTATATTCATTAAACTGTGATTTTATAAACTTTCTATTTTAAATTATTTTCACTCTATATGTTTGATTTTGTAATTGTATTTCCAATAATTGTTTAGCATAAATTCCATTCTTAACTGATTTTCATATTTTCAGCCAAACTTTGTTACATATTTCCCATCCTAAAGTTTAATTAGTTTCACTTCTAAAATGGTACATATTCTAAGTCTTTGTGTATCTGAGAATATATATCTGTTGACTAAACAACTAATAAAAAATTCATCAGGTTATCACATTCTCAAGTTTCACAGTTTCCTTTCACAACTTGTGTTCGTTGATTCATTGTCTTCTGGAATTAGTGCTACACAAGAAAAGTTTAAAGCCAGACTGATTTTGTTCTTTTGTGGGAAACCATTTTTTCTTTTTTGCCTTAAAAACTATGGAAATTTTTCTTTATCCTTGAAATTCAGAAAATTGACCTGAATAGTTGGTGGTTTAACTTCATCTGGAATGTGGTAAACTTTTCAGTCTGCATACTCAGAGCTTTTAATAAAAATGTCCTTAATTTTCATACCTCAGACCCTAGTTTTGTTCTTGCAGACTTGAAGTAAAGTAAAAAGTGACTCTAACAGATTCAAATTCAAGCTCAAACTCAAACACATGAGGTATATTTCTTCCACATTTATGTATTTTAATACAGAGATATTTGAGCAACGAAAGTGATTAATTTGAAATAATTTAGTAAAGTTCATTAAAAACAAAAACAAAAAAAAACAAGCCCACTGCCATAGGGTCATATCCGACTCAAAGCAACTAGTTGTATCCAACTCATAGCAACAACTCCTTGAGTTTCCGAGGCGGTATCTCTATGGAAGTAGATTGCCCAACCTTCCTTCCAAGGAGTGGCTGATAGATTTGAACCGCCAGCCTTCTGGTTAGCAGTCAAATTCTTGCAAAATCAGATTTTAAAAAAGTTCCCAATAATGCTTATTTTTTGAGACTTAAAAATCTACCTAGTATTAACATGATAAGCCAGGGTATGGGTGGGGTAGGAGAGGAGACAAAAGGAAAGTTAGAATATGATAAAGTTCTTGTCTTATTCAGGGAAAAATAGAGGAATCATAAGTTTCAATAAATTATTGAAGAAAATAAATTCAGGATCGAGGAACCACTGAAGAATAAAATTAGAATGTATAACTTGCACACCAGGCTAATAAAATTTTACCTACTCTGTGGAAGACAGAAAAATGGGAAATAAAATATGGTAAATAGAAAATAAGACACTCGACAGCACATAACAACAACAACAATTAAGTTTTAATATAGCACAAATCAAAATAAATATAAATGAACTGATGAAAACAAACAAAATACATACATAGAGTGAAACAATTTAAAAGGCTAGACAAAAAGAAATTATAACATAAAATATCTTAGAACTGAGACCAAACACACTGCTTCAAATAGAAATTGTAAATGGATTAAAATCACCTATTGAAGAAAGAAACCTTTTATATTGTATCACATAAAAACTCCTCAAAATACAAGAGACACATCCAATAAAAGTGATTCAAACAAATTGAAAATAGAAGGATTGGTCAAGTCATAGTAGGTCAATGCATGGTGAGTTCGGGTAAATAGCATTAAACAAGACAAAGGAATAAACTTAATAATGAAAAGTTTCAATGAGGTACAATCTGTAACTCTAACATATATATCGAGGTAGCAAATAACATAGCATCAATATTCATAAAGCAAACCTACAGGAAATTCAAGGAGAAACAGACGTAAGTGTGTAGTAGGAACAGATTTTAAGGAGCCTTGATGGTGCAAACAATTAAGTCCTCAGTTGCTAACTGAAAAATTGTTTGTTTGATCTCACCCAGCAGCTTCGTGAGAGAAAGACCCAGCAGGCAACCTGCTTTTGTAAACCTCACAGCCAAATAGACTCTATGAAGCAGTTATACTCGGTCACATGGGGTTGCTATGAGTCATAATTGATTCCATGGCACCCAACAATTTTAATGTACCTGTTTATGAAATACCAAATCTATAAAAATTATGTAGCTATAAGAAACTTAAATAATAGAATTAGTACAAAAGATCTAATGACATTTCCTGAATCTTGAAAACAGAAATAATTTAAAAATAGACCACGTATTAGGCCACAAAGAAAATTTTAATAAAATAAAAAAAGTGGATAGTAACAGGCAATATTCTCTGATCATAATGCCACTAATGTTGTTGTTAGGTGCCTTGGAGTTGGTTCTGACTCATAGAGACCCTATACACAACAAAAGGAAATACTGCCCGGCCTGTGCCAGCCTCACAATCCCTGGTATACCTGAGCCCATCAATGTAGCCACTGTGTCAATCCATTTCATTGAGGGCCTTCCCCTTTTAATGTAAATAATTGTTTGTTGTTGTTGTTGTGTGCCATCGAGTCGGTCCCGACTCATAATGACCCCTCCTTGGGTTTCCGAGGCAGTATTACTACGGAAGTAGATTGCCCAACCTTCCTTCCGAGGAGTGGCTGGTGGGTTTGAACCGCCAGCCTTCTGGTTAGCAGTTAAGTGCCTTAGCCACTATGCTACCAGAGCTCCTAATGGGTCAGACTCGACGGCACATAACAACCAAATGTAAATAATAGCTGTTATTAAACAAGAGGAAGAATACACGAAGCAAAACATAATTTTATTGCATCAAATTTAACATTTTTAAGGTCATAGACACCGTAAAAGAAAGTGTGAGGATAAAAAACAGATTGGGGGAAGATATTTCCTAACAAAGGGTTAGTATCCAGAATGTATATAATGAATTTCTACTTTGATCATATTATCAGAAGGGACCATTCTCTGGAGAAGGATGTTATGCTTGGTAAAGTAGAGGGTCAACGAAAGAGGGGAAGGCTCTCTGGTAGGGTGGCTGCAGCAATGGGCTCAGGTATAGTAGGGATCATGAGGCTGGCACACAACCAGTTAGTGTTTTGTTCTGTTGATGAGTCAGAGATGACTTGACAGCACATAACAACAACAAAAATGAATAAGAAAAGAAAAAGACAACCTATAGAACAATGATCCAAGGACATAAACAGGCAAATCACAGAAAATGAAACCCAAATGATCCATAAACATATGAAAAAGTACTCACTCAGCCTAATTGGTAATCAGTGGCTTGAAAATTTAGACAACAGATTCCATTAGGTAATCTACTTCTGTAGCGATACTGCCTCAGAAACCCAAGGAGGGGTCTCTAAGAGTCAGGTCTGTTACGGCATGCAACAACAACAAAAACAACAATGGCAAAAAATTAAAAGAAGTATTTCCAAATGTTGTTAAGGAAGGGAGGAAACTTGAATCCCTATACACCGATGGTCAGAGTATAAACTATCAAATTACTTTAGAGATTAATTTTGTAAATATTGTTATTTGTTGAAATTGAAAATATACACACTCATTTCAGCAAAACTATTTATAGGTGTCTATATCACAAAGAAACATGTGCAGATGTGCAGAAAGAGACATTTAAGGATGTTTGGAGCAATGTTAAGTAGTTGGCTGCTTACTAAAAGGTTGGTTGTTGGAATCTACCCAGCAGCTTGGCAAGAGAAAGACCCAGCAATCTGCTCCTGTAAAGATTACAGCCCAAAAAACCGTTGGGGCAGATCCACTTTGTGACATGGGTCGCTATGAGTTAAAAATCAACTCAGTAGCATAAAACAACAACAATTGAATTATTATTAACAACAAAAAAATCAAAGCCATTAAAATGTTCATCAGTAGGGGAATGCATAAATAAATGGGGTTTATTCATACAGTGAGACACTAAAGAAATTAAAGTGAATTAATTAGCATTAAGCAATAATCATATAATACTTGGAGCTCTGGTGGCGTGGTGCCTAAGGCATTTGACTGCTAACCAGAAGGCTGGTGGTTCAAAAACACCAGCCACTCCTCAGAAGGAAAACTGGGTAATCTACTTCGTAGAGATGCCTCCTTGGAAGGAGGGGTCGCTGTGAGTCAGAACCAACTCAATGGCAGTGAGTTTGGTTTTTGTATTTTTAAAATATTTATCAACAAAACTATATCTTGAAAACACAATGAGTGAAAAAGAGCGATTTTTAAAATCATACCATTAGTATAATTTTGAAAATAAATGTAGTAAACAAAAAATATGTTCTTTATACACAGATAGTAAAAACACACAAATTGAATACTCACCAAATTCAGGATGATGTTTTACTTTTGTTGAGTGAGAGAGGAAGTTACAGCATTTTCACAAATTAATTTGTTAATTCTGTATAGTGAGTCCATACTTATTTTGATATTATCTTTTGAATCTTTTTCTTTGTTCTTTTCATTGTGGTAAACTATACGTAACAACAAATTCACCATTTTAGTCATTGAAAAGATACAATTCAGTGACATTTAGTACATTCATAATGTTGTACAACTATCACTACTACCTAATTCCAGGACATTTTCATCACTCCAAAAAGAAACCTTGTCCCCATTAAATATTTGCTTCCCAATCTCCTGTTCCCGCACTTCCTAATACCTGCCAATCTGTTTGCTGTCTCTATGGATTTGCCTAGTCTCGATAGTTCATATAATGGAATCACAGTTTGTGGCCTTTTTTGTCTAGCTTCTTTCATTTAAAATGATGTTTTCAGAGTTTATCCAATTTGCATGTCTCAATGCTTCATTCTTTTGTACTACTAAATAGTATCATGCTGTATGGATATACCACATTTTGTTCGTTCATTCATCGGTTGGTGGACATTTGGGTTGCTTCCATGTTTTGGCTATTGTGAATAATATTACTATAAGCATTCATTTACAAGTTTTGTTTGCGTATCTGTTTTTAGTTCTCTTAAACTTTTCCACAGATAACCAAACTGTTTTCCATAGAGGGCATATCATTTTATATTCATACTAGCTATGGAGGAGAATTCTAGTTTCTCCACATTCTCACCAACACTTGCTATTGCGGCTTTTGTTCAATATACTCATCCTAGTGGGTGGGAGGTGTCATCTCATTTTTTTTTTTTTTTTAACAATCTAGTTTATTTTTGTTATGGTTGTTGAGAATATACACAGCAGAGCATACACCAATTCAACAATTTCTACATATACAATTCAGTGATATTGATTACATTGTTGGAGTTGTGCAACCATTCTAACCCTCCTTTTCTGAGTTCCCCCCATTAACATAAACTTATGCCCCCAAAGTTTCTTCTCTTTTGAGTTGGTATTGTCAATTTGATCCCACGTAGGTAAAGAGATTTCAGCGCTCAAGGAAGACATTCCTTCCTAGTTAAACTAAACTACTCTTTGGTTTTTAGAAGACTTCAGGGGATATTTTTGGTTTAAGATTTAAAGATTATCTTAGGGCCATAGTTTCAGGGTTTCATGTAGCCTCCTTGCCTCCAGAATATCTGGATTCCATAAGAATTTGAAATTCTGTTTTGCATTTTCTTTCTTTTTGAGCAGAATTTTCTATAGAATCTTTGAACAAAGTGTTTGGTAATGGTAGTCAGATACCATCCAGTTCTTGTGGTCTCATGGCAAAGAGGGCAGTTGTTCACAGAGGCAGTTCATAGATTCCAGGTAGGAACTAGGTAATGGGAGGGCTCAGAGGCTTCCAACAGCTAAGGGAGACAAACTTGTCTGTCAGTTTGTCATCCTGTGGGGCTTGTATGTTGCTGTGAGATTTCAGGCTCTGCCACTGGTGTTTCAGGCACTAGTGGTGTTGTACATGGTGCACACGTTTCAATGCAGCTTGCAGACTAAGACAGATTAGGAAGAAGGAGGAGGCCATCTGCTTCTCAAAAATTGGCCAGGAAAATCCTTATAAATAGCAGAGAAACACTGTCTGATACATTACTGGGCAACTTTATGAATAGCTTGGAAACATTGTCCAACACAGTGAATGAAGATGAGCCCTTTGGGTTGGAAGGCACTCAAATTAGGACTGGGAAAGAGCTGCCTCATCAGAGTAGAACCAACTTTAATGATATGGGTAAAGTAAGTCTTTCAGGACCACCATGTGCTGACATGGCCCAACTCAAATTGAGGAGAAACAGTTGCAAACATCCATTAATAATCAGAACAAAGTATGAATCTAGGAAAATTGGAAGTTGTCAAAAATGAAGTGGAACACATAAAGATTGATAGCCTATACATTAATGAGCTGAAATGGACGGGTTTTGGGCATTTTGAATCAGACAACCACATGATCCACTATGCTGGGAATTACAAATTGAAGAGGAATGCCATGACATTCATCATCACAAAGATATTTCAAGATCTATCCTGAAGTACAATGCTGTCAGTGATAGGATAAAATCCATATGTCTACAAGGAAGACTGGTTAATACTACTATTATTCAAATTTATGCACCAATCACCAAAGATGAAGATGAGGAAATTGAAGATTATCTTCAACTTTTGTAGTCTGAAATTGACTGAACATGGAATCAAGATGTGTTGCTTATCACTGGTGATTGGAATGCAAAAATTGGAAACAAAGAAGAATCACCATAGTTGGAAAATTTGGCCTTGGTGACAGAAATAACACTGGAGATTGCATGACAGAATTTTGCAAGACCAACCACTTACTCATTGCAAATACCTTTTTTTCAACAACACAAATGGTGACTGTACATGTGGACTTTGCCAGATGAAGTACACAGGAATCAGATTGACTACATCTGTGGCAAGAGGAGATAGAAAAGCTCAATATCTTCAGCCAAAACAAGGCCAGGAGCTGATTGTAGAATAAACCATCAACTGCTCATATGCAAGTTCAACTTGAAGTTGAACAATTAAAACAAGTACTTAAGAGCCAAAATATGACCTTGAATATATCCCTCCTGAATTTAGAGGCCATCAAAAGAACAGATTTGATGCATTGAACACCAATGATAGAACACCAGAAGAATTGTGGAATGACATCAAGAGCATCATCCATGAAGAAAGCAGGAGGTCATTAAAATATGAGAAAGAAAGAAAAGACCAAAATGGATGTCAGAGGAGAGTCTGAAACTTTCCCTTGAGTGAAGAGTAGCTAAAGCAAGTGGAAGAAATGACAAGATAAAAGAACTGAAC
>NW_006921632.1:9398266-9401582 GCF_000298275.1 Orycteropus afer afer
AAACTCACCAAAACCAAAGACAAAGAAAGAATCATGAGAGCAGCACAGGAAAAACAAAAAGTTACCTAAAGGGGCAACCAATAAGACTAAGCTTGGATTTCTCAACAGAATCCATGCAGGGCAGAAGACAGTGGGATGGTAGATACAAAACCCTGAAAGAGAAAAATTTCCAAACAAGAAATATGTACCCAGCAAAATTGTCCCTCAAATATGATGGTGAAATTAGGACATTTCCAGATAAGCAGAAATGAAGAGAATTTGTTAAAACCAGACCAACTTTACAAGAGATGCTAAAGGGAGCCCTTTGGAAAGAGAAGCAATAATAGCCAACAACAACTGACCATTAACACACATGATGATATAACCCAGAAACCAACCCAGCTATGGAAGTATCCAAAGTAAATAAGGCTACAGGATTGTAAACAGAGAACCAGAGACACCAACTGACAAATGAGGACAACTACAAACCAAAAAGAGGGGAAAAAAATCTGTCATTACAGAACTTGTACATGGTAGAGAAGTCAAGACAACTATAAGACAGAACAGAATGTTCTACACTTGGGAAGAAAACTATAAATCACAGGGTAACCTCAAAGAAAAATTATAAACCTTCACATCAAAATTAAAAATTGCACCAGCATAAATATTCAGGTAATACTAAAACAGTAGCAATGAAGGAAGTGATAACATGATTCACAAACAAAATGAGCCCAGCATAAAAAATTATATGGAACAAAGAAATTGACACAAAGAGAAAGCCCATGACAAAAATGACAGCAACAAATTAATATTTGCTGATAATTACATATCTCACAAGGGACTTACTTAGATTGATGGAAAACTCCAGTGCCTCAACACCAAAGGAATTAACAATCCAATCGAAAAATAGGCAGAAGACACGAATAGACACTTCACCAAGGAGGATATTCAGGTGGTCAGCTAATACGTGAAAAGATGCTCACAATCAGTGGCCATCAGAGTGATATAAATCAAAACAACAATGAGATATACCATCTCACCCCAGCACTGATGGCAGGGTCAAATGAGACAGAAAATAACAAATGCTGGTGGGGATGTGGAGAGATTGGGACTCTCACACACTGCTTGTGTGACTGTGAAGTGACACAACTACTGTGGAAAGCAATATGGTGATTCCTTAGAAAGTTGGAAATAGAGATACCATTTGACCCAGCAATCCCATTACTAGGTATATATCCTAGAGAGGTGAGAGCCAGGATAGGAACAGATACATGCATGCTCATGTTCATCACAGCACTATTTACAATAGCAAAAAGATGGAAACAACCTACGTGCCCATCAGCGAAAGAGTGGATGACCAAACTATCGTACATACACATACTGGAATGCTATGCAGCACTACAGAATAATGTAGAGTCTGCAAAACACTGCATAATATAGATGAACTTGGAGGACATTATGCTGAGTGAAATAAGTCAATCACAGAAGGACAAATATAGTATTAGTTTGTTGTGGAGGGTCAAGAAAATGTTTATATATGGAGGGAAACTTTCTTTGTTGGTTGCCAGTGGTGGGAAGATAGGGGAAGGAAAAAAAAAAGAATTATTAACAACCTGTGATACACTGACAACACAACTTTGCTTGCTCAAAGTGAGAATGACTTGAAGTACTTACTGATGGAGATTGAAGAGTACAGTCTGAAGTATAGATTACATCTCAATATAAAGAAAACAAAAATCGTCACAACAAAAAATCATAAGCAACATTATGATAAATAAGAGAAAAGATTGAAATTGTCAGAGACTTCACATTACTTGGTTCTACGAATCAATGCCAATGGAAGAAGCAGTCAGGACATCAGAAGATATATAGCACTGGGCAAATCTGCTGCAAAGGACTTTTTTCAAGTGCTGAAGAGCAAAGATGTCTCCTTGAGGACTAAGGTGTGCCTGATATAAGCCATGTTATTTTCAATCACCTCATATGCATGTGAGAGCTGAACAATGAATAAGGAAGACTGAAGAAGAGTTGATCCTTTTGAACTATGTTATTGGTGAAGAATGCTGAAAGTACTGTGTACTGCTAAAAGAACTAACAGCTCTGTCCTGAAGGAAGTGCAGTCAGAATGCTCCTTGGAGGTGAGAATGGCTAGACTTCGTCTCACATACTTTGGTCATATTGTCAGAAGGTACCATTCCCTGGACAAGGATGTCATGCTTGGTAAGATGGAGGGTCGACAAAGGAGAGGAAGGCCCTGAATGAAATGGGTTGACATGGTAGCAGCGGCGATGGGCTCAAGTATAGCAAGAATCATGGAGCTGGCTCAGAACCGGGTGGAGCTTTGTCCTGCTGCGCTTAGGGTCACTATGAGTCAAAGATGACTATGGCACCTAACAACAAACAATGACTAATGAAGATCATTTTCAAGTGCTTGGTAGATATTTGTTTATCTTTGAAGAAAAATCTTTTCAAGTCCCTTGCCCAATTTTTAAGTTGAGTTGTTTGTCTTTTTGTTGTTAAGTTGTATAAGTTCTTTATATATTCTAGGTCCTGACCCTTTGTTCAGTCAGCCGCAGGGACCCAGGTAAGGGTGGTACGAGAGGTTTCCAACAGGGAGGCAAAGTTGTCTGTCGGTCTGTCCTACCGTGGTGACTTGTTGATGTGAGTTTTGAGGCTGAGCCACTGGTGTTTCTAACCCAGTGGGATGCACATGGTGCATAGGTATCAGCCCAGCTTACAGACTAGGAAGAAGGAAGAGGCCATCCACTTCTCAAAGAATTGGCCAGGGAAAACCTTATGAATAGCAAAGAAACACTGTTTGATGCATTACTGCACAACTTTTTGAATAGTCAAGTTAGGTTAGAAAGCTCTCAAAACAGGACTGGAAAAGAGCTGCATCATCTGAGTAAACCCAGCCTTACTCCTATGGATAAGGTAAAGCTTTCAAGAATGCCATTTGCTCATGTGGCACCACTCAAATTGAAGAGAAACAGCTGCAGACATCCATTAATCATTGGAACACGGAATGTAAGAAGTATGAATCTAGGAAAATTGGAAGTTGTCAAAAATGAAATGGAATGCATAAAGATTGATAGCCTCAGCATCAGTGAGCTGAAATGGACTGGTTTTGACCATTTTGAATCAGACAACCATGTGATCTACTATGCTGGGAATGACACTTTGAAGAGGAATGGTGTGGCATTCATCATCACAAAGAATGTTTCAAGATCTGTCCTGAAGTACAATGATAATATCCATATGCCTACAAGGAAGACCTGTTAATACGACTATTATTCAAATTTATGCACCAACCACCAAAGCCAAAGATGAGGAAATT
>NW_006921632.1:9403942-9405479 GCF_000298275.1 Orycteropus afer afer
CATTCCTTGGAGAAGGATGTCATGCTTGGTAGGGTGGAGGGTCGACGAAAGAGGGGGAGGCCTTCAACGAGATGGATTGACACAGTGGCTGCGATGATGGGCTGAAGTATAGTAGGGATCATGGAGCTGGCACGGGATCAGGCAGTGTTTCATTCTGCTTTGCATGGGGTTGCTATGAGTCAGAAATGACTCGACGGCACCTAACAACAACAACAACAAACCCTTGTCAGATACATGACTTACTAGTATTTTCTCCCATTCTGTAGGTTGTCTTATTACAGTCTCCCACACTTTTCCTCTTCGCCCTCCAATGTTCAAATTTGCTCTCTCATCTGGAGGAGACCCACCAAGTCTTCTGCTTTGTGTGTCAACCCCAGATAGCTTTCAACTCATGCCTGGTTGGATCTTCATTGGACCTAAAAACTTAAAATTTTATGTTCTTATTTTCATTTGCTGTAGACTTGTGGTATTCACAAAAGGGTAGTTGGGGGAGTTCAGTGCAAATTGTGATCACAAGCAAATACTTCAAAAATAATGTCATTACTTATAGTCCTTAAAACAGATTTGTGAAGTTTTTACACCTCTCTTTTATAGCTATGTAAATGGAATTCTAGAAAAGTCAAGTGACTTGTGCTTAGTCCCACAGCTCAAAAGTGGAAGAACCTTAATTCTAAGTTGTTCCTTGCCTTTAGTCCTCTGTTCTGTCTACTGTAATACAATGCCTTGCTTTTTTCACTGTTTCTTGATTTTGTTAGTCTCTTTCTCTCTAGCCTGCAAATGAGAGAACAAATATCAGGACAATTCCTGAGGACACAAATTGCTTTTGTTATATGTTTGAGAGAATGTGTAAATATCCTTTAATAGTAAAAGTGTGTACACATTCCTTGTTTTATAGGTACTACTATTTTACCAATTATCAGAATGCTGTAATCTGTATTTGGCTTGTACTTCTTTGGATGTGGACAAGTGGATTGAACCATGAAAAAACACTGCATTTCCTGTAGATTTTTTAAACTGGTAAATCTCCCAGAGTGGACGGTATTATTTCCACTAAGCTTTGGGTAGAGTAAGTTGGCAAATAATATTCAACTGAAGGGTTTAATGCTAACTTCTGCCTCATTTCCTCATCACCCACATGATGTCCTAGACTCACCTTCCCTAACTTCAAGCGCCAAGGACAATCTTTTAAAAACCATCAACTAGTTTTTAAGAGAAATGTATCATAAAAAAATTTCAAACAGATTCAAAAATTGTAGAGTACCATAAATATCCATATACCCCCATCCAGAATCAACAATTATTAAAATTAAGCCACACTGCAATATATATTAGTTTGTCTTTGTTAAAATATTTAAAATCATATCCCAGACTTGTGTCATTTCATCCCAACTTATTGCAGTATGAAGTTAGTGCTCTCTTCAGCACGAGTTCAGCGATTATTGCTTCATTCATACGTCTGATCTTCTCAGACAGACTACAAGGACATTTGAGGGTTAAATGTTATCAATATGCTTCTCAGAAGTATGGACTTTATTCT
>NW_006921632.1:9406042-9415583 GCF_000298275.1 Orycteropus afer afer
TTCCGTGGCAGTATCACTACGGAAATAGGATTGCCCAACCTTCCTTCCGAGGAGTGGCTGGCGGGTTTGAACCGCCAGCCATCTGGTTAGCAGGCAAGTGTCTTAGCCACTATGCTACCAGAGCTCCTCTTTGTAGTTCAGCAATTTTTGCCTCATTCATATGTGTCTGATCTCCTCAGACAGACTGCAAGGACATTTGAGGGTAAGCTGTGTTTAGTGTTCTTTAATGTAATTCATGATGCCCAATCATGAGAGCATGGGAGGTAAGAAGCAAAT
The DNA here is from genome assembly GCF_000298275.1 of Orycteropus afer afer. Classification (NCBI taxonomy): domain Eukaryota; kingdom Metazoa; phylum Chordata; class Mammalia; order Tubulidentata; family Orycteropodidae; genus Orycteropus; species Orycteropus afer. Next base: position 9,406,319 of record NW_006921632.1, read on the forward strand.
GCACCTCAACTTGAGCTTTCATTTGAAGTTATTACTATCAGTTTTTCTGCTCAGAATCAAGTCATAAGGAGAGCGAGAGAGCGAGAGCACCAGGGAGGGCAAGAGCGCGCGCGAAACCTGCAGAGGCATTTCTGCTGAAGAATTTAGCTAAGACAAGCTGGGTTGGCTTTCATTCAACTACTTGTTCAACCTGTCCTGCAAGTCCTCTTAAATCCTGCCCATTTTGCCTTTGCTTGCATAACATACAAATGCCATTTCTTTTTCTCCCCTTGCACAAATGACTAGGCCAGTTGTTTATTGTTGGCACTTATTGTGGTATGACCACATGTTAGGAATCATGAAACCCCACATAAGAAGTCAATCCTTAACTGAACCTTTAACCAAAGCAACAGGCTCATTCCTGCAGCAGCACCATGGTGCCACCCAGTGGACAGTTTTTGAACAACTTAAACCATGAACTGGCAAATGATTTTCTAACTGGAGGATTTATCCGACTGGTTTACCAAATTGCAGATTTCATTCTTAGCATTTTTGTGTAACTCGGATGTCCTATGAACCCTACTAGTTGTTTCACTTATGTTTCTTGAAATTTTATTCTCTTCAACTGTGATTTCTTTAAGAAAACACTTAATGAAGCATTTATGGCATACCATAATATGGTGCTTACCTTTCATTTTACTGCAGTTTGAGAGAGAACAAGCACCTCATTATTTCTGAGGAAACTTTTAAAAGTTTAATTATATTTCCTAGGGAGGTCTACTTAAAAAGGCACAAAGCTAGCTTATGCACTAAGCATATCTCCTGCATGCACTTTTTTATTTATTATTATTGATTTAAACAATTTTTTTTTTTTTTTTAATAGTGATTTGGGTGCAAATTTACAAAGCAGATTCATTTTACTCTCAACGGTTATTTCATTTCATGGCACTGATTACAATGCCAACAATAAAGAAACAACTCTCCTTCCATCTCCTCCCTGTGACTACCCCTTCCCTGTATGTCCTTAGCTATGCATTCCTGCCTGTTCAGCTTTCCCCCTATGCAAGTGTTGCCCCTCTAATCTCTCATGGTTCATTGATCTAAGGGGTGCGTCTCCCTAGGGAAAGTGGGTGCATCTCCCTGGGGTAGGAGTTCTGCTTGTAGGCCTTTGTCCTGTTTGGCTGAGAGCTAATCCACAGAAGTAAGTCTAGTTCCAGGCCTGAAGGATAACCCAGGGCTATCACCTCAGGGATTTCACCAGTTTCCATCTGACCTGTAATTCTGGTCATTTTTGTGTTTTTGAATCTTGTTCCACATTTTCCCTCCTACTTTATCCAAGATCTCCAATTTTGATTGCTTTCCAAGTGGTTGGTAATGGTAGCCGGGCGCCATCTATCTAGTTCTTCTGGTCTCAGGGTTGTGAAGACTTAGGTTCCTGTGGTCTATCAGATCCTTGGACTAATTGTTTCCATATGACTTTGATTTTCTTCACTCCAGATTTGCTCCAGACAAGGAGAGCCCAATCTTAGATGGCTGCTCACAAGCTTTTAAGACCCTGGTAGCTACTCACCAAAGTAGGATGTAGAACAAGATTTTATGCATTATGTTGTGCCAATTGAGCTTGATGTCCCCCAAGACCATGGTCCTGAGCCTGCAGGCCCATTTCCTGCATCACTTTAAAAATATATTTTATTGCAATAAAATAGATATAACAAAATATTTGCCATTTTAAGTGTATAGTTCAGTGACATTAATTCTATTTACCATGTTGTGCAATCACAACCATTGTTCATTCAAAGGCTTTTCATCACCCTACACAGAACTCAGTACACTTAAACAATAACTCCCATTCCCCCTTTTCCTCTCTCTCTGGTGTAAGAGGGAAAAGGGACCCCAGATTCAAACAGGTTCCATAGATACACTTTTATTAAGCCTTGGACAGGACAAAGACAAAACAAAGGCAATCATCCTGGATGAGGGAAATCATAAACACGAGAAAGCTGAATGGAGTCCACCGGGTCATGGCCATGTGGCTAATTATACATGATTTTAAAAAAGGGGGTGGGGAAATCATCACAAAATCATGATTTGTGGTAGATAGATCTGTCACTGTTGCAGGCAGGACTACAGAAGCAGGGCCATGATTGGGATTTAAAGAAAGGAAAGGGTTACAGGACTGATTCTGGGCCTTGACTACCTGGCTAGGTGGTGGTCTGGTTAGGCTGTAATGGATTTATGACTATGCAGCCTGAGTCTTAGCCACAAGGCAGCCATCAAACAATACTAAGACCCCAACCTTAATTTAAATTAGAAAAGGACACTCTCAGGCAAGTTCCCTAATTCCTATGTGAGCATAATCTACTTTCAACCAAACTCTTCCTGAAGGCAAACTGCTCCTCCCTAGGTTTGCCCTAGAACTTGTCTAAGCCTAGCCACAATGATGGTTTAATGGTCACAAAGAACCCAAATGGCATCTGAAACTTCTGTCAAGCCTTAAAATGGAGTTAGGGCTTCCACTGCAGACCACAGCCTTCCACAATCCCAAGTACTTTAGAATTTAAACTCTCATACACTTTGTTGTTGTTGTTCTTTGCCGTTGAGTCTGCCCAACTCATAGTGACCCCTCCTTGGGTTTCCGAGGCAGTATCACTATGGAAGTAGGATTGCCCAACCTTCCTTCCTCATACACTGGTAACCACTAATAAATATTTACCTCTATGCATTTGCCTATTCTAGATATTCATATACATGAAATCATACAATGTTTGTCTTTGTTTACATTCAGTGCTGATGTTTGAGATCTTCTGGAGTTCATCTCATATCTGATTACTCAAAACATCAAATAAATGGTTCTGGAACAATTGACCTCCATATATATATATGCATTGTTGTTGTTGTTGTTATGTGCCATTGAGTCAGACCTGACTCATAGCGACTCCTCCTTGGGTTTCCGAGGCAGTATCACTATGGAGGTAGATTGCCCCATCTTCCTTCTGAGGGGATATATATATATATATATATATAAACTTGGGAGCTCTGGTAGCATAGTGCCTAAGGCACTGGACTACTAACCAGAGGGCTGGTAGTTCAAACCCACCAGCAACTCCTCGGAAGGAAGATGGGGCAATCTACTTCCGTAGTGATACTGCCTTGGCAACCCAAGGAGGGGTCGCTATGAGTCGGGTCTGACTCGACGGCACATAACAACAACAACAACATATATAAATTTAACCACCATTCTTACTTTGTACCATATAAAAAAGTTAATTCAAACTTGATCTAATTATTACACCCCAAGTGGACTGTTCATTGTGAGAAAATCTTTGAAGAAACATGGCAACTCTTAGCACGCTCTCCTACTCACCTGAGGCTGAAGGTATCTCATCTGTATTTTCCTCAGTAGAGACCCTTTACAATAAATTTTCTTTCTTTTATTTTTAAAAACATAATACCCAATTTAATATATATATTTTAAAAAGCATATCTTGGCTCTTTAATAACTTAGGTCAGTACATATTTTTGTTCTTTATGGGAAGATAAGAAAATTTTGAATTTATGTATCATAAATCACTTCATAAAATGTAGTTAAGTACATTGGACAAAAGCCAGGAGATTTAAATTCTAATCCCATGCTTGTCATTAACAAGAAGTATAGCCAAATACAAGAAACTCATGACTGTGTCTCTCTTAGTTTCTACATTGGTAAAGTGAGATAGTTAGTGGCCCCCTTTAAACTTTTTGTGTATTTTTAAAATTATCTTTAATAAGCAGGTGTTATGCTGTTAATGGTAGCTCTGGTAGCATAGTGGCTAAGGCACTTGACTGCTAACCAGAAGGCTGGCGGTTCAAACCCACCAGCCACTCCTTGGGAGGAAGATGGGGCAATCTACTTCTGTAGTGATACTACCTCAGAAACCCAAGGAGGGGTTGCTATGAGTTGGGTCCGACTCGACGGCACATAACAACAACAACAACATGCTGTTAATATGGAGGTAGAGCAGGATCTCTTAGATTCCAACCCTGTGTGATATTAGATCTTTTCATGATTGTGTATATTACAAGTCATTATTCTGACTATATGAATTTTCTTATTAAAACACTATTCTTGAGATCTCAGATTAATTTTGCTGAATACTTATGGAAATTTTCTTTCTTCAAATTGTCTTTCAATTTTACTAAATGCTTATTACAAATGCATTTTCTCTAGATTTCAAGTTTGTTTAAATAATAGTTTCAGCATCATATGCCCTCAATGCGCCATTTAAAAATATCTCTACCATTTTCCATAAAAGAAAAGGCAGATGAACTTTACCTCACTGTACCTTGGGCCCCCCTGCCGTGGAATTACACAGGATCTGTAGGTGTAATGTTACTGTAAGGAGGCATCTAGATGTGATGGGAAAGCATTGGACAAGCAACCAGAAGCCTTGGATTTAAGCCTGACTCTATCACCCTTTAAGCAAATGATTATGGGGAGAATCACTTAATGTGTCTGAACCTGTCTTTTCTTGTCTGCAAAATGGTGATAATAAATTCTGCCTAACACATTTGGTTGTTCTAAGGTTTACATGATATAGGGTTCAAGGTGGTCTGTTGAAAACTCAAGGGCAACTGTGGGGATTCTGTCAGTTAGTAGAAAGAAACTAATGAGGTTAGGGAGGTGGAGGATTCAACAGACAAATCGAGGATAATTTAAACTAGAAGCAAAAACTGATGGTATTTGCTTGTGGAACTGTCAGAGTTATCAGCTCTTCCTGGTCCTATCTCCCTCTTGTGGGAATGATGGCAGTAGATATGACCTTCTGTAGATGATCCATTTAACTCAGATGACAAGAAGGGAGTGTAAGTTGGAAGTTACAATCTAAGGATCAATAAAACAACAGAAGAGAAACAAAAAGAAGAGAGAAAGAGTGGGAGAGGAGGTAGAAAGGAGAAATTAACACTACATGTTTTATGTCAAGTCAGACACACTGTGCTTGCCATTGTATGCTAAACATGCCGTGATGGCTTCAGGCATTTCAGTGGTAGGAAGACAACCTGCAATTGTTGGAATAAAATAATCATTAAAAAGTAAAACAGCTAAGACATGAAAAAATTCTATTATAGGAAAGATTGTACACCAGTGTTCATTGTAGCCAAAAGGGGGAAATAACCAGTGTCTCTCAATAGATGAATGGATAAACAAATGCTCATAATACCCTACCCACTGCCATCTTATTGATTCCAATTCATAGCAACCACATAGGCTGTAAATCTTTACAGAAGCAGACTGGCTTGTCTTTCTTCCACAGAGTGGCTGATGGATTTGACCCACCACCTTTTGGTTAGCAGCCAAATGCCTCAGCCATAGCACCACCAGAAGTCCTTGTTCACACATACAATGGAGCATTATTCAGCCATAAAGAGAAATGAGGTTCTGATACATGCTATGGAATGGATAAACCTTGAAAACATTATGCTAAATGAAATAAGTCAGATACAGAAGGACAAATATGGTATGGTCCTACTTATAAGAAGTATCTAGAATAGGCAAAAACCGAGAGATGAATGTTTATTTGTTGTTTCAGGAGGCTGGGAAGTCCATGGGAGATGCAAATGGTTAACAGTTGCTGAAAGGTTGGAGGTTCAAGTTTACGCAGCAGTGCCGCAGAAGAAAGGGTTGGGGCTCTATTTCCAAAAATCAGCCTTTGGAAACCCTGTGGAATGCGGTTCTATTCTGACATAAATGGGGTCACCATGGGTTGGGGGAGGTGGGCAAGAGAGGAGAGGAGGAAACAGGAGGGATTGCTTAATGAGTACAGAGTTTCTGTCTGGAGTGATAAGAAAAAAGTTTGGAAACAAATAGTGGGAATGCTTGCACAACATTGTGAGTGGGATTAATGCCCTGGATTGTACACCTGAAAATGATTAAAACAGCACGTTTTTTGTTGTGTATATTTTACCACATTAAACAGACAAAAAAAAAAAAAAAAAGATAACAGTGTTCTTAAAAAATGTCAGTGTTAAAAAAGACAAAGAGAGGTATGGAAATGTTCCAGATTAAAAGAGGCCAAAGAGAAATAATAACTAAATGCAGTACCTGATCTAGGCTGAATCCCGTACTGCAGGAGGAGAAAAATGCTGTAAGATTATTGGATCAATTGTCAAATCTGGAATATGCATAGCAGATTAGACAAAAGCACTCTATCCATGTTAAATTTACTGAAATTGAAAATTGCGTTATGGTTACGTAAGCAAATACTTCTATTCTTAGGAAACACACACTGAATTATTAAAGAGTGACTGCCTAGATATATGTAACTTATAACTAAATGGCTCTTAAAAACTGTGTGTATGTGGGGGCTGGGGAGAGAGAAAGAATGAGCAAATGAGATAAAAAGTTATTCAAGTAAGTGGACCTGAGTAAAGGGTATATGGGTAGTCTTTGTGCTTTTATTCATTTCCTAGGGCTGCAATAAAAACGTATCACAAAGTGAGTAGCTTATAAGAATGAAAAGTTTTTGACTCACAGTTCTGGAGGCTAAGAGTCTGAATTCAGGGAGTTGGTAGGGCCATGTCCTCTCTGAAGGCTTTAGGGGAAGGTCCCTTCTTACTTACCACAGCTCTGGTAGCTCCAGGTGTTCTTGGCTTGTAGCTGCAGCATACCTCTGCAAATATGAAACTACAAAATATTAGACTATAGTGAAGACGACTATGAATAACCTTGGGTGAAGGGCAGGGGCCATTGTGGGCAAGACAGAAAATCCAGAAGCACTTAAAAAAAATTGACAGATTTGATTGCATAAAACCCTGAAATTTCTGAATGGCAAAAGGAACCGTTACAAAACCAACAGACGAATGACAGACTGGAAAAGAATATCTGCAGTGTATTTGACAAGATACTAGTTTTCCTTATCTACAACTTCTGCAAATGGATGAAAAATGAGAAATCCAAAGACAGTCATATTGGATGATCTACCAATTTCCAGAAGAAGAACAGGGTTTAAACAAAACAAAACAAAAAACCCCTCACTGCCATTGAGGTGATTTTGATGCATAGCAACCCCGAGGCAGTACCTCTACAAAAGTAGATTGCCCAGTCATTATTCTGAGGTGTCGCTGGTGGGTTTGAACCATAAGCCTTCTGGTTAGCAGTCAAATGAGCTCCTAGAATAGGGATGTTCTTGTTGTTTGCCGTCGAGTCGGCCCTGACTCATAGCGACCCCTCCTTGGGTTTCCGAGGCAGTATCACTACGGAAGGAGGATTGCCCAACCTTCCTTCCGAGGAGTGGCTGGTGGGTTAGCAGGCAAGTGTCTTAGCCATTATGCTACCAGAGCTCCCAGAATAGGGATAGACATTTGAAGAGATACTCTACCTCAGCAGTGGTCTGGATTATGCATATGAAAAAGCAAAGTTTCAATGTATCGAAGAGAACAAAATTTAAAAGAATTGATAAAAACCACTTCTGGCAAAAGTGTGGAGAGAACTGACACCTCTTAGGCATTCTTCCCTTTGTGTCTGTCTGTCTCTTCTCTTTTATAAGGACATCAGTGTACTTCATTATGACCTCAAGCTAACTTAACTGACAACATCTTCAAAGACTATTTCCAAACCAGGTCACATTCACAGGTACTGAGGGCTAGGACCTCAGTGTATCTTTTTAGGGGACGCAGTTTAATCCACAACAGTGCTATTATTGTTTATGCAATTTTTCTGTAAGTTTGAATTTATTTCCAAATAGTAAAAAGAGAGGAATAAGTATTTAATGACTTTGCCTGGCTCATTAAATATTCTAGTCATAATTTTTAGTGATCATAATAACATTTAACATCTACATGGTTCTCTACCATTTAAAAAGTACACTCTCTTACCGACGATCTCATTATTGGACATTTCACATTTATAACAACTTAGAAAAATTTCTCGGGTGGCAGCTCTGATGGTCCAGGATGCACATGTCTTGACTGGCCCTGGGGTACACTCTGTGGGCCACTTCAGATGATATACCAGAGGCCTTGGTGACAAACAGGCCTTACAAGGGACCAGGGCCCATTAGCTATGGAAAGCTTTCTCTTATTTGTCTGTGACATCTCAGTCTGGCCACTGAGGTCATGGCATGAGGGTAGGACACTGCAAGGTCATGAGTGGGGAAGGAGAGGCTGGGTGAGACTCAAAGTACCAAGGAGGTCATTGAGGGGAGGTGGGAAGTGGGAGAGAAATAAGGGGCTGCATGGGGCTACAGGTCAGGGTAGATGGAGGACTAGCCAAGTCCTTGCCCGGGGCAGGATCCAGGAGGTGGAGGGTGCCAGGAGGTATCTGGCAGCAGGCAACACTTGACCACCACCACCACCAACCCCTGTAGGCTCTGCAGTGGTTGAGGAAGGCATGGTGGGGAACGGGAACCTGACACCCCATGTGTATGCTGAGGTGCATGGGAGGTGCCTGATGGTGGTGAGTGATGGGGTGGGGGACACTACACAAGTGCCAAAGACTGAGTGTGGCCCCCAACTCTCACAAATGCCAATTTGGCTTAACAATCTGGTCTTTGGAACCGAACCATGTCACTAAGTGAGGAATGGTTGTAATTTAATATGCTTTGTTTATTTTTCATAAAAACCCCATTTTACAGATAAGAAAACAGAAAATCAGAAACTTCTTGTGGGAGCATGGCTAAATCATCTTCTTATCAACAGTGCCTAACTCATCAATGAATGAAGGCAGGCAGGCAAGCAGGGAGGAATGAAGTGATGAGTCCTAAGCCACATACCTAGAGTTGGAAAGGTAGGCCAAAGACTCCAAGCTCAGTATCTTTTACTAATGTGTAGCTACTACATACCATGGATTCATCTATTTAAACCTACCAAAAAAAAAAAAAAAACCCAAACTCACTACCATCGAGTTGAATCCAACTCATAGCGACCCCTCCTTGGGTTACTGAGGCAGTGTAATTACAGAAGGATTAACCATTATTTAGTTGTTGTTTCACAATTCACAATGCATATAAAATGTTTACTGTGTCTTAGGATGACCTTTATTTATGCCATTCATCATCCTGTATCTAAGGGAAATATTAAATGAAAAAAATGTTCATCAAATCCTGGAAGAGTGAGACTACCCTGTAGTATATTGCTTTTTAGGCGATGGAAGGTTGGGCAATCCTACTTCTGTAGTGATACTGCCTCGGAAACCCAAGGAGGGGTCGCTATGAGTCGGGGCTGACTCGATGGCACATAACAACAACAACAACTACTTAATATAATAAGATTAAAATTATTTTATATAGACATGGTACTTAATCATGAGAAT
>NW_006921632.1:9415728-9417091 GCF_000298275.1 Orycteropus afer afer
CTTTTTTTTTTTTTAATTTTTATTTTTATTGTGATTTGGGTGAAAATTACAGAGCAAATTCACTCTCCATACAGCAGTTCACACACACTTGTCTCATGATATTGACCACAATTCACCACAATGCAATAGCTCCCCTCCCAGTTCCTCCTGATAGTTACCTCTTCCCTGTGTCCATCCCTCCATGCCCTCCTGCCCCCTGAGCTGTCTTCCTGTGCATAAACAGACCTTTTTCTCTCATGATTGTTCTCTCCAAGGAGTGTATCTACCTCAGGTAAATGTTCAACTCATATGCCTGTCTTTTGTTTAACTAGAAGCCACAGGTGTGGGTTCAATTCCACACCTGAAGGGCATTCCACAGTTGTTGTACCATTTTACAGTCCCACCAGCAGTGTATGAGAGTCTCAATCTCTCTGCATCCTCACCAGCATTTGTTCTTTTCTGTCTTGTTGAACTTTGTTACTAGTGCTGGAAGATGGTACCTCATTGTTGTTTTGATTTGCATCTCTCTAATGGTTAAGGATCCTGAGCATTTCTTCATATGCTTGTTGACTGCCTGAATATCCTCTTGATGAAGTATCTATTCATGTCTTCTGCCCATTTTTTAATTGGATTATTTGTCTTTTTGTTATCGAGGTGTTGGAGTTTTCTATAAATTCTAGAGATAAGTCCCTTGTCAGATATGTCATTGCCAAATAATTTTCCCAATCTGTACATTCTCTTTTGACTCTTTTGGAGAAGTCTTTGGAAGCACACACAAAAAATTTAATTTTTAGAAGGTCCCATTCATCTAGTTTCTCTTCTGCTATTTGTGTATTTTGCATTATGCTTGATAGTATATTTATGCCATATAATAGGTCCCCTAAATTTGCCCCTAGCTTTGCCTTGAGGAACGCTATAGTTTTAGGTTTCACAGTTAAGTCTTTGATCCATCTGGATTTCGCTTTTGTGTATGGTATGAGGTACAGATCTTGTTTCATTTTTCTGCAAATGGATCTCCAGTTTGCCAGCACCATTTATTAACCAAACATTCTCTTCCCCATTTAATGGATTTCGGCTGACTGATCAGCTAACCATAGGTTGATGGATCTGTTTCTCGGTTCTCAGTTCTATTCCATTGGTCTACGTGTCTGTTGTTGCACCAATACCAGGTAGTTTTGACTACTGTGGCTGTAGAGTAAGTTTTGAGGACTGGCAGTGTGAGACCTCCTACTTTCTTCTTCTTTAATAGTGCTTTATTTATCTGAGCTCTCTTTCCTTTCCATATAAAGTTAGTGATTGGTGTTTCCATATCCTTAAAAAATGTTGATGGGATCTGGATTGGGATTGCATTGAATGTATAGATTGCTTTGGGTAGAACTGACAT
>NW_006921632.1:9418031-9420056 GCF_000298275.1 Orycteropus afer afer
CATAAAATGAGTTAGGGAGGATTCCATCCTTTTCTATGTTTTGGAATAGTTTGAGTAGGATTGGTATCAGTTCTTCTCTGAATGTCTGGTAGAATTCTCCAGTGACACCATCTGGGCCAGGACTTTTTTAGTTGGTAATTTTTTGATGACCTGTTCAATTTCTTCCTTTGTGATGGACCTGTTCAACTTTTCCACATCAGTCTGTGTTAATTTAGGTAAGTGGTGTGTTTCTATAAATTTGTCCATTTCTTCCAGATTTTCAAATATGTTGGAGTACAGTTCTTCATAGTATCCTGATATTATCCTTTTTATTTCAGTTGGTTCTATTGTGATGTCACTCATTTTGTTTCTTATTCTTATTCTTCATACCCTTAAAAATATTATTTGTATTCTCTCCCTCTTTCCTTTTGTTAAATTTGCCAGTGGTTTTCAGTTATATTGATCTTTTCAAAAAACCAACTTCTGGTCTTGTTGATTTTTCTATTGCCCTTCTATTTTTTGTTTCATTGATTCTGCTCAAATCTTTATTATTTCCTTTTTTTCTGGTGACTGTATGCTTTTCTTGCTGTTCTTTTTCTGATTGTTGGAGATGTTGCTTTAAAGTGTTATTTTGGCTTTTTCTTCTTTTTTTGATGTGTGCATTTATTGCTATAATTTGGCCTCTGATTACTGCTTTTGCTGTTTTCTAAAGATTTTGGTATGTTGTGTTTTCATTCTCATTTGATTCAAGGAATTTTTGCATTTCAATTTTTATTTCTTCTCTTACTCAGTCTTTCTCAAGGAGGGAGTTGTTCAGTTTCCATGTGTTTACTCTTTTTCCATTGATCTTCCTATTGTTGATTTCCAATTTGATGGCATTATGATCTGAGAAGATCCTTTGCAGTGTTTCAATGTCTTTAAATTTATTAAGGTTTGCTTAATGGCCTAACATATGGTCTATAATGGAAAATGTTCCATGTGCACTGGAAAAGAATGTATATTGTGCTGTTGTTGGGTGAAGTGCTCTGTTGATGGCTGTAAGGTCAAGTTGGTGGATTGTACTGTTTAGCTCTTTTACATCTTTCCAGTTGTTCTATCTTTCATTGAAAGTGGTGTGTTAAAGTCTCCTACTATGACTGTGGAGTCATCTACTTGCCTTTTCAACTCTTTTAAAGTCTGACTTATGTATTTGGGGGCTCTTTCATTGGGTCTATAGATATTTATTGTGGTTATAGTTTCTTGTTCAATTGTTCCTTTAATTGTTATATATTGTCTTTCCTTTCTCGTATGATGGTTTTTGTCTTAAAGTCAATTTGATCAGAAATTAATATTTTCACTCCAGCACTTTTATGGTTGCCATTTGCTTGCTATATCTTTTTTCAAACTTTTATTTTTAGTCTATTTTTGTCTTTGTCTCTAAGGTGTGTCTCTTGTAGGCACCATATTGATGGATTTTGTTTTCTTATCCAATCTGCAACTCTCTGTCTCTTGAGTGGTGCATTTAATCCATTAACATTCAGCGTTATTATTGACAAATATGAATTGGTTTCTGTCATTTTGTTATGTGTTTTTTCATGGTGTCCCTGGTTTCTTTGTTCCATATTATTTTCTGTGCTGAGCTCATTGTGTTTATGAATCATGTTTTCATTTCCTTTGTTTCTGTTGTTTTAGTATTTGCTGAATATTTGTGCTTGTCCTTTTTTCATTGTAATGTGAAGGTTTATCATTTTTCTTTGAGGTTACCTGTGATTTATAATTTTCTCCCTGAGATTAGGACAGTCCATTCTATCTTGCAACTCTCTTAACTTCCTCACCATTTAGAAGTTCTATAACTACACAGTATTTTCCCTCTTTTTGGTTTGTAGTTGTTCTCACTTGCCAATTGATGTCTCTTGTTCCCTGTTTACAGTCTTGTAAGCTTATTTTACTTTGGATGTGTCCATAGCTGTGGACACATTTGAGGGTTTCTGGGTTATGTCATCTTGTGTATTAATGGTTGGTTGTTATTTGCTATTTTTGGTTCTCTGTTCAAAGGACTCCCTTTAA
>NW_006921632.1:9421291-9421905 GCF_000298275.1 Orycteropus afer afer
TTAATCTTCTGGATTTCTCTCTGTAGATTTAGAATCATTTCTAATTTTCATTTATTTTGTCATTTTGTTCTTATATTTTCTTCCAAAATTCTTCTAGGGTTTTGTCTGTGTTTTCCTTGGTCTGTCTCTCAATCCTCTGAAAATACCTAAATATAATTCTTTTGAATTCCTTATCAGAGTGTTCCAATGCTGTATCTTCCTCAGGGATGTGTTCTGGGTCTGTATCCTGCTCCTTTGTTTCTATCACTTCATCTTGCTTCTTTGTGTGGGCTGTGATGGTCTGTTGTCTTTGAGACATCATGGTATTATTGTATGTAGATCTCTGTTAACTGTTTGTGAAGAGCAGCCACAGGTGACTCAGGATTTTCTTGGTGGTTGTTTATCGTTGGCCCATTGGTGGAGAAGGAAGTGGTGGTTCTCACTCAGTAAGTGAAGCTGCAGGAGGTGTAGGTGTAGTTGTGTTGTATGGGGACTGCTGCTCTTTCCCACTCAGACAAAAATAACAATTGAATAACCATCAAAAAAGTAAAAGTAAATGGAGAAAAATACACTGTGTAATCACATAGAAACAGTAACTAAAAAAAGAAAAAAGGGAAAAAGAAGAAGAAAAAAAA
>NW_006921632.1:9422920-9424610 GCF_000298275.1 Orycteropus afer afer
TTCAAGGCTCAGGGGTCCAGGATTATCTTCTGTATCTGTGTTAATTGGTTCCCCTTTTCTTTGTTGAAGATGGTTTGTGCAGTCTTTCTACCTATTCTGACATCTTACTGAACTCCTAAAAAAAAATAAATAAATAAAATAAAGTCTTAGATAGCCAGTGGAAATTCCTCTCACAGGTGAAGAAGGGACATGTTACTAGAAGCACAAAGGATTTCTGGGAACTAGCTATCAATCTTTGTTTTAATCAATGCCAAATACTTTCTGATATTTGTTGAATTTGGTTTCTTCTTAAAGTGCAAGAAGTTATATTAATTAAAAGCAATAGCCATACACAAATGAAGAAAAACACAATGAGAATGGAATCCTAGATTTCTGGCACTGGGAGAGATTGCCTAGTGCATGTGTGTCTATCTGGGTGATAAGGAAAATCTGGTATCAGTGGCCACAGTAGGAACCCATTATGACCAGGCCTACTTTTGTGAGCAGGTTTTTTGCATGCTTGTGTTGACCAACCATTTATTATATGAGTAATAAAATTCTTAGTATTCATGTGTAGAGACGTGTTACAGTTGGAAGATGACAACAGTGTCATCTGGGGAGAAGAACAGGGCATTTCACAAGGCCTGCAAGGTGATTAGACCAACTGGTTATTGCTTGTTAATCAGTCTTCACATAAGCAGTCCTCTGGGACAAATAGACATGGAGTTATGGCTCCCCAAGCTGCATTCAGCTCTCTATCCCTTCTCTGACATGTTGTGTTACCCCATTCAGCAGTAAATTAAGAATCAGATGCAAGGTGATTCTTAATTCTTGGCCAAATAAAATCTTTTATACAGTTATTCTTATACATTTGCATAATTATTTGTAAGAGAATCTTCTCCTGTGGGTTATTCACCTTCCCTGGGTGCTCAGTTTGGTAGATTAAAACCTCATGCTAATATAAGCAGACAAGCCCATAGGTCTCATTTTAGAGGGAGCAAGTATACTTTTCAATTCCTTACTCAGCATATTTGTATTGAACCTACTATATATTTTGGATTGAAGATTCAAAGGCAAAGAAGGCTGATTCCCTGCTTTTTGTATATAGAGAAAAAGACCATTAAGTAGAATCATATAAAGATGTGTTATGCACTTAGACAAGATGAGATGAGCACATGGTTCTCAGGGGAATTTTTGATAGATGCCTAACCTCGGAGGAGCCCTGGTGGTACAGTGCTTAAGTGCATGGCTGCTAACTAAAAGATCAAACCCACCAGTTACACAGTGGAAAAAAGATGTGGTAGTCTTATTCATCAAAATTTTACAGACTTGGAAACCCTATAGGGCAGTTCTACTCTGTCCTATAGAGTAGTTATGAGTTGCAATCAACTCAACAGCAATGGGTTTGGTGGTTTTAGCTTAGCCTAGGTACCTGACCATTTTGCAGAACAGGGGAGGTTTTCCGGAGGAGAAGATGGCTAAGCAAGGTTGAAGGACACATAAAAGTTAGCCAGGACAAAGGAACAGATAGAAAGAAGGAAATTCCATATGTTGCTGTTGTTGTTAAGTGCGGTCAAGTCATTTCCGACTCATAGTGACCCCATGCACAGCAGAACGAAACACTGCCCAATCCCGCGCCAGCCCCACAATCCCTGCTATACTCAAGCCCATCATCGCAGCCACTGTATCAATCCATCTCCCTGAAGGCCTC
>NW_006921632.1:9426590-9444018 GCF_000298275.1 Orycteropus afer afer
GCCTCTTGCCACAGATGTAGTCAATCTGATTCCTATGTGTTCCATCTGGTGAAGTCCACGTGTACAGCCTCCATTTGTGTTGTTGAAAAAAGGTGTTTGCAAATGAACAAGTCGTTTAGGGTGCCTAAAATATGTAAAGGTCAGGAGGCAAAATGTACAATAAGTGTTTGGGATTGCAGGAAGTTGATATGGTGGAATCCAAGGAAAGGCTAGATTGTAAAGGTCATTTAATGCCATGCCAAGAAGTTTGGATTTCATCCTAACAGTTAAGACAATATTGAAGGGTTTTAAACAAGGATTGAGAGAATGCAAAATGGATTGACAAGGAAGTGAGTCTGGAGACAAGGATTCTAGCTTGGATGCTACTGTAAAAATGCAAGTTGAGGGTGGATAGTGGTGTTTTTTACTTTATTCATTGGAAATACCTTTTTCAACAATATAAATTGACCTTGACAGATGGAATACCAAAAAAAAAAAAAACCAATCTGCCATTGAGTCAGTTATGACTCATAACCATCTTATGGGAGAGAATAGAACTGTCTCACAGAATTTCCAAGGCTGTAAATCTTTATGGAAACAGATTGCAATATCCTCTTCCCATGGTGGCTTTGAACCACCAAACTTTTGGTTACCAGCTAAGTGCTTTAACCACTGTACCACTAGAGTTCCTTTAGATGGAACACACAGGAATCAATCTCTGTGGAAAGAGACAATGAAGAAGCTCAATGTGATCAGTCAGAACAAGGCCAGAGGTTGACTGCAGAACAGACCATCAATTGCTTATATACAAGTTCAAGTTCAAGCTGAAAAAAATTGAAACAAGTCCATAAGAGCCAAAGTACAATCTTGGGTACCTTGCACCTGAATTTAAAGACCATCTCGAGAACAGATTTGACACAGTGAACACTAATGGCCAAATACCAAATGAGTTGGTATTTGGATATCATACATGAAAAAAGCAAAAGGTAATTTAAAAGACAGGAACGAAAAAACCAAAATGAAGATCAGAAGAGACTGTGAAACTTGTTCTTAAATGTGGAGTAGCTAAAGTGAATGAAGAAAATGATGAAATAAAAGACCTGAACAGAACATTTCAAAGGGCAGCTCAGGAAGACAGTAAAATATTATAGTGAAGTGTGTAAAGACCCCTGGAGTTAGAAAAACATGAAAGAAGTGGAAAAAAAAAAATTAAAGCCTTGAGTTGCAACATTGAAGGATTCTATGGTGGCTTAGTGCCTAAGGCATTTGACTGTTAATCAGAAGTCTGGTGGTTCAAACTCACCAGCCACTTCTCAGAAGGAAGACTGGGCAATCTACTTCCGTGATTAAGAAAACAAAATAAAACAACTCACTGCCATCAACTCAATCCTGACTCATAACGGCCCCTCCTTGGGTTTCGAGGTGGTATCACTACAGAAGTAGGTTACCCGATCTTCTTTCTGAGGATTGACTGGTGGGTTTGAACCACCAGCCTTCTGGTTAGCAGTCAAATGCCTTAGGCACTACGCCACCAGAGCTCCTTAGGCAGAGATACCGCCTCAGAAACCCAAGGAGGAGTCACCATGAGTCGGATTTGACTCTACGGCAGTGAGTTTGTTTTTTGAGTTTGTGGGTAAAATATTGAATGATGAAGGAAGCTTGAAAAGAAGATGGAAGGAATGCTGAGTCACTGTTCCAAAAATAATTGGTTGATATTCAACCATTTTAGGAGATAGCTGTATGATTAAGAATCAATGATATTGAAGGAAGAAGTTTAAGCTGCACTAATGGCATTGGCAAAAAACAAAGTTCTAGGAATTGATGGAATACTCACTGAGATGTTTCAACAAACAGATGGTTCCCTGGAGGCATTCATTCCTCTATGCCAACAAATTTGGAAGACATCTAGCTAGCCAGTCGAGTGGAAATGATCTACATTTGTACCCATTCAAAAGGAAGGTGATCCAACAAAATGCAGAAATTACCAAACAATATCATTAATATCACATGCAAGTAAAATTTTGCTGAAGATAATTCAAAAATTGGTTGCAGCATTATATGAACAGATAACTGCCAACAGTCAAGCTGGATTGAGAAGAGTATGTGAAATAAGGGACATTATTGCTGACATAAAATGGATCTTGGGTGAAAGTAGAGAATAGCAGAAAGATGTTTACCTGTGTTTTGTTGACTATGCAAATGCATTCAACTGTTTAGATCATAACAAATTATGGATAACATCACAAAGAATGGGAATTCCAAAACACTTAATTGTGCTCAAGTGGAACATCTACATGGACAAAGAGGCAGTCATTCAAATAGAATAAGGGGATACGGTGTGGTTTAAAATCAGCAAAGGTGAGCATCAGGGTTGTATCCTTTCACCAAATTTATTCAACATGTATGATCAGCAAATAATCTGAGAAGCTGGCCTATGAAGAACGTGGCATCAGGTATGGAGGAAGATTCATTAACAACAAGGAATATGCAGATAACACCACCTAGCTTGCTGATAGTGAAGAGGTTTTGAAGCACTTACTGATGAAGATCCAGGACTGCAGCCTTCAGTACGGATTACACTCAACATAAAGAAAACAAAAACCCTCACAACTGGACCAATAAGCAACATTATCGTAGATGGAGAAAAGATTAAAGTGGTCAAGGATTTCATTTCACTTGCATCCACAATCAATGCCTATGGAAGCAGCAGTCAAGAAATCAAGATGTATTTTATTGGGGAAATCTGCTGAAAAGACCTCTTTAAAGTGTTCAGAAGCAAAGACATTACTTTGAGGCTAAGGTGAATTAAGGTGAACCTGACCCAAGGCATGTGTGGTAGTTAAGGTTGTGTGTCAACTTGGCTGCGCCTGGTTGAGTGACCTATAAATGTATTTATTTTTAGATATTCTCTTCATGTAGAATTAAGACAAAAAATTGTTGTTTGTTGTTAAGGTGCTGTTAAGCAGGTTCTAACTCATAGTTCTGGTCACCTAGTGCCACTCTGACAAGAATACACCACAAATGGGATGGCTTAAACAAACAGGAGTTTCTTCTCTTACAGTTCGAGAGGCTAGAAGTCTGAGTTCAAAGTGCCAGGCTCTAGGGGCTGGTTGAAAGCCCCTCGACCTTGGGCATCAGCTCTGCCTCTTGCTTCTGGCCCACTGAAGCTAGAGGCATCTCCTCACTCAGGCAGCTACTGGCTATTGAGGCTAACAAGCCCAAGGTTGACAAATAAAATGGTAAAGTCCCAATGTTACCAAACCACACAGCAGGCCATTAATTCAAGTCCACTGAAAGTGTGATATAGTGGATAAGGCATTTGGTCAGCAGTTCAAACCCACCAGCTGTGGTGTAGAAGGAAAATGGAGCAATCTGCTTCTGTAAATATTTACAGCCTCAGAAACCCAATGGGGGTCACTATGACTTGGAATTGACTTGATAGCAGGGAGTTTGGTTTTTTGGTTTATTAATTTTTAGTGATAGAATCAAGAGAACTACATCTTGTTCATTTTGGTACATGCAGTACCATGGACAAGGACTGGGGAATATTAAATGCTCAGTAGATGGATGAAAGTCAAGAAGAAAAACATATCAACTAAAATTGACTTCCTGGGACCTTTGATAATTTTGATGAAAACTGTAAGAATTTTTTTAGAATCAAATAAATATTAACTGACTAACTATGTAAAGTCAAGACTGTATTCATTTGAGAGAAGTGTAGCTTCAGATGTGTGTATAAAACCAGAAAACCAAAACCCATTGCCATGAGTTAATTCCAACTCAGTGACCCTCTCAGGGTTTCCAAGGCTGTAAATCTTTATGGAAGCAGACTGCCTCATCTTTCTCCTGCAGAGCAGCTGGTGTGTTCAAACCAGAAACCTTTTGGTTAGCAGCCCAATGCCTTGACCACAGCACCACCAAAGCTCCCAGAAGTGTGTATACAACTTACAAAAAAGCAATAAGAATTATATGAATGTATCTGAGTGAGGAATTTGTAATTGTGGCTAGCTGAAGTGAGAAGGATTGAGTGGTTAAAGAAAATTGATGAGAGGAGCTAGGGGCTTAATGGGGATCTCACAATTCTCTTCTGATGGATGTAACTAGAAAGAGCATTTTCTAATTTCCTCTAATGATCACAAAGATGGTTCTAGACTAAAGACTGTGAGGGTTTCTGAATGTAAGTTTGTTCCAGTTACCTCTGTGCCACTCTAACAGAAGGTACCACAAATGGGACGGCCTTAACAAACAGGAGTTTTTTCTTACAATTTGGAGGCTTTAGGCCCAAGTTCAAGTGCCAGTCTCTAGGGGCTGGGTGAAAAGCCCCTCAACCTTGGGCTTCAGCTCTGCCTCCTGCTTCTGGCCCCCTGAAGCTAGAGGCTTCTCTTCACTCAGACAGCTTCTGGCTGCTGAGGCTGAGAAGCCCAAGGTTGACAAGTAAAAAGGCATAGTCCCGATGTTACCAAACCATATGACAGGCCATTAGTTCAAGTCCATTGAAAGTCTCAGGGTCAGTAGAACATGGCAGGCTGCTGAACAACGACAAGGCTATATGCAGAGTTCCAGCATGCCGTAAACTAGAGACCATTCCCAAGCTGCTTCTTATTTATGGGAAACAGATCACATCCCTAAAGCAGCTACTCAGGTGCTTGTGGTAGATCCCACCACGGAGTTTATTCCCAATCTCACCATGGGGAATAATGACATTCAGCTGCCCAGCTACTCAATCAGGCCCAGAGAAGCTGACCCAGAACCTTAACCACCACAGTGTTTATTGTTGATAAAATCTTACATGGATACATAAGCCAAGTCCTCAACTGTGTCAAAATTTTGAGTGTATAATAACCTTCTAAGTTTGAAGAAAACTCACAGTATTCCATTTGTCCTGGTCATTTCAAGTGGTGCTTTTGTAACATAAAACCTTTATTTCTGTAATGAAAGCAAAATATTGTGGTGCACAGAGTGCAAATTATGCATCTGTACTCTTATATAGCAGTATGGACATGAAAATGTACTATGTTAACCAAATTCTTTACTGAATACATGCTATCATTTTGTCAGGATTTATTATTTTTTTTTTCTATTTTAGTCATGAAAATGTTGAACATGAGGAAGAATATTTTCATAGTTATCCTTTATAGATACTTAATAGAGACTTATCTTTACGTGAATGTCCCCCTGCATCTTACCCCTAGAACACTGGCCTTTTTGTCTATCATTCCAAGATGACTTCTTTTTTTGCGGTTAGAGGAAGTTAATTTAGTTAACCTTAGTTTTAGATTTGAGTTTCATGCCTCAAAGGAGCTCTTTTTCATTTAATTTTTTCCGTTCCCCATACTATTTGTTGTTGTTGTTGTTGTTAAGTGCCGTCGAGTCGTTTCTGACTCATAGCGACCCCATGCACAGCAGAACGAAACACTGCCCGATCCCGCGCCAGCCCCACAATCCCTGCTATACTTGAGCCCATCATCGCAGCCACTGTATCAATCCATCTCGTTGAAGGTCTCCCCCTCTTTCGTCGACCCTCCATCCTACCAAGCATGACATCCTTCTCCAGGGAATGGTCCCTTCTTACAACATGACCAAAATAGGTGAGACGAAGTCTGGCCATTCTTGCTTCCAAGGAGCATTCTGGCTCCAGGACAGATCTGTTAGTTCTTTTAGCAGTCCATGGTACTTTCAGCATTCTTCGCCAGCACCACAACTCAAAAGCATCAACTCTTCTTCGGTTTTCCTTATTCATTGTCCATCCCCATACTATACCTTAGTTTATTTAACAGGAATCCTAAGTAGAAAAAATTAAGTATTTTGGTTTAAGTGGAGATACTGAGACATGAGGGGTAGATTACCCAATAAGCAAGGTAAGCATGGGCTTATTTAGTTTACTGGGTACTCTGTCCCTGTCAGAGATTGTAAATTTGAAAGGAGGTTTTGATTCTGTAGGAAGGTTCTGTGGGTGTTGGGAGAGAAGCAGAGGCCAGCAATGCCTAAAAGCAGAACCTTTGATGTGGTAGAAAAACATGAAAGTGTTCACTATAGATTAGTAAGTAAGCACAAGTAAGCCCATGCTTACCTTGCTTATTGGATAACCCAACACTGGGGACATGCATTTTCCTGTTGGTGGCAGCACCACCTTAATTTGTTTTCTGTGTTCAGTACAAAAGGGCTTGAATTGAAAGTGATCACCACCAAATTGAGCTTTGAGGGGAACTTTTGAGTACAGAATGTTTTGAATCAATTGGTATACAATAACGACATTATCATATATGGTCATCATTCCCTTAACTTCCATGATACATTCTGTGAAGTAGGATGTAAAGTGATTTGGATGCACATCATATTATAGTCTAGTCCTGCTTTTTCTTTAAACATTTGAAACAAGCTTTGTACATTAGCAGTCAATATGCTGAGAGGGATTTGCTTTTGTGTTTGGTCCTCAGTCCAATCAATTTCTCCATATCTGATATAGGTCCTTCTTGAATTTTCCTTAGCCTTGTAGCTTTCAGTGGAGCTGATCCTTTAACAGCATGGATAATTTTTCCTTTGTCTTTGAGGATCACTGTGATTGTCCAGTGCAACATACCTAAATCGTGAGCAATAGCATTCACTGATATTCCACCTTCATGTTGTTTAATAACCTTTCGTTTCACTTCCAAATCGATACTTGTTTTCTTTTGTTGCTGATATCATTAGCACTGATTTTACTGTGTTGAGGAACCATAATGCACTTCACAGTAATATTTTCTAAAGAAAATCAAACAGAGAGATAATGCTACAACACTCAAGAGACGCATGATACACAATGTTGGATGCTACTGCCTGCAAGTGGAAGCATACACTGTTCTACGGTAAAATTTTAGATAGAAAGTACAGTAAATACATAAGCCAGTAAACCAAGAAAACTCAAACCGACTCCCATTGAGTCAATTCTAACTCATAGTGAGCCCTATAGGGTTTCCAAGGCTACAAATCCGTACAGAAGTGTATTGCTTCATCTTCCTCCTGTGGAGCATCTGGTGGGCTTGAATTGCCAACCTTCTGGTTGGCAGCCAATTGCCTTACCCACTGCACCACCAAAGCTCCTACATAAGCCAGTAGCATAGGCATTTACTATGAATATCAAGACATATGTATTATAGGTTATATATGTACTGTACCATACCTGGCACCACTATCATTTTATATGCAAAAGATGTAAGATACACTTGTTGCATGCAGGAGGCTGTTATGTTCAATATACCCTGTTCTCTAATTGGAATTTCTGAACTGTATAAAAACTTTATGGAACCACAGATGTATATGTGGTTGGATGTTGCCTGAGTAGACATCATGTGGTACATTGTATAAAGCAATCTCATTTTTAGAAAACCATGTAAATTCACAAAAATAAATTGATTTAGGTTTGGTATAGTTACATTACAAAAAGGTTTTATTTTCTCCTAAAAATGGCAAAATCCTTTCAAGTATTAATCTTTTCTATTGAATTTAGAATTTGAAATCAACATTAAAATTTCTTTTATTTAGGCATACCACAAAAAAGTACTGGAATTTTATACAATAAAATAATTTTTTGTATTTGATGTTTTTTGCAATTTTTAAGGAGAAACTTAAAAACCTAAGGAGCTCTGGTAGCACAGTGCCTAAGGCATCAGACTGCTAACCAGAAGTTTGGTGCTTCAAATCCACCAGCCACTTCACAGAAGGATGACTGGGCAATCTATTTCCATAAGATTTACTGCCTGGGAAACCCAATGGGGGTTGCTAAGAGTCAGAACTGACTCTATGGTAGTGAGGGTTTTTTTTTTTTTTTTTTTTTGGTTTATTACTGTGCCTCACCTCATTTGAATCTTCTACCAACTATGTATAATGTAATGTCCCCAGCAGGGGAAACAAGAGGTTAGAAAGATCTGGTGAATTGCCAAAATCACAACTTAGTACAGAACCTTGTACCTGTAACATACAGTCCAACACCATTTTCACAAAGCTTTATTCCTACAAAGATAAGGATTTTGTTGCTGTTTGTTTCGAGTTTTCTTTTTTAAGTGCAGTCATATGATTATTGCAAATAATGTATAATTGTTTTGGACACTTAGCTGTATTAAAATATTGGTGCATTAGTGCACAGTATTGAAATACATCTTTTAAACTCTTAAATAATCAACATTTTGAGCCACATTTAAAAATAACTTCTCTTTATTTGAAAATGTTTTTGGCAAATCTATATACCCACATACAATAAATTTATCACAGATGACAATCTTCTTAATAAGTTAATAAATATTTGACTGATATTTCATCCAACATTCTCAAATAATAATAGACATTACTTCTCTCTATAATGAAAACTATTCACTCATCAGTTTATGTCATGCCCATTGATTTCTTTTGAGGAAATATTCTAAGTATGTCTTTGTTCCAATCAATGGCTTAAGGAGATATATGTAACACACAAACAGAATGAGTATAAAAATTTTTGCTCAGTGACAACATTTTGATTTAATAAAAGGAGGAGAATCTAATTATATTCTGTCAGGAGCAAAATGGAATGGAGACCCTTACAAAAGCATTGGGCATTCAAGTTATGTGTAACTAACAGCATTCCATTAAATTGAGTAATTTATTTAAATGCTATTTATCCAGTATTTTGCACATAGCTGGCTCTCAATACTATTGATTGGTCAGTTGACTGGCTTTGTTAATAGTTGAACCTCTCCAAACCATAGTTTTTGTATCAACCTTCTTGGATAAGTCAAACCAAATCAAGCCAACTGTCATTGAGTTGATTCTGACTCTTTGTGACCCAATAGAAAGTCCCAATAGCTTTAATATCCCCACAGTTGTGTATGAATTTTAAACAATTTGCATCAGAATCCCATTGTTGTCATTTTAAATCGGTTAAAATACTTTTACCTTTAATATGAAAAAAATAAATTTGCAAATTTTGTCAAGAAAATTTGGAAAGAAAAGATAGTGAGGGGGAACTTGCCATGCCAGATATTAAAATTGCCTACATGGCTTCTACCATCAAAATAATATGAATATTGGCTTGAAATGAACAAATTGATCAATGGAACAGAATAGAGAGCAAAAAACAGGTTCAAGAACATATAAGGACTTAGTACAGGTTGTCCCTGACTTATAACTATTCAAGTTACAGTAAACTACGCTTACAACCATTTGTTTGTTTGTTTGCTGTTTTTGACTTACATAATGTACATGTAACTGGAGAAGCAGGAAGTGCTGATGTTAAAGCTGTGAAAAAATTCAAGGATGAGCTGGGCAAGCTGATACAAGATGAAGAATATCTATCAGAGCAGATTTTCAATGTAAACAAAACAGGCTTGTTTTGGAAAAGGATGCAAGAATGGACTATATTCACAAAGAAGTGAAGTTGATGCCCAGTTTCAAGGCATTTAAAGACTGAATTATGCTGTTGCTTGGAGGAAATGGTGCTGGATTAAAATGCAAACCTTTTCCTTACCCTTTCCCTCGAGCATTCAAAAACATTGACAAAAGTAAGCAGCCAGTATACTGCAGAAGTAGCTCCAAGGCCTGGACGACAATTACGTTATTTGAAGACTAGTTTTTAAACTGTTTCATTCCAGAAGTGTGGGCTTACTGACTTGGATAGAGCATTTCTTTCAAGATTCTGTTGCTGCTTGATAATGCCCCAGGATATCCTTTGCACATAGATGATATAAATTAAGATGTGAAATTGGTGTATTTACCTCCAAATATGGCAGCTGTGATTCTGGCTGTGAATCAAGGTACAATCACCACTTTCAAGGCATACTACCTATGGATTATGTTTGCTCAGGCAATAGCTGCAACACGTGGAGGTACAGTAATGTTACGTGATATCTGGAAGAATTATAATATTCTTCAGTGTTTCTGGAACAATGCATCTTCCTGGGAGGAAGTTATGGGAAAATGCATGCAGAGGAGTTGGAAAAAACTTGCTGAATTATGTGAACATGCTCCAAGCATTTGATCAGGATAATATGATGAAAGAGATCTGTGGAAAAATCATCCATATGGCAAGAACACTGAATGTAGAACTTTATATCATTGATGTATAACAGCTCATAGTTTGGACTTGACACATTATGATTCAATGGATTTTGAAGAGGACAGAAATGGTGAAGAAGACAGAAATAATGAAGAAGAGGAAGGAGAGGAGTTGGCAAAAATTTCTGTAGAGAAAGGATTAGCTGAATTTTTTCCCTAAATCCGGGGCTTCAGTTGCTTAGAAACATAGGCCTAATTGCTGGTCACTTGCTAAAGTCTATATACAGACTTAGGAAGCAATGAGATGATATTTCCACAAAATATATGAAGAAAAAACAAGGACCATGCATATAACTCTCACTAGTTTTCTGACTTGAAATGCTATCCTTATTCCCAGAGACAATCAAGATGATCCAGAATATTCTACAAATAGAGTTATTACTGCAACTGACAAAATGCCAATGTTGTCCAACTCTTCTTTATCGTCAGAGTAAATTTTTATGATTTGTGTATTTTTTAATGTATGTATGTGTCTTAGTTCTCTAGTGCTGCTATAACAGAAATACCACAAGTGGATGCCTACAACAAACAGAAATTTATTCTCTCACAGTTTATGAGGCTGGAAGTCCAAATTCAGAGTGCTGGCTCTACAGGAAGGCTTTCTTTCTGTCTCTTGTTCTTAGGAGGATCCCAGTTCATGGACACTGGGTATACAAGATACACTCTACTCCTTGCTTTTCTTTCTTGATAGCAGTAAGTCCCACCTCTCTGCTTGCTTCTCTCTCCTTTTATTTCTTGTAAGATAAAAGGTGTTGCAGGCCACACCCCAGGGAAATTCCCCCTTACATTGGATCAGGGCTGTGATGGGATTAATGGTATTGCATCCCACCCTAATCCTCTAACAATGGATTGGCTTATCATATCAGGTCGCATCATGGGAAATCATTACATAACCACCAAACCACTGAGAATCATGGCCCAGCCAAGTACATACATATTTTTGAAGAACACAATTCAATCCATGACATTATGTATGCATGTATTAAAATATATCTGTAAGTTTAACATTTTAAACCCCAAAGACAAATAAAGATAAGATATATGAAGATACTAATAATAAAATATAATAATAATGAAAATTTTAAAAAAAAGAGAAAGAGAGAGAAAAAGGTATTTGACTTACGTCAGAACCGATTTATGACAAAGCCTTGGAACAGAGAATCTCATCATAAATTGGGGACTACTGCATACAATAAAGGAGCTCTGGTGGCCCTGTGGTTAAGGAATTTGGCTGCTAACCAAAAGGTCAGTTGTCTAAACCCTCCAGCTGCTCATGGGAGAAAGATGGGGCAGTCTGCTTCCATAAAGATTTGAAACCTTGGAAACCCTATAGGGAAAGTTCTACTCTGTCCTATAGGGTCACTCACTATGAGTTGGAATTGACTCAATGTCAGTGGGTATATGATAATCCTGGCATTTCAATTTAATGGAGAAAGGAAGAATTATTTAATAAACAGTGTTAAAATAATGAAACAATCACATGAAAGGGAAAAAAAAGATTTTGTAACTTGCAACAAATACGATAAGAAATTCCAGCTGGCTTAATGACCTAAGTGCACAAATATAAAACTGAAAAATATTAAAACACACTGAAGGATATTGGGGTGTAAGATAGAGCCCTTCATGGACAAGAGAGAAAATCCAGAAACCATTAACAAAAGTTGACAGATTTGACTATCTAAAACTTTTCTGAATGGCAAAAGTCACCACTACAAAGTCAAAAGACAAATGATAGCCTGGAAAAGAATATTTGTAGCATATTTGATATATTTTCCATTATATACAAGTACTGAAAATGGATGAATACAAGAAATACAACAGAAAAATTGGTAAATAAGATGATCTAGCAATTCCAAGCAGAGTAGAATTTGGTAGACATCTGGTAGACATTTGAAAAGATGATTGACCTCAGTGATAACCAAGATTGTACATATTTAAAAAAAATTAAAAGGTATCATTTTCAATGTATCAGAGAGACCAAAATTTAAAAGAATTGGTTATACCCATTTTTGGCAAAAGTGTGGGGAAAATTGACACCTCTTAGGCAGTATTAGTGACTAAGTGAGTTACTAGAACATTTTTGAAAGACATCTGGTAATGTTAAATTTAAATATGCTAACCAAGTGGCTAGAAACACCACTTCTAGGATTCTAACCTACATAAATAAGAGTACTAATGTTTAAAGCAAAAGATGAGTGAAACTGTATATTGCTGTATTTAAAGAAAATAATTGACTCCCAAGCCCTGGAAACACTAGGGTATTTACCAATAGGATCAGTATTAAAGAGATTATGATTTATACAGTCACAAAAGCCTATATTCATTGAAGGAGCCCTGGTGGTACAGTGGTTAAAGCATTCAACTAAAATCATTTAAACCCAGCACCTGCTCTGTGGGAGAAATGTGCAGTAGTCTGCTTCCATAAGGATTTACAACCTTGGAAACCATATGGGACAGTTCTAATCTGTCCTGCAGATTAGGGTTGCTGTCAGTTGGAATTGACTCAATGGCAATAAGTTTGGTTTTGATTTTGGGTATACGCATTCACATAGAAAATTATCCATGATTTACTAGGAAGTGAAAAAAGAACCTGCTAAATAATGTATATAATACAATTTAATTTTTATGAAAAGATAATCAGAAATCATGCATGTATGTATGTGTATTTGTGTATGCTTTGCATAAAGATGGAAAGACATATGGAAAAATACATTCCATAATGTTAAAATTGGTCAAAGCAGAGGAATGGGATTGAATTAGGGGAGAATGTGACCATTAATTTTAATATCTCTATGTTGTTTGAATTATTGCACAAAGCATTTATTGTTATTGTAATTAAAAAACCAATATGGTATTTTCTACCACCCGTCTATCAGTTTGTCATACTGTGGTGGCTTGCATGTTGCTGTGATGCTGGAAGCCATGCCACTGGTATTTCAAATACCAGCAGGGTCACCCATGGTGGAAAGGTTTCAGGAGAGTTTCCAGACTAAGACAGACTGAGAGAAGGATAGGGCTGTGTACTTCTGAAAAAATTTGTTGCTGAAAACCTTATGAATAACAGTGAAACATTGTCTAATATATTACTGACAACATTATGGATAGCAGTGAAACATTTTCTGATATAGTGCCAGAAGGTAAGCCCTTCAGGTTGGAAGGCAATCAAAATATGACCGGGGAAGAGCTGCCTCCTTAAAACAGAGTCAATCTTAATGACATGGATGGAGCAAAGCTTTTGGAACCTACATTTGCTGACGTGGCATGACTCTAAATGGGAAGAAACAGCTGCAAACTTCCATTAACAATCACAACATGGAATGTCTGAAGTATAAATCTAGGAAAATTGGAAATTGTCACAAATGAAATGGAATGCATAAAGATTGATATTCCAGGCATTAGTGATATGAAATGGATTAGTATTGGTCATTTTGAATCTGACAATCATGTGGTCTACTATGCTGGGAATGACAAATTGAAGAGAAATGGCTTCACATTTATCATCAATCAGAACATTGCAAGACCTGTCCTGAAGTATAATGCTGTCAATGATAGGATAATATTCATATGTCTACAAAGAAGACCAGTTGATATGACTATTATTCAAATATATGGACCAATCATGAAAGCAAATGATGAAGAAATTGAAGATTTTTTACTAAGTTCTGTAGTCTGAAATTGACCAAACATGTAATCAAGATGTATTGATAATTACTGGTGATTGGAATGCAAAAGTTGGAAACAAAGAAGAAGCATTGGTGTTTGGAAAACATGACCTTGGTGACAGAAATGACACCGAGATCCCATGATAGAATTTTCCAAGACACTCCCTTGGAAGGAAGGTTGGACAATCTACTTCCATAGTGCTACCACCTCAGAAATCCAAGGAGGGGTCACTATGAGTCAGATCCAACTCGACTGCAGTGAATTTAATGACTTATTTATTGCAAATAACTTTTTCAACAACATAAACAGCAACTATACACATGGACCTCACCAGATGGAATGCACAGGAATCAAATCGACTACATTTGTGGAAAGAGGCAATGGAGAAGCACAATATCATCTATTGGAACAAGGCTAGGAGCTGACAGTGGAACAGACTGTCAATTATTCATATGCAAGTTCGGGTTGAAGCTGAAGAACATTAAAACAAGTCAAAGAGAGCTAAAATACAACCTTGATTACATCCCACCTTAATTTAGAGTCCATCTGAAGAATAGATTTAATGCACTGAACACTAATGACCGAAGACCAGATGGGTTGTGGGATGACATCAAAGACATCACACATTAAGAAAGCAAAAGATCATTAAAAAGACAGGAAAGGAAGAACGAAAACAGATGTCAGAAGAGACTCTGGACCTTGTTCTTGAACAAGAGTAGCTAAAGCAAATGGAAGAAATGAAGAAATAAAAAAGGGTGTGCAATGAGGGACATCATTGCTGATGTCAGATGGATCTTGGCTGAAAACAAAGAGTACCAGAAAGATGTTTACTTGCATTTTATTGACTATGCAAACACATTTGACCGTTTGGACCAAAACAAATTTTGGATAACTGCAAATAGTTGGAATTCCAGAACTCTTAACTGTCATCACAAGGAACCTGTACGTAGCCAAAAAGACTGTCATTCAAACAGAAAAAGGGAATATTGAATAGTATAAAATCAGGAATGTATCCTTGCATCATACATATTCAGTCTGTATGCTGAGTAAATTATCCAAAATGCTGCACTGTATGAAGAAAAATGTGGCATCAGGAATGGAGGAAGACTCATTAGCAACCTGAGATATGCAGATGATACTACCTTGCTTACTGATCGTGAAGATGACTTGAAGCTTTTACTGATGAAGATCAAAGCCTTCAGTATGGATTACACCTCAACATAACGAAAACAAAAATCCTCACAAGTGGACCAATAAGTAACATCATGATAAACAGAGAAAATATTGAAGTTGTCAGGGATGTCATTTTACGTGGGTCCACAACCAACACCCATGGAAGCACCAGTCAAGAAATCAGACAACATATTGCACTGGGAAAATCTGCTGCAAAACATCTCTTTAAACTGTGTAAGGATGAAGATGTCACTTTGAAGACTAAGGTGTGCCTGACCCAAACCATAGTACTTTCAGTAGCCTCATATGCATGTGAAATCTGGACAATGGATAGGGAAGATTGAAGAAAAATTAATGCCTTTGAATTATGGTGTTGATGAAGAATATTGAATATACTGTGGACTGCCAAAAAATGAACAAATCTTTCTTCGAAGAAGTACAGCCAGATTGTTTCTCAGAAGTGAGAATGGCCAGACTTCATCTCATGTACTTTGGTCATGTTTGTCAGAAGAGACCAGTCCCTGGGGAAGAATATCGTTCTGAGAGAAGCAAAGGGACAGAGAAAAAGGGGATTGAGTTGGATTGACCAGGGGCCGTGATGATGGGCTCAAGCATAGTAAATATTGTGAGGCTGACACAGGACTGGGCAGTGTCTCATTCTGTTGTACATAGGGTTGCTATGGCTTGGAGCTGACCCAACAGCACCTATCAAAAACAACATTTTTTGTCTTAAAGAAAGTATTACAGACTACCAGAAGAACTAACAAATCTGTCCTGGACGAAGTGCAGTTGGAATCCTCCTTGGAACCAAGAATGGTCAGACTTTGCCTCACCTACTCTGGTCATGTTGTCAGAAGGGACCATTCCCTGAAGAAGGATATCATGCTTGGTAAAGTAGAGGGTAAGTGAAAAGGGGAAGGCCCTCAACAAGATGGATTGACATGGTTGTGATGATGAGCTCAGGCATAGCAAGGATTATGAGGCTGGCACAGGATTGGGCAGTGTTTCATTCTGTTGTACATAGGGTCACTATGAGTTGGAGCCAACTTGAAGCATCTAACAACATCTTTAGAAAAGATGAAGAACAAAAAGAATCGTATTTTTAAAGTTTATTAATTTAAGAAACATTTATTAAACATTTATAAATGCCAGGTCTTCTCTATTAATTTTACTTAATCTTCCAGAAATACTAATGGATAAGAATTAATATTTGTATTTTACAGATGAAACAAGAGTTCACAGAGGTTCAGTGATTTTCCATTGTCCTGCAGTGAAGAAGTGGTGGATAGGGCTGGAAACAAAGGCTAGCTGACTTCAAGACCTGTGCTATGGCTGCTCGGCTGTGCTGAATCTCAACTGAATGCTTGATTTCTTCATTGTCTGTGCAAGTCTTTAGTGAGCAGTCAATAAAAATTAGTCTTCTCCTTCCACAGGTCAGTAATGTCAACATGCATAGAATAAAAATGCCAGAATGCTGTTATCTATAAAACATGATACCAATATGGAATGGTTTTACAGAATCTTCTTTGATTGTATTGTATTAAAGGGAAAGAAAGACAGTGAACAATACTTATAGCTTTTTCTTGGTTGTTCTCAACATTTCATGTTCATTTTTTATCTTGCCAGTTGTCTTGCTAGAGAGCTAAAAAATAAGAAGATAGAAGAAAGGAATGTTTCAGAAGTCGTATGACTTAATCACAGTTCAGTGCTTTGGTTCAATGACATATTTCAATTTTAACAAGGATAAAGACTAGAAAATACCTGTGACCTTGTGATGCAGCTGTTAAACTTTCCAAATCATTTAATACAGTGGAGAAGATTTCTCTGTTGCTATAACTTGGAAAGGACACTTTGATTACCTTTTCTATTAAGTCTTGTTACAGCAATTATTCATGTTGTATGCTAATTATTTTATGCTATCACTTATGGAAAACTCTTATTCATCTTTAACCTCCAACTCAATTATCACTTCCTATCATACTCTTGCTCCCAGTTCATTTTTTTGCACTTTCATCTTTGCACCAGTAACACATTTTCACATACAGAATTTATAATGTATTATTAGCAGTATTCATCATCTTGTATTTATGTGTCAGAATCTCCTGCTAAATTGTGAATTCCAAGGATATGAGATCACTTTTAGCCTCCTGTATCTTCATCAGCATCTCATAACCTGGCTAATAATAAGCTACCAAAGCAGCAGAGGAATGTGAAGTACAGGGTGGGTTGGGAATGGGAGTAGAAAGACAAGAAATGGCTTCACCATCTGAGCCTGAGACTGCCCCATGGCTCATCTCTCCCACATGCCCCACCCCTCCACTCAGCATGATCATTACTCTGTAGTAGGCAGGCCATTCGCTCTTCCAAATGCACTCTCTTCTTCATGTCCTTCTGTTTCCTCCTTCCCCCCTGGCAAAATACAGTTAGTAGTAGTAGTAGTAGTAGTACTATTACTAGTGCTGGTCTAACACTTAGATAGCATTTGCTGTATCAGACACTGTTCTAAGTGCTTTGCTTATGCTGATTTATCCTTAAAACAAATATATTA
>NW_006921632.1:9444928-9466485 GCF_000298275.1 Orycteropus afer afer
ATACATACATACACATACGTACACAAGAGGCTCTGGTGGTAGAATAGTTAAAGTGCTTGGCTGCTAACCAAAATGTCAGTGGTTCAAACCACCAGCTGCTCTGTGGGAGAAAGATGTGCCAGTCTGCTTCCATGAAAACTTATAGCCTTGGAAACCCTATGGGGCATTTATTTCTACTCTGTCCTACAGAGTTGCTATGAGTTAGAATCTACTTGATGGTAGTGGGTAGATGTGTATGTATGTGTGTGTATACACACACACATATATTTAATTGTTTAAAGTTATATAAATATATCAATTTTTGGTTGTCACATTTTTACTGTAAGGCCAAGGCTTTTTCTTTGACAATGGGTCTGCTGATTGTCATTTCTTGCATTATCTATGCCTTTTGCATTGTTCTACAATTTCTGGCCTTGATTTCTTTAAAAAGAAAATACTTAAAGGTTCTTACAATGTAATCTGAGTGCAACATCCGTTTAGATGTTTATAATTTTCTTTCAGTCATTTATAGATGTCTTACCCACACCTAACACAGAAACATTTTCAGTTCTTTTGTAGACTAATTTACAGAATCTTTTCAAAGCATTAGTTTTATAGACCAGCAATCCTCTTTCTCTTCATGTTGAAATATAATTGTTTTACATAATATTTAATTCAATCAAGTAATTACAATAAAGTAGAACTTGTTGTTGTTATGTGCCGTTGAGTCGGACCCGACTCATAGCAATCCCTCCTTGAGTTTCCGAGGCGGTATCACTACAAAAGTAGATTGCCCAACCTTCCTTCTGAGGAGTGACTGCCGGGGGGTTTGAACCACCAGTCTTCTGGATAGCAGTCAAGGACCTTAGGCACTATGCTACCAGAGCTCCTAAAGTAGAACTAGTATAAACATATTTGGGAATCAAGGCCCCTGACTCTTTTTTGGCTGTAAAGAGCAGAAACTTACTTTTTCACAGTTCCGGAGGCTAGAATTTCAAATCCATTTGACTCTCTAGAGTTTCAGCCTTGTCAGTTCATTCTGAGTGCTTTGAGAGAATGTCCCACGCCTTTCTCCTAGTTTCTGGTGGCTTCTGTCAATCCTTGGCCCTCCTTTTCTTGTAGATGGATCCTCACATGCTGCCTTCCTTCTACACATGTCTCCATTTTTACACCTTTCCCCCCTTTTTTTTACAAATCGCTATCATATAGAACTAGGACTTATTGACTCCCCTATGATGTGGTTAACTTATAATATCTATAAACAAACAAACAAAAAAAAACACCCCTCATTTTCCCAAACAAGGTCACTTTACAGGTACAGGGGAGTAATATACTTAGCAGTCAAGCATCATTTTGGGGAACACAATTCTCCCAACTTTTAATTACACAAGTCCAGACATTCTACAGGCTCCTCCTACCTTCTCACTTCCCATACCTAGACAGCCTGCTGACCACTGACCACTTCCACCTCATTACCCACACAGCTAGGTAGTGTCCTGACTCCTAACACTGTGCTATCATCACACCTGGACATCCTCCTGACTCAGCACTGACCACACGTGTGCATTCTTCAAACACTTCCATAGCAACCCCTCCTTAGGTTTCTAAGGCAGTATCGCTATGGAAGTAGATTGCCCAGTCTTCCTTCTGAGGAGTAGCTGGTGGGTTTGAACCTCCAGCCTTCTCATTAGCAGTCAAATGTCTTAGGCACTATGCCACTAGAGCTCCCAAATACTTCCCACCTCCTTTCTACCAACACCTGGCCTTCTCTTGGCTGTTCCCACCTTCACATTACACACCTCTGGGCATTATCCTCTCCTTTGCACCATCCAATATCCACATCTGCGGGGATTCCTGACCATTCACATGACTTCCACATCTAAACCTTTTCCTGGACCATCTCTTTATTCTCCCATCTCTGGCCCTATGTCCTCTCTTGGCCTTCATAACACCTAACCCGTTGCCTATTGCCTTGAAGTTGATTCTCACTCATAGGGACCCTGTAAGAGTAGAATTGCCCATAGGGTTTCCAAGGCTGCAAATCTTTATGGAAGCAAACTGGCACATCTTTTTCCCACAGAGTGACTGATGGGTTCAAACTGCCCACCTTTAGATTAGCAGTCAAGCACTTTAACTTCTGCACCACCAGCGATCTCCTAACTCCCTTCAATAGGCATTCCCCAAACTTCTCCCACCTCCTAACTTGCTACCCCTAGTCATTCCCCATAGGAGTCCCTGGGTAGCGCAAAAGTTTAAGTGCTGGGCTACTAACTGAAAGGTTGCCGGTTTGAACCCACTAACAGATGTCTTGGAAGAAAAGTCTGACAATCTGCTTCCAAAAGATCATAAAACCGAAACCAAACCCAGTGCTATTGAATCCATTCTGACTCATAATGACCCTATAGAACAGAGTAGAACTACCCATAGGATTTCTAAGCCTGTAAATCTTTACAGAAGCAGACTGCCTCATCTTTCTCCTGTGGAACAGCCGGTGGGTTTGAACTGCCATCCTTTACAGTTAGTAGCCCAATTCTTTAACTGCTGCACCACCAGAGCTCTACAAAAGGTCAAAGTCACTGAAAACTCTGTGGGTCATCATGAGTTGGAGTCGACTCCATGGTAATTGGTTTGGTTTTTAGTCACTCCCCACACCTGGTGGACTTCTGGCAGTTCTGTCCTCATTACTGGGGACACCTTTGTCTTCTCCTGACCTCTCCCACCTCCTCTCTTGCCACAACTGAATGCTCCTGACCCTTAATAAACTCACAACTCATCAGGTCAGAGAGGAAATTTGGAGGCATATCAGAGAGTGGGCTATTACAACCAGAAACCTGTAGCCATGGTTATCAGGCAGTATGTTTACAGAGGTAACAGAGTGTTAATTAACCTAGTGTGTTGGTTAAGTAGAGGCTGATTAAGCAAGCTCTCCTGTATTTTTTCTCTTCTGAGGCTCCTCTCACTATCCACTCCACTGCCAGCCTTCTCTGGTCATCTCACCACCCGACACAGATGTAATTACTTCCTCTTTGTGACTTCATAGTATTTTGTTTATGTTTCTATTATATACTTATAATTTTTTAATGTAGTTTTTTAATTTTTTTTTAAAGGTGAGTCTTCCCCACTAAAATGTGAACTAAAATTTTTATCTTCAGTGTTTAAAACATTTCCTGGTATATAGTAATTTAATAGAGGCTTGTTAAATAAAACATATGCCACAGATAACTGGAAGTTACCTAAGAAAGACCTAGAACTGTGATTACTATCGTATGCAATTTGCATCTGAAAAGCACTCAAACCTGAAGTTAATTTATGAATTCTATACAATTCTTAAGGAGCTCTGGTAGCATAGTGCCTAAGGCACTTGACTGCTAACCAGAAGGCTGGTGGTTCAAACCCACCAGCCACTCCTCGGAAGGAAGGTTGGGCAATCTACTGCCGTAGTGATACTGCCTCGGAAACCCAAAGAGGAATCGCTATGAGTCGGGTCTGACTTGACGGCACATAACAACAACAACATACAATTCTTGTCCTAAAAGATATGACTGTGCTTTACCTTCCCACTGTCTCTCCTTTTTCCATAGGTAATTGTACATAGAATTGTACACCATGTTTTCTCCCTAAAGCTGTGAGGTCTGTTCCATTTCCTAATTCTAGATTCCTGTATTTAAATTCTAGATGGCAGAATTTTTCTACAAAACCACAAATCACTATTAATTCTTCCTGTCTATTTACAAAGGAGTTCAAGTCTTTAGAAGAAACACAA
Organism: Orycteropus afer afer; assembly: GCF_000298275.1. NCBI lineage: Eukaryota > Metazoa > Chordata > Mammalia > Tubulidentata > Orycteropodidae > Orycteropus > Orycteropus afer. The sequence goes on from NW_006921632.1 coordinate 9,448,671, forward strand.
GATCTCATATTTGTACTTAGTCTTTGATGTCAAAGGTTTAGATAGCTACTGAATGCTTATATCAACTAACAGAGTATCATTACTGCCATTAAAAGTTCAGTTTCCAAAAGCTTAAAAGATTTTATGAAACTTCTCTAGAGAGAGCAGCAGGGTTAAAAGGAAAAAGAAATAAAATGCTTTGAAACCATTGATACAGGCACACCACAAACAATATGGTGAAGAAAGATTTCAATAGAGAGAAGGAATTAAACTTTGATGAGGTTGATCACTGTCAGGAACTATTCTAGCTAAAGAGCTGACCTGGTGAAGTCTGTGTTATTAGTGAAGTATTATTAATTACCCTTTTAATGGAATGAGTCTGACATTTTTTTTTTTTCTCCTTCACTGCTATTATGTATAAGGGGAAAAAAAAATGCTTTAGGCATGACATATTAACTTTATTTTTACAATGACTTCCTTTATGTACTTTTTTACTGGTATAATCTACGTGTGGACGTTTGAGAGAGACTAAGAAAATAGAAAAAGAGAAAAAGAGAGAGAAAAAAAGAAAAGCCCAGGAAATACTAGGAGAAAGAAGCCAGTAGCTTGGTATTTGTGAGAATTCTTCACCAACAAAACCATTTTTTGTTTGAATTTAGATTATAGTTGTTTTGTCAGTAGTTTTCCATTTTAGTTTTGTTAAACTGGTACTATATCTTTGTCCTTATAACTCTATCTTTTAATATTCAGTATATAATCATGTCACGGAAAATATTTGTAAGAGCAAGGGTCTGATTTTGGTAACAAGGATATGACCTTTTCAAGGAAACAAGCAGAGGTGGAATGCAGAAGGTGAGAAAGGCCGTCAGAGGGCTTCCTCGAGTTCTCACTAGACAAAACTGAAGAGAACTGTCTGCAAATCATCTTAATTTTTCAGCACCCAAACTACAATCCATCAGACCTTCTCTTAGCTTTAATTGTAAAAATACAAGTCTGGGAAGCGGTAGTATTTTATGGTGTTTGCCAGAACTATCCTGGGCAACAGCACATGGGTAATTGTCCTGGGTTCCTTGTGTTACCTTCCTGCTAACTGATGCTCCCCTCCCCATACCCCAAACACAGGAACACGTTACCCAGTGTTACTGAGCTAGAGAGGAAAGAATAAAGGCCTATTTATTTATCTATATATTTATGGAGATATACAATGAAAAAATTAATACATAATATAATATCAGATAGAAATATTTTTAAGAAAATTAAATCAGAAAAAGGGACTAAAGAATCATCGGGGCACACATATGTATGTATATGTATGTGTGACTGTATTTGCATGTATATGGTGGCAGTAACTAATAAGGTGCCATTTGCATCAAGACCTGAAAGAATAGAAGGAGTGAGCCTTGAAATACTACCCTTAGACTAAGGTAAGAGGGCATCTTCCCTGGTTCTGTTTGTTACAGGGCCACATATCACAAACACACAGAAACAAATGTGTTAATGAACACCTGTGCTTCTGTCACTCAGGGTCTGGAACTCAGTGCTGGAACAGGATGATCAGAGGTTATAAACATCTCCTCAAGTGAACAAAACTGCTCAGGCCCCAGGGAAACACATGTCAAAATCTCCTGTGCTGTGACCTTAAAACAAAGGGCCACAGTGTCCTAGTACTGTAACAGTGGGTATAGTGTGGTGCTGTCCATATTGGAGAACATCAGCAAAAAAGCTGATATTTGCTAGAGTGAAATGAGCAAAAGGTAGAGCAGTAGGAGATAAAATTAGATAATTTAGGTATACCATTGTGACACATTTAGATTTTATTCTAAGTATGATAGGAAACATTTAGGGATTGAGGTCAGGGACATGACAAAAAAAAAATTATTCAGGCTGCTGTGGAGGGATAGTACTCAAAATAAGTAAAAATAGTCAGTAGTCTACAGTAACAGTTCAGACAACAGACGATGGTGGCTTGACCTAGGGAGATAGTGGTAGAGCTGATGAGAGGTCATTAGCATTGGGTTTTATATTGAAGGTAGAGTCAACATGACTTGCAGGTGAGTTAATATGGAATTTGAGAGAAAGAGAGAAGTCATAGGCAATCAGATTTTTGGACTGAGCAACTAGGTGAATGGTGATGCCATTTTCTGAGGTGGGAAGACTGGGAAAAAATGGATTTGGGAAGAAAATCTAAGAATGTTGTCTTAGATCAAATTTGAAATAACTCTGAGATATCCAAATATAGATATGCAGTAGGCAGTTGGGTATATGGCTTTGGAGTTCAAGAAAAATGGAGATTCAGTGTAGGACTTAGGAGTTGTAGATACTGTTTGAAGTTTGGAAATGGATATAGACCAATAAGAGAATTGAGTCCTGGGCCTCTTCAATGTGTAAACGTTGGGAAGAGGAAGAGAAGAACCCAGAAAAGGAAACTGAGAAAGAGCAAGCAGTGATGGAAAACTAGAAAAGTATTGTGTCTTTGAATCCAGGTCAATAATAAAGTGTTTCAAGAGAAAGGGAGTAATACATGTTTATTAGGAGTCCCTGGTCACTGTTAGTTGGTATTGACTCAATGTCAGTGGGTTTGATTTGGTTTTTGGGTGATGTAAATGGTTAATCTCTTGACTACAAAAGGTTAGTGGTTCAAACCCATCTAGAGGTGCCTGCAAGACAGGCCAAGTGATCTGCTTCTGACCTATATTTTGATTAGCAGTCTATCCAGGCAATCTTTGCCTGATGTGTGTGTGTGTGTGTTTAGGTAACAGCTTTATTTAATCTAATTCACTTACTGTATATTTCACCCATTTAAAGCATAGAGTTCAATGTTTTTTAGTATATTCACAGAGTTGTACAACCATCACTTCTATCAATTTTAGAATATTTTTATCACCCCATAAAGAAACTCTGTCCTTAATAACAGTCATTTACCATATCACCCCAACCTCTTCCCAGCTCCTGGAAACCACAAATCTATTTTCTGTCTCTATGGATATGTCTGTTGGGACATTTCATTTTCCCTGGTATATTTGAAAGGGAAAACAAAAAACAAAACAATAAATATTGGTGATAATTATAGTAAATTAAAATGTGCAGATATTTCAGGCATTTTCAACTATAACAATGACTATGCTGATGCTTTTAGAATACCCCTAAATGTGTCAGTGTGGATATTTTTCATATTTGTCCACATTTCTCCATCTCCACTGCCATTCCCCTTCTTTGGTCCACTTTTAACTCTTACTTTAATTACAGCATTACTCTCCTACCCGATAGTGACTTTCGTCTTTCCTTCTTGATTTATTTTTGTCTAAACTTCAGCCACATGACCATCTGAAATCTTCAATGACTCCCTATTATCTGTAGAATAAAGTTCAAACTTCATAATATTGCTAGAAAGCCTTATGATTTGGCCCCTATTGGCTTCTCTTGGTCTTATAATGATTCATCACTATTAAGAACTCTACTCCACCTATATTTAACTACCTGTTGTTGTTGTTGTTGTTATGTGCCATTGAGTCAACCTGACTCATAGCGACCCTGCCTTGGGTTTCCAAGGCAGTATCACTACGGAAGTAGATTGCCCAACCTTCCTTCCGAGGAGTGGCTGGTGGGTTTGAACCGCCAGCCTTCTGGTTAGCAGTCAAGTGCCTTAGGTACTATGCTACCAGAGCTCCTATTTAGCTACCTAAGGTTCTGTAATTCATGATGCTTATTACTCTTGCCCTCTGGCTTTTGGGATTTTGTACATGCCCTTTTCTTTTCCAGGAGTTCTAGTAGTTATCTGGGGTGGCAATGCAAATTCTCAGTGGGGGGTTGAACCAGGATTAACCAGTTTGAAGCCCTGATTTCAACACTGAAACTAGTTACCTGAAACCTGTGACTTGGTTCATCCATTTGAACCTGTTCCAATTTTATAGGTATGAAAGTAACAGTCAAGTAATCTCAGAAAATTAGTAGATGGTGGTTACATAGGTAGATATATATGCATATATATGTATATACGTGTGCATATATAGGTGTATTTGCAGGCATAAATATATACATGTTTGTGTGTACTGCACGTATTCGTGTATGTAATAAAGCACATAGGGGACACAGTCATGGTTACTTCCCAGAAATAACCAAATACCTTGTAAGATTGGTTTACTGGCTTTGAAGGACCATAGTCTTGTGGGACAACGCAGTCAATTGGCACAACATAGTCCATAAAGTTTATGTTGTATATCCTAGTGTGGTAAGTAGCGTCTGGGGTTTTAAAAGCTTGTGAGCAATCATCTAAGATACAATTATTGGTCTTTGATTGTCTGGAGCAAAAGATGAAGAAGAATGAAATCAAAGATTCAAAGATGAATCTAGTCTACAGGCCTAATTGCCTACACAAACCATGGCCTCATCTACCTAGAGGACAAAATGGTTGGTGTCTGGCTACTACTGCTGACCAATCTGACTAGGGACACAATAGATAGTCCTAGATGGAGTGGGAGAAAAATGTACAACACAGCTTAAATTCTTTAAAAAAAAAAAAGCCAGATTTACTAGACCAGTATTCACTAGAGGAACCCTCGAGATTGTTGCCCAGCATTACCTTTTAAACTTTAAACTGAAACTACTCTTGGAGGTTATCTTTCAGCTAAATAATAGAACAGCTCATGAAAGAAACAGTATCACCCGTGAAGCTTGTGTTCCTTTTAAAAAAAAAGAAAATCACTAAATGGTCAGCACTTATCCTAAAGCATAAAATGAGAATGTGGGCAGGGGACAGGGAAGATGGATTAATGGAAGTGGAACAACCAGAATGGAAATACAGAGAATGTTGACATAATGTGGAAAATATAACCAATGCCACTGAATTATAATTATAGAAACTGTTAAATGGGAGCATAATTTGCTGTGTTAACTTTCACCAAAAACTCAATTAAAAAAAAAAAGGAAGAAAATTAGTGGATGGGGCAAGTCCCTGGAACCAAATCAATAGTGCAAAGTGAAATGGAAAGTGAAGTCTATGCCAATGAAAAGTATCTAATTAACCCGGTATAAAATGAAACATGGAAGGTGAGCAAGCACAAAAATATTTTTAGTGGCTCATACAACAAGTCTCCAGGTTTTGCTGTTCTTATCCATGTGGAAGAGTGATGATGCCTTTAAAGTGCAGCTTAGGAACAAAAACTTGGAGAGGAAGGAGTGCTTTCAGACCTTGGGTCTGTGGCTTGCATTGCATCATTTGAACTGAAGTTTCCCTGTAATAACAGAGTAAGGTTATTGTGATGAGCCAACAGCTACATGGATGAAGGAGTCTGGTGAAAGTGTTCTATATTTACACAAGTGGTTCTGACTTGTGATCTCATGTTCACTGTGGTTGTGTTTTACTCATTTCAAAGCGAGGGACATCTGTCCTATTATAAAGAAACCAGACCACTGCAGGGGAAAAAAAAAAAAAAAAAACTACTTCATTTAGAGAAAATGCACACTGAAGTATATGAAACTATATAACTAATATGAAGAGTACAATGTATTTCCATTATAGAAGTATCACATATTGATAGTGTCCTGTTTATTACTGTGGGCAAGAGATTTTCAATACCTAAAATAATAACAAATAGTTACAGAAGTTGCATAACTTTTTATTCTAATTTATCATTTACTGTTGGAAAGTAAATTCTTCGATTGTAAACTAAAGATGTGTTGCAGAGCTATTTCATACATGGGAGATTTTCAAAGTCCTGCAATGATGACATTGATATAGTGCCACTACTCTGTTATAACCTTTGTATATTATTTAGGTGTAACAAATACTTCATTCATTGCTTGCCCTAAACTTTGCATTTAGTGACATTCTTGCTGCTGTGTTAATATCAGGTCTATTAAGCTGGACCTCATGGTCCATTACCCTTTCTTTAGATTTGACCCCATGAAGTTTAGGGGTCTTGAGCACAGTGTGAAAAAGTAAAGGGTTTCACTCTCACCCAAGGAGCTCATTAGGACTTTATAGAAACACAATAAATACTCACACAGTACTAACATTTGCACTGAGTGATGCTCACCAGACTCCCAGCCTGGTGTCAGAAGGTGTCCATTGTTTCCTTTTTCTAGGGCTGCACACTGATTGAGCCCACTGACTAAAGAGAATGCTCATTTGCAATGCAGCAGTGTTTTCTTTGTAGGAAAGCTTCATTTCCTGGCATCTTAGCTTTGTGGATTTTTTTTTTCTCCCACTTCTCTGTCTTGGTCCATTTCTCCATGCTTCCACTTAAATTTTGGATTACATATTTTAAATCACCCTTCAGTTCATGAAGGAATTCCATTGCTGTTGACAGCAGTATATATGGACAAGATGTCTTTATTCTCTCATAAACTACATTTTAATTCATTAACCTCATTTGCCTTATTAAATACAGCTTTGCAATGCAGGTAGATTTTGTTAGATTGAGTTAGGGGAGACCTGCCACTGACAGTGCTGATCTGCCAGGAATTAATCCTTTGATATACCTTCCAATAGTTAAAAATTTTATAGTAAAGAGTCATGTCATTGCATAGACCAAACAAAATTGCATTATATCATATTATTATGTCCAACCACTACCATATGCAGATTTATCTCTTTCAAGTATATTTCCATCCAAAATACCTTTTTCTAAGTCACATTGTTGTTGTTGTTGTTATTTGCCGTCAAGTCAGCCCTGACTCATAGCGACCCCTCCTTGGGTTTCCGAGGCAGTATCACTATGGAAGTAGGATTGCCCAACCTTCCGTCCGAGGAGTGGCTGGTGGGTTTGAACTGTCAGCTGTCTGGTTAGCAGGCAAGTGTCTTAGGCACTATGCTACCAGAGCTCCAGTCACATAGGCAGCATGAAATGGGATTTCTATCCAGAAATAACAGTTTGTTACTGAGAAATCATTTCCTCACCACCCCCAACCCCCTGCCAGGGGTGGCTTTTGTGAGGTATGATTAGAAACTCCAACTGTACTATTCAAGTTAATCATACTGTCTTGGGCAGAATGCCTTTGGAATCCCCTACAAAAACTCTTTTCCTCCCTCCTATTTTGCAAATTACTTAATGAAAACACTGGGTTATACAAAACAAGAGGGTTTTTCCTCTTGCGTCAATCAAGTTTTAATGGCTTGGTTTTGTTTCTAAAACAAGAAAATGAAGGGACAACTTTGTTTTACAAAGTCTGGATTAATCACCTCATCACTGCATAATTTTCTGAGGAAATTTCACTGGAAGCTTGGGAAAAGTAATGGCAATTCAACAATTTCCAGTGCAAGACTGTATGACAAGGCGCCTATAATGAACCAAAATAATAATCTTATTTTACTAACCAGCTACTCTTTAAAGAGAAAAATGTCTTAGAATATGAGGTATGCTTTGTTTCAATGTATGCCAAATATATTTACTGATCCTTTACTTTGTGATCCTTTACCAAACCCATTGCTATAGAGTCAATTACGACTCATAGTGACACTATAAGGCAGAATAGAACTTCCCCATAGGGCTTCTAAGGCTGTAAATCTTTATGAAAGCAGACTGTTTCTTCCTTCTCCCATGGAGTGGCTGGTGGGTTCAAATCACCAACATTTTATTTAGCATACAAATGCTTTAGTCGCTATGCCAAGAGAACTCCTGATACTTATATTATGGTACAAAAATAAGTAAGATTAAGAGTCAGCAGTCTGGTAGGATAGACCCAACTAATCATCATAAAATATGGCAACATGAACCATTATTGGAGCCTGGGCTGGATGGGAGGAGAAGTAAGGGGGGCAAAAAAATAAAAAATAAAAAAATGTAGAGGAGAGCTAAGCTTTGAGGGAAGAGAATTTCCCTATGCTGTTATTAAAGAAAGGCATTCTAGGAAGACAGTACAGCATGTGCAAAGACACCCACGTATGAAAGTTCGTGGCATATTTAGGGAGTAGCTAATACTGGTATGTCCAAAGCAGAAAGCTGGGAGTTGGGAAAGTGATGAGAAATGTGTATGGAAAAGTAATTTGGGAACAGAGCCCTGGATACCATGTTAAGAAGGGATTTGATATTTCTCCTGAGGACATTGAAGGATTTTAAGATTCCACTGAAGGAAATTAAAGAAACAAGTAATAACATGCATAGCAATGCTCTGAAAAGATAATCAATGGCAAGATGGAGGATTATTTGGAGATGAGAGTAATTGAAAACATAGAGATTGATAGAGGTCATTGCAAGAATCTATGGAAATTCATGTACATCTAAGAGCAGTGGAAAGGATAAATAATAACCATGTACTTAAGAGACATTTGTGAAGTAGAATTAACATAATGCAATGATCAACTGTATAAGGAGGTAGGTAGTGAGAGGGAAGAGAAAGGAAAGAGAAGCCTAAATGTCTAGGCTGGGTGACTGTGTCAATGGTTAATACCTAAGAGCAAGTTTTATGGGGAATATGTAGTTAAGTCTGGTTTTGGACAAGCTGAGTTTGAAATTCTTGTGAACAAATCATAGATAGAAGGACTGTAGGCTATTAGAAACAATAATCTACAACTCAGGAGAAATGTCAGTCTGGAGGTTGTTGTTAGGTGCTGTCAAGTTGTTTCCAACTCATAGCAACCCTGTGTGTAACAGAATGAAACACTGCTCAGTTCTGTGCCATCCCCACAATCCTTGCTATGCTTGAGCCCATGGTTACAGCCACTGTGTCTATCCATCTTGTTGAGGGGCTTCCCCTTCTTCGCTGACCCTCCACTTTACCAACCAAGATATCCTTATCCAGGGAATGATGACTTTTGACAACATGACCAAAGCAGGTGAGATGAAGTCTGGCCATTCTCACTTTCAAGGAGCATTCTGGCTGCACTTCATCCAGGACAGATTTGTTCGTTCTTCTGGCAGTCCAGATATTTTCAGTATTCTTCACGAACACCATAATTCAAAGCCATCAACTTTTCTTCTGTCTTCCTTATTCATTGTCCAGCTTTCACATGTATATGGGGTGATTGAAGATACCATGGCTTGAGTTAGGCACACCTTAGTCTTCAAAGAGACAGTTTTGCTCTTCAACCCTTTAAAGATGTGCCCAGTGCATTATGACATCTGATTTCTTGACTAGTGTTTCCGTGGGGGTTGATTATGGTTCTAAGTAAAATGAAATCTTTGACAACTTCAATCTTTTCTCTAGTTATTGTGATGCTGCTTATCAGTCCACTTGTGAGGATTTTCGTTTTCCTTATGTTGAGGTATAATCTACAGTAAAGATTATAGTCTACTTTTCATCAGTACGTGCTTCAAGTCTTCATGTTCAGCAAGCAAGGTTGTGTCATCTGCATATTTCAAATTGTTAATGAGTCTTCCTCTAATCCTGATGCCATGTTCTCCTTCATATAGTCCAGTTTCTCAGATTATTTGCTCAGCATAGAGATTGAATAAGTATGGGGAAAGGATACAACCCTGATGAACACCTTCCTGATTTTAAACCATGCAGTGTTCCCTTGTTCTATTTGGATGACAGCCTCTCGGTCTATGTACAGGTTCCTCATGAGCATAATTAAGTGTTCTGGAATTCTCATTCTTCTCAATGTTATCCATAATTTCTTATGATCCACACAGTCAAATGCTTTTGTATGGTCAACAAAACACAGTAGATATCTTTCTGGTATTCTTTGCTAAAAAGCCAAAATCCATCTGACATCAGCAATGAATGACATCCCTCATTCCATGTCCTCTTCTGAATCCAGCTTGCATTTCTGGAACTTCCCCATTAATATACTGCTGCAACCATTTTTGAATTATCTTCAGCACAATTTTACAATGTGATATTAATGTTATATTAATAATATTGTTTGATAATCCCCACGTTTTATTATATCACCTTTCTTTGGAATGGGCACAAATGTCGATCACTTCCAGTCACTTGGCCAGATAGCTGTCTTCCAAATTACTTGGCATAGATGAGTAAGTGCCTCCTGTGCTACATCTGTTTGTTGAAACATCTCAGTGGGTATTCTGTCAATTCCTGGAGGCTTGTTGTTTGCCAATTCCTTCATTGCAGCTTTGATTTCTTCCTTCAGTACCATTGGATCTTGAACATATCCCACCTCTTGAAATACTTGAACATCAACTAATTCTTTTTGGTACAGTGACTCTGTGTATTCCTTCCATCTTTTTTTGATGCTTCCTGCATCATTCAATATTTTGCCCTTAACAACAGCAACAGAAAAACAAAACAAAACAAAACAAAAAACTCACTGTCCTCGAGTCAATTCTGACTCATAGCAACCCCTTCTTGGGTTTCTGAGGTAGTATCACTATGGAAATAGATTGTCCAATCTTCCTTCTGAGGAGTGGCTTGTGGGTTTGAACCGCCAGACTTCTGGTCAGCAGTCAAATGCCTTAGGCACTATGCTACCAGACCTCCCATTTACAATCATTCAATATTCAAATTCCAGCAACTCAAGGCTGGAATTTTTTCTTCAGTTCTTTCAACTTGAGAAATACTGAGTGTGTTTTTCCTCTTTGGTTTTTCAACTCCAGGTCTTTGCACATTTCATATAATAATTGACTTTGTCTTCTCAAGCTGCTCTTTGAAATCTTCTCTTCAGCTCTTTTATCTTGTCATTTCTTCCATTTGCTTTAGCTACTCTCCATTCAACAGCAAGTTTCAGAGTCTCTTCTGACATCCATTTTGGTCTTTTCTTCCTTTCCTGTCTTTTTAATGACATTTTGTTTTCTTCATGGATGATATTCTTGATATCATCCCACAACTCATCTGGTCTTTGGTCATTGGTGTTCAGTGCTTCCAATCTATCCTTCAGATGGTCTCTAAATTTAGGTGAGATACAATCATAAGGTCATATTTTGGCTTTTGTGAACTTGTTTTAATTTTCTTCAGCTTCAACTTGAATTGCAGCTCCTGGTCTTGTTTGGGGTGAAGATTTTGAGCTTCTCCTTTGCCTCTTTCCACAGATGTAGTTGATCTGATTACTGTGTATTCCATCTAGCAAGGTCCACAAATATAGCCACCATTTATGTTATTGAAAAAAGGTATTTGCAATGAATAAGTTGTTGATTTGGCAAAATTCTATCATGTGATCTCTGCCATCTTATCACCAAGGCTATATTTTCCAACTACTGATGCTTTTCCTTTGTTTCTAACTTTTGCATCCCAATCACCAGTAATTATTAATACATCTTGATTGCAAGTTTGGTCAATTCCAGAAGTTGGTAAAAATCTGCAATTTTTTCATGTCTGGCTTTAGTGGTTGGTGTGTAAATTTGAGTAATAGTAGTATTAACTGACCTTCCTTGTAGGCGTATGGATATTATCCTATCGTTAACAGCATTGTACTTCAGGATAGATCTTGAGATATTCTTTCTGAGGGTGAATGCAATGGCATTACTGTTTAATTTGTCATTCCTGGCATAGTAGATCATATAATTGTCTGATTCAAAATGGCCAATACTAGTCCATTTTGGGTCACTAATGCTTAGGATATCAATCTTTATGTGTTCCATTTCATGTTTGACAACTTCAGATCTTCCTAGATGAATACTTTGTACATTCCACATTCTGATTATTAATGCATTCTTGCAGCTGTTTCTTTCCATTTTGAGCTGTGCCTGATCAACAAATGAAGATATGAACAGCTTTGCTCCATCCACATCATTAAGGTTGACTCTACTTTGAGGGGGAGCTCTGGTAGCATAGTGGCTAAGACACTTGCCTGCTAACCAGATGGCTGACGGTTCAAACCCATCAGCCACTCCTCAGACGGAAGGTTGGGCAATCCTACTTTCGTAGTGATACTGCCTCGGAAACCCAAGGAGGGGTTGCTATGAGTCGGGTTTGACTCGACGGCACATAACAACAACAACAACTACTACTTTGAGGAGGCAGCTCTTCCCCAGTCATATTTTGAGTGCCTTCTGACCTGAGGGGCTCATCTTCTGGCACTATATCAGACAAGGTTTCACAGTTATTCATAATGTTTTCTAGTAATGTATCAGACAGTTTTTTAGTACTATTCATAAGGTTTTTCCTGGCCAAGTTTTTCAGAAGTGGATGGCCCATCTTTCTTCCTAGTCTGTCTTAGACTAGTAGCACCACTAAAACCTGTCCACCATGGGTGACCCTGCAAGTATTTGAAATACCAGTGGCATAGCCTCCAGCCTCATAGCAAACCACAAGCCACCACAGTATGACAAACTGACAGATTAGTTGTGGAGTCTGGAGGTAGAGTTTGGGAATTATCTTCATAGAAGTAGGAACAGGAGTAGACAGTATCCTTCAGGGAAATAATGTAGAGGAGGCAAAAAGATTTCATGTTGCATATCATCTACAGATGATTGATAGTAGCTATCTGAGGTGCTGTGCTAAAGAAAGAATTTAAAGCCCCTTTCAGACATTGTGGGAAAGAGCACCATGAATGAAGAGTAGTATCTATCCTTAGCTCCAAAGAGGTAAGTGGTAGCACCTATGTCAGGTGTTAGCCATCCCCAGAACAAAGATGGAAGAGACTCCAGAACAAACTCCTGAAAAACACCAGTTGTTACTTCCCTAATAAGCCCCATTTATGAGTATGGTCTGTGAGTTCTGTGTGGCCATTGCAATGAATTATCAAACCCAGCAGAGATAAAAGAAAGTGCCATGAAAGGGACAGCTGGTGTCAGAATTGGTAAAAAAAAGGTTGGGAGTTGGAGGTATTTCTGACCTCTACCTCATAGAATCAGCTTTGTGCTGATGCTGATCTTGATGATTCTCTTACCCCCTCTTGAAGTTAGACTAAGAAGTCTGATGCAATGTCAGTTTTACAGATTTGATTTACAAAATTAAATTTAGAAATTAAGTGTAAAATAATGGTTAAAGAAAAAAACAGCGATAATGGAAGTTTACTATTTGGGAAGGGTCCAGAGAAAAGTGAGCTTCATTCTCCCATTAAAAAGCAAATTCTTTTAAGGATGAAAAGGGAGGAGATACTCCATGTCTCAGGCTAGATTCTTTACAGAATCAAAACCAGTGAAGCATATATATGTGTGTGTGTGTGTGTGTGTGTGTGTGTATGCATATATTTGTTGTTGTTGTTGTTATTTGCCGTCAAGTCGGCCCCAACTCATAGTGACCTCTCCTTGGGTTTCTGAGGCAGTATCACTATGGAAGTAGGATTGCCCAACCTTCCTTCCGAGGAGTGGCTGGTGGGTTTGAACTGCCAGTCTTCTGGTTAGTAGTCAAGTGCCTTAGGCACTATGCTCCAACTCATAGCAACAGAATGAAACACTGGTTCTGCACCATCCTCACAATCCTTGACATGCTTGAGTCCATCATTGCAACCACCCCATCTCATTGAGGGGCTTCCCCTTCTTCACTGACCCTCTACTTTAATAAGCATGATATCCATCTCCAGGGAGTAGTCCTTTCTAACAACATGACCAAAGTAGGTGAGATGAAGTCTGGCCATTCTCACTTCCAAGGAACATTGTGGTTGCACTTCTTCCATACATGTGTGTGTGTATGTGTGTGTAAATGTGTATATATATGTATGTATATGTGTATACATGTATATATAGAGAGCCAGAGAGAGAGAGAGAGAGAGCCAGAGAGAGAAAATTGTTTCAAAGAAATGGCTCATGCAGTTGTAGAGGCTGGCAAGTTACAAGTCCATGGATTAGATGTCAGGCTGGAGGCTTCTCCTGACTCATGTAGCTGCAGGAGCTAATGAACTCAAGATCAGCAAGTAAGATAGCAGGCTGCTGGCTCACAGGTTGTTAAGGCTGCAATACCAAGATTGGTAGGCAATACAGCAGAACACTGGTTCAAGTCAAGAACTGGAGGTCAGATGATGATGAGCCAGATGTAGGATCCAGATTAAGCAAAAAGCCAGAGAGCTTTGCCAGGACATCCATATATACTGGAAGCAGGCCACACTCCCAAGAAAACTCACTTTCAACTGATTGGCTGCTCATAGGAGATGACTACATCGTAACTGCCAAACTACTGAGAATCATGGCCCAGGTGAGTTGAAACAACCTTAATTATTACACTCCATCTACCCAGACAGTAGAGAATCAATCAAATTATTTCCAGCTCTCAGCCAACAGGGTAACACCACTGTCTTGTTACAGACTTCTTTGCCCCTGCAATTGGAGTCTAAAAATAATTAACTATTCATACAACACATATTTCTTTCTGTGTAACATGTGTATGACACTAGTCAACCTCTTAATCTATAGCCAGATAAAGGATAGGATGGAGAGTATTTAGAAAAAGAGGGATGGAGTTGCTATCCATGAAGACATAACCACCTCGAATTTTCTGGATGCTTGTGGTGCATGGGGAGCAAATGCTAAGACAAAAATACTAATAATTAAAATATTTTGCAATTATGATAAACATGGTGAGATAAGAAAGTCCAAAGGAAAAAGAAATCACATGTATTTTACTGGAAGAGGGAAGAGGAGATCAAAAGCCTCTTTGGAGAAGGTAGGATTTGCATTGAGCCTTGAAGGATGTGGTAGCTAAGGTTCGAAGTGCCAGGCTCTAGGGGCTGGGTAAAAGTCCCTTGATCTTGGCTAAGGTTATATGCCAACTTGGCTGGGCCTGTTTTTGAGTGGCTGGGCAGCTGGTGGTAGTTATTCACCATGATGAGACTGGCTAAGTAGCTATTTTAGAGATATGGTCTGTTTCCTGTATATAAGGAGAAGCTTTGGGAATGGTCTACAGCTTTTTGCCATGCTTGGACCCTGCGTGTAGCCTAGTCTTCATTCAGCAGCCTGCCATGCTCTGCTGATCTTGGGACTTTTAACGGACTTGAATCAATGTCCTGCCATGTGGTTTGGTAATATCAGTACTGTGTCTTCTTACTTGTTGATCTTGGGTTTGTCAGCCTCAGCAACCAGCAGCTGTCTGAGGGAAGAGATGCCTCTAGCATCAGTGGGCTGGGAGCAAGAGGTAAAGCTGAAGCCCAAGGTCAAGGGACTTTCTTCTAGCCCCTAGAGCCTAGCACTTTGAACTTGGACTTCTAGCCTGCAGACTGTAAGAGAATAAACTCCTGTTTGTTAAAGCCATTCCATTTGTGGTATTTTCTGTTAGAGCAGCACTAGGTAACCAAAACAAAGGGAAAATACAAAATTTTAGCTGGTGGGCAGTATGAGGTAAGGTAATGCAGGTAACTTGAGCAAAGGTGGAAGAAGGAAAGTTCTGACAAGTTCTGGAACAGGGAAGATAGTTGAGGAATTTTGATTTCTGGCCCTGCCCTTAACCATCTTTCTCACTTGACCTCACTCCTCTGTGCCTTATTTATTTATTTATTTATTTTTTCGGCTTGTATCAGGCGTAGGCCACCAGGGATTCTGCCAAAGGAGAAAAGAAGCACCAAAGTGCTCCTGCATCTGCTTCTTGTATGCTTCATAGTGCTCTATGACAATGCCAGCACAAGGTTTTTCAAGCCAGCTTCTCTAACTGTTGGAAGGAAGAATCTGCTGATGGTCTGAAAATCTCAGAGAACCTAAAGCAAAAGAACATTTGCTAAAAAATTGGAAGACAGAATTAGTTATCTTACATATGCCATGGGAAGTGCTGGTGGTCGTTGTTGTTGTTGTTGTTAGGTGCCATCGAGTAGTCTCCAACTCACAGCAACCTTATGCACAGCATAATGAAACACTGCCCAGTACGGTGCCAGCCTCACGTTCCTTGCTATACCTGAGCCCATCGTTGCAGCCACCATGTCAATCCATCTTGTTGAGGGCCTTCCCCTTTTCTGTTGACCCTCCACTTTACCAAGCCTTCTCCAGGAAATAGTCCTTCTCCAAAGATCCATCCTTCTCCAGAGAATAGTCCCTTCTGACAACATGACCAAAGTAGGTGAGACAAAGTCTGGCCATTCTCACTTCCAAGGAGCATTCTGGCTGCACTTCCTCCAGGACAGATTTGTTAGTAGTCCATGGTACTCTTAGCATTCTTCTCCAACATCACAAGTCAAAAGCATCGACTCTTCTTCGGTCTTCCTTATTCATTGTCTAGCTCTCACATGGGAGCCCTGGTGTCATAGTGCCTAAGGCATTTGGCTGCTATCCAGAAGGCTGGTGGTTCAAACCCACCAGCCACTCCTCAGAAGGAAGGTTGGGAATCTACTTCTGTAGTGATACTGCCTTGGTAACCCAAGGAGGGGTCACTATGAGTCTGATCTGTACATGCATAGGAAGGCAATTAAAAATAGCATGACTTGGGTTAAGCGCACCTTAGTCTTCAAGGAGACATCTTTGCTCTTCCTCACCTGAAAGAGGTCTTTTGCAGTAGATTTGCCCAATGCAATACATCATCTGATGTCTTGACTGCTACTTCCATTGGTGTTGATTGTAGAACCAAGTGATATGAAATCCTTGACAACTTCAATCTTTTCTCCAGCCATCGTGAAGCTGTTTATTGGACCAATTGTGAGGATTTTTGTTTTCTTTATACTGAGGAATAATCCATACTGCAGACTTCAGTCTTTAATCTTCATCAGTAAGTGATCCTCACTTTCAGCAAGCAAAGTAGTGTCATCTGTGCATTGCAGGTCGTTAATGAGTCTTTCTCCAATCCTGATGCCATGTTCTTCTTCGTATAGTCTAGCTTCTTGGATTATTTGCTCAGCATATAGATTGAATAAGTACGGTAAAAGGACACAATCCTGACATGTTTCCTTCTTGATTTTAAACCATACAGTGTTCCCTTGTTCTGTTTGAACAACAGCCTCCTGGTCTATGTACAGGTTCCTCATGAGTATAATCAAGTGTTCTGGAATTCCCATTCTTCTCAATGTTATCCATAATTTGTTATGATCCACACAATCAAATGCTTTTGCATAGTCAATGAAACATAAGTAAATATCTTTCTGATATTCTGTGCTTTCAGCTAAGATCCATCTGACATCAGCAATGATATCCCTTGTTCCACATCCTCTTCTGAATCCAGCTTGCATTTCTGGAAGCTCTCTGTCAGTGTACTGCTTATGAAAGATCATCCATTTTTGGATTATCTTCAGTAAGATTTTACTTGCATGTGATATTAATGCTATTGTTTGATAATTTCCACTTTCTGTGGGATCACCTTTCTTTGGAATGGGTACAAGTATGGCACAAATATGGTGCTAGTGGAGGGGCTCTAATGTTCCTGAACTTTTTGTAGCTTTTAAGGGTTGGGAAATATTATTTGTCTTCGGATAAGGTTATCACTTGTTTTCTCCCCCTGTGAACTATAATTTGGTAAGCTTCTGAACCATGAAAATATATTTCACCCTACCAACTGTTTTAGGGAAAGCCTTTAACTTGCAATCTAGACTCAAAGTGGCTTGCTATTTTTAAATGCTGAACTTTTGACTTTTATTTTCCAGAACTTGGTATAAGCTCCTACATATTAGACTTCTTTGTATCTGCCACAAAACTTAGCATTTTGTCTTGTTTAACACGTTTCTCTGTGTTCTTAGCTTCACATAGCATACATACTGTTTTGGCAATCTAAGGGTCCTCTAATAGAAAATACCACAAATGAATGGCTTTAACAAACAGGGATTTATTCTCTTATAATTTTGGATGCTAGAAGTCTGAGTTCAAAATGTGAGCTATAGGGACTGGATGAAAGCCCTTAGACTTTGAGCTTCAGTTCTTCCTCTTGTTCCCAGCCCACTGAAGCTTGAGGCTTCTCTTAGACAGTTGCTGGCTACTGAAGCTGACAAACCCAAAGTCAACAAATAAAATGGCAGTCCAAAAATTATCAAACAACATGTTGTTGTTGTTGTTATGTGCCATCGAGTCAAACCCGACTCATAGCGACCCCTCCTTGGGTTTCTGAGGCAGTATCACTACAGAAGTAGGATTGCCCAACCTTCCTTCCGAGGAGT
>NW_006921632.1:9466980-9482871 GCF_000298275.1 Orycteropus afer afer
CTTCCTTCCAAGGAGTGGCTGGTGGGTTTGAACCGCCAGCCTTCTGGTTAGCAGTCAAGTGCTTTAGCCACTATGCTACCAGAGCTCCTTCAGATAACATAGATTGGGGTAAATAAAGCTTTGAAAAAGAATGTTTTTGTTATCCCTTGGGTCTTACAATAGCTTAAATAAAACTTGATTTTTCACAGTATAAAATTAATAAGGGATCATTGTAGAAAATGTCTCCCAATTCTAATTAATTTCCAAATTAAATTCCTTGAGAGTTAGAGTTGATAGACAAAATATAATTAAGTCTCAAGTATTGTATGGGATATACTTACCTTATAAATTTTTTCTTTGTTTATCTGAACTTGAAACTTAACTAAAAAACCAAACCAAACATACTGCCATCCAGTTGATTCTGACTCATAGAAACTCCCTTTGGGTTTCCAAGGTGGTAAATCTTTACACAAGTAGATTGCCCAGTCTTGCTTTCCTGGAGTGGCTAGTAGGTTTGAACCACCAACCTTTTGGTTACCAGTCAGATGCCTTAGGCATTGTGCTACCAGAGGTCCTTAGATGTCCTCTATTTTAGAGCACCCTGATTATTCAGTCATTAAAGTGCTCAACTACTAACCAAAAGGTGGGCTGTTCCACCTCACCAGACACTCTATGGGAGATAGATGAGTCAGTCTGCTTCTGTAAAGATTTATAGCATTGGAAACGTTATGAGGCAGTTAAACTCTGTCCAATATGGTCACTATGAGTCAGAATCAACTTGATAGCAGTGGATTTTTGGATCCTCTTATTTTTAAATGTGGCAACTCTACTGAAAACACACTCTTTGTTTTTATCATTACTTTATCCATAGCAGGAGCCCTGATGGACAGCAGTTACGCACTTGGCTACTAACAAAAAGGTTGGTGGTTTGTCCCTACCAGCTGTTCAGTGGGAGAAAGATGTGGCAGTCTCCTTCCATAAAGATTTATAACTCTGGAAACCTTATGGGTCAGTTCCATAGGGCAGAATCAACTTGACAGCAATGGGTGGTGGTGGTGGTTATCCAAAGCACTCAAGAACATTGTAGAACATTGCCTAGAACATTGTAGGCCCTCAATAAATATTTGTTACAGGAATAGAAATCATTCTTAATATAAGTGAGATGATGTCTAGAAAAAAAAGAAGCTGTATAATAATGTATCATGTAGATATTTCATAATTTATTTTTCTATTTTCATAGTGTCAAATAATCTGTTTTAAAATTTTCAAACTTTATACAACATGTCAATAAACATGTAGGTCTCTAAATCTTTGGTTTTTATTTCCCTAAGATAATAGATAATTATTAATGAAAGAGGAGTTAGTAGATCAAAGGAAATAATACATTCTAATGCTTTTGTTCTGTATTGCAAAATTGATTTCCAAAGAGTCAAGTTAATACACACTTCTACACACTTCTATCTGAGATGAATTCAAGTGCTCATTCATCATACTCTCAACAATACTATTATGACAGTTGAAAAATCTTTGCTAATTTGACATAGAAAGATAGTATCTTGTTTTAGTTTATGACTTTTTTTAAAAAATGAAGATTGAATATTTCCCCATATATTAACTAATCAATTATTTCTTCTTTTTTGATGAGCCTTTATTGATTTAATAGTGGAGGGTTTTACTGTTCTCATCAATTTGTATTCACTTATTAGATCAAAAATATGAATCCTTTGTCTGCCACTGTTTTTACAAATGTTATTTTAGTTTATCTTTCAATTTCAGTAGATGGAAGGCTGTTTACTCTTTTTATCACTCTGAAAAATCCAAGAGGAGACTCTGTTCTGTTTAATTCAACAGTCACAATTTTCCTACACATTCCTTCACATATCCATTAATGTTTTATGTGATCAATAAACTACACTTGTCAAAGTGACTAAAGACATTGGCTTTATCTTAATGACACTTACCTTTTCAGTATGCTTCATTGCCAGAAACTTATTCCCTATTAGTCAATTGTACTACTTAAATGTTTTTGTGGTTTAGTAGGAATATTTTTTCAATGAGGCCAAGGACTTCTGAGAGCCTTTGCCTGAAGAAGCAAAGGGATAGACTTTTGACAAAGGCCAGACTCAAAGATCATAAGTTTCTTCTTCAGTGGCCTACAAGGGAAAGATGAGAGCACTCTTCCCAGAAGTAAAAACTTCTTTATGGGCAATTGGGAGCTCAACTTAGGTATAATTTGAACAAATGCAAAATTACTATAGTCAGAATGATGGGGTCTAACCATACCAGCTACACTTCTGCAAATAAGAGAGATTCTGCTTAACTCATCAGCAGACAGCTGCTCACATAATCTGACTTGAAGAATGCTGCAAAGTTTCCCTTTCAAAAAAAAAAAGTTCCCTCAAAGAGTACATCACCCACTCCTACAGGAAATTCCAACTCTCTTTGATCAGACAATTATATGGGAGCTGGGAACTGTCCCCAGAAGGTTAGTGTTAAACTGCAGATGTTATCTAAGAGAAAAGGAGAATCTTGGGAGTTCTATTGATTTCTTCTCATTGTGCATTGCTGAGCATTGCTCTATTAGACTAACAAATTGTTGCCTAGGAAACCAGAGAAGAAAAGAGCTGGGGTGAGAGGATAAAGGTAGGTGGGGGTAAGAGCAGAGCATGTTGTGAAATAGCTTAGAGTAGACATGGATCCCAAGGCTGAGCATGTAGGTTGGCTCACCCAGAGCCCACTCAACAACTCCGTTTTGGTTAGGATGCTACCAAAATAATGAAAGAGACCCAATGCACGGTGAAGAAATGTCCTAGGGAATGATATGAAAGCACAATGTCTCAAGGACCTCAAAGGTTTACCTTGGCTAGTCTATAGATCAGAACAACTAGCTATTTATAGAATTTATATTAATACCTGCAATTATTCTCCTAGGTTTCTCAAATATACACTATATTTGCCTGTGAGATGATAAGTATCAAATTATAAAAAAAAAAAAACCCGTGTTTTTCAGCTCTTTCCCCCCAAAAAATATATTCATCTTATATGAAGGTGAATTTATGGGGTTTGTATATGCATTACTACAGCAGAACTGGAGGGAACAGATGTACATCCACACTGATTCACTGTTGCCCAGAAGTTAACTGAAAGTGATGAAATACATATTTTGGGACTAGAGTTGCCAGATACTATTAAAAAAAGAAAAAGAAAAAAGCCAGCAAGCAAGCAAGCAAACAAAAATCCCCAAAACAAAAAATAGCAAAGACAACCATTTAAATTTTAATTTCAAATATAAACTTAACTGGATGACCTGTATTTTATCTTGCAGCCCTACTCTGGGAATTAATGGGAAGTGTTTGTCTTAGTAGAATTTATCATATTTATATAGAACACAATTAAAACTGGTAACTTGAGATTCAATTCAAATCATGAAATATTTACTCTACACCTCCTTTTTACTAGCACTGTAGGGAAAACAAAGATTAAAATATGGTCATTATTTTTCAGGATGATTATTATCTAGTAGGAGGTTTTTGTAGCATAGTGCTTAAGGTGTTTGACTGCTAACCAGAAGGTTGGCAGTTCAAACCCACCAGCTACTCCTTGGAAGGAAGGTTGTGCAATCTACTTCCATAGTGATACTGCCTCGGAAACCCAAGGAGGGGTCGCTATGAGTCAGACCTGACTCAATGGGAGTGAGTTTGGTTTAGGAGCTCTGGTAGCATAGTGCCTAAGGTATTTGACTGCTAACCAGAAGGCTGGCAGTTCAAGCCCATCAACCACTCCTGGAAAGGAAGATGGAGCAATCTACTTCCACAGTGATACTGCCTCGGAAACCCAAGGAGGACTCGCTATGAGTTGGATTCGACTTGATGGCAGTGAGTTTGTTTGTTTGTTTGTTTGTTTATTTACTTTTTGTATTATCTAGTGGGAAAGGCATTTGTGAAAATAACTATCAATAATGTGAGGTAGAAGGAAATATGCCAAATAGAGTAAGTGTATTACCACCACAGAGGAAGGAGTGACTCAATTCAATGGAAACAATCTGGGTAGGTCTCTTGAATACCATGTAGGATCTTTGTCAATGGAGAAGGGGAGGAAGGGGATCCTAGGTTCAGGGAACAGTGAATATAAACAAATTTTGGAGGAGTGAACACTCATGGCCCATGCTTAAACATTGGTGAGTAGACTAGTATCTGGAGCATAGAATGTGCACAGAAATGAGATGGAAATGATGCTGAACAATGTCATACTAATAGTTAAGACTTATTTCATGAACAAAGGTGGGAGAGGTAGGAAGAACTTTAAATGTTTTAAGATGGGAAGTGACATCATCCATTCTGTTAGGATGACAACTCCGTTATCAATATTATGTTGGATTGATGAGGCAAGGGTCCAGAGGCAGAGAGTTAGCTTAGTGGGATGATAACATTTAATAATGAGGAATTATATCCATTATTATTTTATTTTATTTTTCATTATCACTTTCTTTTTAATGTGCTGAAAAACCTACTTTCGGGTTTTGAAGAGGAGCAAGAGCCCCTTCAATGCCACTTCTGTTCTTGAGCCTAGCCTCTGAGGTCACACTTGGCCCAGACTTATATTTCTCTCCCTGAAACTGGCAGCCTCTGTGGGTGACACATTTTAGGCTGCAACAGTCCCCTACATACTTAAGAGGCATGCAGGAAACATCCTGGGATAAATATCTCTGAAGCTCCTGTGAATTGAAAACCTGGACTCAACTACTTTGCTCCCCAAGTGAAGGGAAGTGCAAGTATTAGTGGTTGGGATAGTTATGAGGTTTGAGGGAGGCAGGGATAAATTATTTACCAGGAATTTCTTTCCTCATGGATTTCTGTTTTTGTGTTTTTCCTGAAAAGGGCAATTTTATTTTACTATTAAGAGTGTAACTTCAGAGTAATGATGATATCGTCTTCATTCAAATTTTGTTCTATGTTGACCAAATTTATATTTGAAATACAAAGAGAGATGAAACAAATCAATATTCATAATTATAACTAAAGCTTATAAACTGTTATTAAGCATGAAAGAATTTCTTGATACTTATTAAACATTTTATGCAAATTCTCTCATTTAATTTCCCCACTAACCCTATGAAAGGGTCAGAGATGGTATTAAGAGGCAATTCATAGAAGAAGAACAGTGAAAGAATTAGGAACATTATTAAAAATTATAGAAGACATCCCAATGATATGCAAATAATTTTGAAAGATGCCATTTTCACTTATTTGTCTGGTACAAGTTAAGAAGAGATAACACCAGGTGCTGGCTTCAACACAATCTCATATACTGCTGACAAGAGTGAAAATTGGTAAGGCTTTTCTGGAATGCAGCTTGTCAATAAATGAAAAATGTTCATGCTCCATGATCTAGGAATTACATATGTAGGAATTTGTCCCAGAAAAATAATTACAAATGTACACAAAGATTTTTGTATAAGGATGTCCATTATATCATTATTATGAAATGAAAGAGACCTGATTGTTTAACAATAGGAGTTGGTGAACTGCTTTTTAATTTTTTAACTGTTGCACAAAGATATTTGATTAGGATGATAGAAAGTGATCATTTTTTCATTTTTCTTTTGATTCTTCAGATTTCCTTGGAAAAAAGGTATTTACATATTTTAAAATACTCTTTATCTAAATAAAATATTAGAGATTTTAATATAAGTAATATTTTAAAGATATTACTCAAATTTCCTTATTTTTCACTGTATTATACTATATCCATACGGTGGAAGAATACATATGGATTAAAAGTTTAGCAGTTAATCTTCTTATCTCCTTAGTTAGCAATGAATTTACTTAAAAACATAAATTGAAGGAATTATCTCTATATAAATAATCTCTGCATTTGTATTCATGAATTCAGCCCATCAGATAAGTCTTGTCATATTATTAGTACATTTTCTCTTTTTTCATGTACTTGATTCAAGATGTAGTGAGCCAGTTTAGTTTAGTTTAGTTTTGTTTTTTAAATATTCTTTAAAATTCATTATTGAATAAGGAAAGATAAGAGATGTGAGCAACTAGCCAACTCTGTATAAATGGAGTACAAAAAAGTAATTATCTTGAGTTCTCTTGCTGCTTTTATTTGCTCCTGTTAATTCTTTAGATTTTATTTCTTCCTCAACACAACTTGGTTTTGTTTTATCTTTCCCAGTCTAGTGGGTTCCCTGTCTAAATGTTCCTATCCACCTGACAATCACAAGAACTCCTGGTTTCTGTAAGGATTAAGTCAGGAAGCAGTTTTTAACTACAACAAATTGAAACGTTTGCACAAGGAAGTGTTGCTTTTATAAGTGATGGGAAACTTCAAATTTGATTACAAGCAACCTTTGGCTTCGTATCTGTTCAACAATAGGCCATGTTGTTAAGGGCAATTTCCATGCACAGCATGTGGGTCCCATTTTTTCATCCTTAGACATGGTTGTTTACTGTTCAGAACTGTTTATGCATTTTAATCAGGCCTTTTCAGTCTCCCTTAATAAATCACTACGAAGCGAATGTACCAAAACAAGAACCATTATGCAGTATTGGTTGCCCTTACACATTATTTGCTGGCCTGTAGTTTCACTCAATACCCAAATTTTAAAAAATAATGCAACAAGACCAAAATCCATACGTAGACAAGAGTATTATATCTAGAATTGCAACATTTCTGGGTAAATACTCTCTTTGAGCTCCATTATTTAACAGTAGGAGCCTGACTTTAAATTCAGTTCAAGCAAGAATGACTTAACAATTGGAATCTGCCATCAGTCCTTGGGACTGAAAGTCTTTTTGATGGGATGAAGCTGACAGCCTAGTTCCTGCTTGGCAGGCATTCACATGAAATGAGGCTGTATTAGTATAGATAAATGTTTAGATATTCAGGTATCTTGCAGTCTGAGAAGAGTATTACTGGTTAAGGCAATGGTAGGCAGAAGAAAAAGGAGTTTTCAGGCATTTATGCCTGAGTGAGAATGGACAATAACTTGTTAGCATCCTCCGGCAAGCAGGCAAAAGAAACTAAGTTTGATCTATCTCTCCACCCTCATTAAAGCTCAACTTCCATTTCATTTAAAGTGAACTAAGAAACAAAGCACAATTTTTTTTTCTCTAATAATTTTTTTTATGTTGTTGAATTAAGTGGATTTTTTTTTTTACCTTGGTTTCTAGCCTCAAAGATATATTATTATTAAACTGTGTTATTTTTAAGCCTAAACCAGGAGGTAAGAATGCATTTTTAAAAAACAGGGTGGGGGGGGGGCTGGGGGCATTGTACAATGTAGATTTGCATTTTAAAACATGACTTGGCACTTAGAATTTAGATCCAATAATCAATACAGACATGATTTAGAATAGACACTATGTATAACATAGATAGGCATTATAATTTGAGGTCCAGGGGAAAAGTTTACTAAGTACGGGGACAATAAGAAAATATTTGAAGTGAATAGTCCCCGAACCAAGCACTTATCTGAAAATGTCCATGCTAAACTGCTTTGCAAAACACTGTATTAACCTTTGATATCACTTTGTAAATCCTTGGAGTCACATAGCATTCATCAGAGGCAGGTGCTATGCATAATTCCTCACAAAACAGCCAAAGTGCTGTTTTGGACATGGCCTGGGGGAAAAATACTTCATGAGCAAGAAATCACATTGTCATGTGTTTCATTAAGAAGTAGAGACAAGTGTTTGAGGACTTTCTGAAAGTATTTGTTGTGAAAGCAACAGGCACATAAGTGTCTTATTTTTAATTCCCACACAACCAATGGTGTAGTGCAAAAATATTCCATTTGAAAAATACTAACATGGCATTTAATTTACAAGTTTTGTAAGCTGTATCAAAATGCCACATGTTCACCCTTTACCTATTCCTTGTTTTCCCACAATTTTTTAGTCTCTTTTTTTCAAATTATTTTTTCACCAACTCAGGTTCTCAAGCTTGGATTCTTCTTTCCTTATAATGCTTCCCATGCTATTGATTACAATAAGAAGAAAGTAATCTGGAAATCTTGGTCTTTGACAGCTACTTAATTTATTCTTTCAGTAAATTCACTGCACTTCTCTTTATATCTTAGTCCACAATCCTTTGAGGCATAGACTATCTGTTAACTCCTTATGTTGCTTCTCCCCTTCCTCTTTACAGAATGAACATTACTTTAGGTAGGCACATTTTATACAGCTAAAAGACCATGTTTCTCAGTCTTCCTTGTAGTTGACTGTAATGATGTGACTATTTTCTAAAACATAAGCAGAAGTATTATGTGGAAACTCCAAGAAGCATTCTTAAAAGGAAGAAGGAGTACACTAACTCCAACCCCCTTGCTTACACCCAAATACTGGAATATAGATTTGACGTTGGAACTCTAACAGCATTATGGACCAAGGGGATTAGAATCACCATACAGAGAATTGACAAAGCAGAGAACTGACAAGATGCTGAGTCTCTGATAACTTTATGGAACTATCATTCCATTTATGAGCTTCTATGTTAGGCTTCTCCACAATACACAGATGGAATAATTCTAATGTGTATACCTTGATCTATGTGTGGGAGAAAATTAAGAAAAAGAATGGAGAGTTTGATTATAATTAGCAGAAATGTTGTTGTTGTGCATTGTTGAGTCGATTCTGACACATAGAGAACTTCTCCATAGGGTTTCCTAGGCTTCCGTCATTATGGAAGCAGATCAAGTCTTTTCTCCCAGTAAGCCACTGGTGAGTTCTAACTGCCAACCTTTCAGTTAACAACTGAGCACTTAAGCATTGCAACACCAGGGCTCCTTAGCAGAAATGTACCACCCTATAAAAAAAATTTTAAAAAAAAAAAGAGAAAAAGTGAAATTTTTATACTCAGCTGAAGTTTTTATACTCAGCAATATGTCCTTTTGGGGAACATGTTTTTGATAGCCCAAATGTATGCTCAAACCTATAGAATGCTTATGATTTGGTTAAATTCTCCCGATGGCCTATAATAAAATAATTGATGGCGCTTTTGAACTAAATGCTGCTAGAAATTTGGGGAACATATTGAGAATGCAGGTTTATATCAAAACATAGCATTTTTCTAAAGTTCTATTTCTCTTAATAGTTTGTATTTAGCATGTATCACAGATAAGCAGTAACAATAATTAAATATTTCCCAAATATCCTATTTAGGATGTTATTACTATTATTATTTCCATTATTTATTGAGCACTTATTGCATGTAACAACTTTGTCAAGCACCCTACCAATATTATTTTATTTAATTCTCTCATCTATGAGAGAGATATCATTATTATCCTCATTTTTACTTGAGGAGATCAAAGCCCAGAGAGTATATCAATGGCTTTAGGAAATGGAAGACAAGAAAATTTACACTAATCATACACTACTAGAACAGCTGAATGAAAAAACCCAAAACATTTGCTTGAAAGTATTAGTATAGACCAAAATTCAGAATACAAAAATACAGAGAGGTGAGTTTAGCATTTGGGGTGTATGTATGTGTGGAGACATGCATGTGCAGGAAGAAGAGTACATTTACTGTGTTAGGACATGAAAGTTTGCAAAAGATAGTTGAAAGGAGTTTTGTGACACGGTCATAAGACTAGGGAAACAAAAGTGTAGAATCTTTCAAGGGTAGAGGCTCTGATAAACACTTTGGGTTGAGACCCTGAAGCACTATACTTTAAGAACAACAATTAAAAAACAAAAGTCAAACTCACTGCTGTCAAGTGGATCCTGACTGATAGCTACCCCTTCTTGGGTTTCTGAGGTGGTATCTCTTTGGAAGTAGATTGCCCAATTTTCCTTCCAAGGAGTGGCTGGTGGGTTTGAACCTCTAGCCTTCTGGTTAGCAGTCAAATGCCTTAGGCACTACACCAGCAGAGCTCCCTTAAGAAGAAAGGTAAACCATAAATAATCTAAACATCTCTGTGCCCTAGAAAATCTTAATACTTGAAGTGAAATAAAAGGGATCCCTGATTACTAGTATCCCCAGCTCCTGGCAAAATAAGGAAAAAGATAACACTATCTTAGTCTCAAATTATTTCACAAGCAAATTTTTATATATAATCTTTGGCATACAATCAAAGATAACCTGATATATAAACAGACTAGTTAACATGAAGAGAATGAGCAGAAACATCAAACAATAAAAACAGAACCTCAGGAGCTCCAGATATTACATTAATAAGACACTGATTTTAAAATAGCTTGTTTGCTAGATTCTGAAAAGTAAAACTGAAAATTTTAGTTGTCAGCTGGTAAATACAAAAAAATGACATAGCAACTTTGGCACATTGAGAAAAACATATCAAAAGAGAAATTTTACAGTTTCACAATGTTGTTGTTGTTAGGTGCTGTCAAGGTAATTTCGACTCAGAGTGACCCTAAGTACTACAGAATGAAACACTGTTCCTTCCAGAACCATCCTCATAATCCTTGCCATGCTTGAGCCCATTGTCACAGCCACTGTGTAAATCCATTTTGCCAAGGGCCTTCCCCTTTTTCACTGACCCTCTACTTTACCAAGTATAATATCCTTCTCCAGGGAATGGGCCCTTCTGACAGCATGACCAAAGTATGTGAGACAGTCTGCTCATTCTCCCTTCTAAGGAGCATTGCAGATGTACTTCTTTCAAGACTGATTTGTTGTTCTTCTGGCAGTCCATGCTGCTTTCAATATTCTTTGCCAACACCAAAATTCAAATGCACCAATTCTTCTTCAGTCCCCCTTATTCATTGTCCAGCTTTCACATGCACATGAGGCTGTTGAAAATACCATGGCTTGGGCAAGGCACCCCATAGTGTTCAAAGTGACATCTTTGCTCTTTAACACTTTAAAGAAGTCTTTTGGAGCAGATATGCCCAATGCAATATGTCATCTGATTTCTTGACTGCTGCTTCCATGAGTGTTGATTATGTATCCATGTAAAATGAAATCCCTGACAATTTCTGTGGTAGTTAAGGTTATGTGTCAACTTGGCTGGACCTGGTTTTGAGTGGCTGGGCAGCTGGATGTAGTTATTCCTCATGATGAGGTTGGTATCAACTCATGGTGGAATCTACTGGAGCAGCTGAGTAGCTGCCTTAGGGATGTGGTCTACTTCTGGTATATAAGAAGTTTTGGGCAAGGTCTCTGCAGCTTTTTGGCATGTTTGGACCCTGCATGTAACTAAGTCTTCATTCAGCAGCCTGCCATGCCCTGCCCATTTTGGAACTGTTTCTGGACTTGAACTAGTGGCCTGCCATGCTGTTTGATAATCTTGGGACTGTGCCTTTTTTCTTGTTGACCTTGGGTTTGCCAACCTCAGCAGCCAGCAGTGGCCTGAGTTAAGAAAAGCCTCCAGCTTCAGTGGGCTAGGAGCAAGAGTCAGGGATGAAGCCCAAGGTCAAGGGTCTTTCACTCAGCCCCTAGAGCTGGCACTTTGAACTCGGACTTCTAGCCTCCAAAACTGTAAGAGAATAAATCCCTGTTTGTTGAAGCCACCCATCTGTGGTATTTTCTGTGAGAGCAGCACTAAAGAACCAAAATAACTTCAATCATTTACATTTATCACAATGTTGCTCATTGGTCCAGTTGTTAGGATTTATCTCAGGTTGTTCACGAATCTTCCCTCAATCT
Organism: Orycteropus afer afer; assembly: GCF_000298275.1. Taxonomy (NCBI): domain Eukaryota; kingdom Metazoa; phylum Chordata; class Mammalia; order Tubulidentata; family Orycteropodidae; genus Orycteropus; species Orycteropus afer. Next base: position 9,478,582 of record NW_006921632.1, read on the forward strand.
TGATGCCATGTTCTTCTTCATATAGTCTGGTTTCTTGGAGTATTTGCTACACATACAAACTAAATAAGTAATGGTGAAAGGATACAACCCTGTCACATACCTTTCCTGATTTTAGATTGCAGTGCCTTAGCCATTTGACTGCAAACCAGAAGGTTGGCAGGTCAAATCCACCAGCCACTCCATGGAAGGAAGACAAGGCAATCTACTTCCATACAGATTTACAGCCTCAGAAACCCAATTGGGGTAGTTACGAGTTGGAATTTACTCAATGGCAGTGGATTTGGTTTGGTTTAGTTTCCCCTTGTTCTCTTCAAGTGCCAAAAAGCTGCCTCTTCATCTATGTACAGATTCCTCATGAGCACAATTAAGTCTTCTGGAATTTCCATTTTCTCAATATTATCCATAATTTGTTATGATCTATATAATTGAATGCCTTTGCATAGTCAATAAAACACAGGTAAGCATCTTTCTGGTATTCTTTACTTCCAGTCAAGAACCATCTGGCATAAGTAATGATATTCTTCATTCCATATCCTCTTCTGAATCCAGCTTGAATTTCTGGAAGTTCCCTGTCAACATATTGCTGCAACCATTTTTGAATCATCTTCAGTAAATTTTATTTGCATATGATATTAATGATATTGTTCAATAATTCTGCATTCTTTTGGATCACTCTTATTTGGAATGGGCCCAAATATGGATTTCTTCCAGTCAGTTGGCCAGGTAGCTATCTTCAAAATTTCTTGGCGTAAATGAGTGAGTACCTCCAGTGTTGTATCCATTTGTTGAAACATCTCAATGGGTATTCCATCAATTTCTGGACCCTTGTTTTTTGCCAATTCCTTCAGTGCAGCTTGGACTTCTCCCTTCAATACCTTTGGTTCTTGATTATATGCTACCTCCTGAAATGGTTGAAATTTGACAAATTCATTTTGGCACAGTGACTCTCTGTATTCCTTCCATCCTCTTTTGATGCTTTTGGCATCACTTAATATTTGGCCATAGAAGCCTTCAGTATTTCAACTTGAAGCTTGAATTTTTTCTTCACTCTTTTCAACTTGAGAAATGCCAAGCAAGTTCTTCCCTTTTGGGTTTCTAACTCCATGTCTCTGTACATTTAATTATAATACTTTACTTTGTCTTCTCTAGCTGCCGTTTCAAATCTTCTGTTCAGGTCTTTTGTTTCCTCATTTCTTCCATTCACTTTAGCTACTCTCTATTCAGGAGCAAGTTTCGGAGTCTTGTCTGGTAACTATTTTGTCTTTTCCACTTTTCCTGTGTTTTTAATGATCTTTTGCTTTCTTCATGTATGATGTTCTTGACATCATCCTGCAACTGGTCTGGTCTTCAGTCATTGGTGTTCAGTGCATCACATCTATGCTTCAGATGGTCACTAAATTCAGATAGGATACTACAAGGCCATATTTTGGTTCTTGTGGACTTATTTTAATTTTCTTTAGCTTCAACTTGAACTTGCCTATGAGCAATTGTTGGTCTGTTCTTGGCCTTGTTCTTACTGATGATATTGATGTTCTCAATGCCTCTTTCCACAGATGTTGTCAATTTGATTCCTATGTATTCCAAACTGGTGGGATCCACATATATAGTTATCATTTAGGTTGTTGAAAAAGGTATTTGCAATGAATAAGTCATTGGTCTTGCAAAGTTCTATCTTGTGGTCTCTGGCATCATTTCTATCAGTGAGGCCATATATTCTGATGCTTTTTCTTTCTTTTCAACTTTCACATTCCAGTTACTAGTAATTATTAATACATCTCAATTGCATGTTTGGTCAATTTCAGATTGCAGAGCTGGTAAATATCTTAAAATTTTTCAACTTTGGCTTTAGTGGTTGGTACATATATTTGAATAATAGTAGTATTAACTGATCTGTCTTGTAGGCATATGGATATTATCCTATCACTAATAACATTGTACTTCAGGGTAGATCTTGAAATGTTCTTTTTGACAATGAATGCAACACCATTCCTCTTGTATTTGTCATTTCTGGCATAGTAGACTATATGATTGCTTAATTCAAAATAGTCCAAACCAGTCCATTTCAGCTCACTAATTCCTAGGATATTGATCTTTATGCATTCCATTTCATTTTTGACAATGTCTTATTTTCCTAGATTCCTATTTCATACATCCCACATTCCAATTATTAATGAATGGGTGCCGTTGTTTGTTCTTATTTCAAGTCATGCCACATCAACAGATGAAAGTCCTGGAAGCTTTACTCCATCTATGTCATTAAGGTTAACTCTACTTTGAGAGGAAACTCTTTCCTAGTCACATTTTGAGTGCCTTCCAACCTGAGAAGCTCATCTCCTGGCACTATATCAGAAAATGTTTCACTGCTGTTCATAAAGTTTTCAAGGAATATATCATTATTTCCTTGCTATTCATAAGGTTTTCAGTGGCTTTTTTTTTTTTTTTTTTTCCCCAGAAGTGGACTGCTATCTCCTTCCTCTTACTCTATCTTAGTCTAAAAGCACTGCTGAAACCTGTCCACCATGAGTGGCCCTGCTGGTATCTGAAATACTGGTAGCATAGCTTCCAGCATTACAGCAACATGCAAGCCACCATGGTATGACAAATTGACAGTTGAGTGGTGGAATTTCACACTCCAACTTTGTCTTGTGAAAAGTATAATAATAAAATTTAAGAAATTAGCAGATGGATTAAACAGCATATTCAGGAAAAAAAAAAAAAAAAAAAAACTCACTGTCACTCATAGTGATCCCTCTTTCGGTTTCTGAGGCAGTATCTCTAAGGAAGTAGATTGCCCAATCTTCATTCCAAGGAGTGGCTGGTGGGTTTGAACTGGCAACCTTCTAGTTACCAGTCAAATACCTTAGGCACTACACCACCAGAGCTCCCAAAAGCATAACAGACATGGATAAAGAGAGAATTAGTACACTGGTAGAGATTACAGAAAAAAATATTTAAACTTCTGATGGAGAGATAAGGATAAATGTGAAGGGAAGAGAGATACAAAGAGATGTAAAATATAGAGCATAAGGTCAAATTTACATTTAATTAGAGCATCAGAAAAAAGTAAGAGAGGATATATGAAGAAGAAGTATTTGAGGAGATAATGGCTGCATTTTTCCCAAACTTCTAAAAGATAGCAAATCAGTTAAGAAACTTAACATCCAATTCACAATAATTAAAATATCCACATATGGATGCATCCTAGTATAATTGAACAAAATCAATGAAAAAGAGGGAAAATTCCAGGAAAAGAAAAGAGATTACCATGAAAGATAACAGTCTGAGAGGTGATCTTTCTACAGTAACAATGAAAGCCAGGAGACAAAAGTATGAAATCTTTAATGTGCAAATCTAGAACTCTTTAACCAACCAAAATATCCTTCTAGGGTAAAGGTAAAATGAAGAAGAATGAAGAGAATTCATTATAAGCAGACACATAATGAAACCTAAAATGTTCTTTATGAAAAAGGAAAATGATACCAAATATGAAGTCAGAGATTAAGTAAAGAAAGAATAATAACAGAAATGGTAAAAATTTGAGCAAATTTAAATAAATACTTACTGAATAAAACAATAATTATAATGTAGTACATATAGAATTAAAATATATGAGAACAAAAGCATACATATTATTTTTTTCTTGTTTAACGTTTTATTGTGATTTGCATGAAAGTTTACAGAGCAAATTAGTTTTCCACTCAACAATTCATACATATTTTGTTTTGTAATGTTGATTGCAATCCCACAATATAAGAGCACTCTTCCTACTTCCTCTATGTTTACCATTTCCATTCATTCCTCTTTCTTATCCTGTCCTGCTTTCTGAGCTTAATCTCTGGGTGAATTCTGCTCTTTGGATCTCATATAGTCGATTGTTCTAAGGGGTGCATACCTTCCTAGTGCATGGAACAGACTTTTGTGAGACTGAATATGGCTACTCTCTTTCTTGCTTGCTGCTAGCTTGCTTCTGCTTGCTAAGTCACCCTTATGTAGCACCTACTAAGGTGGCTTAAAGGTCTGGAGCCTTAGCACTGAGTTACCTTTGTTCATCAGAACCATAAAATTCCATTGCCTCTCTGGGGGTTGCAGAGATGTGAGCCTTCCCTACTCCTGTCCAAGGACAAGCCTCATTCAGTAAACCCTTAATAAACTCCTATATCATACTATGGAGTTGTCAGCTTCTTTCTTCAGTCTCCTGACACCTTACTCAAATTTCAAGTTCCTAGCCTGTGCCCTAGGAGCTCTGGTAACGTAGTGCCTAAGGCACTTGACTGCTAACCAGAAGGCTGG
>NW_006921632.1:9482971-9488517 GCF_000298275.1 Orycteropus afer afer
ACCTCAGAAACCCAAGGAGGGGTTACTATGAGTCGGGTCTGACTTGATGGAACATAACAACAGCAACAACAGTCTGTGCCCAGACAATTGATGAGCCAGCTAAGATACCAAAGGCATGGTGATAAGGGAGAGGCATCTGTTGGGGGCAATTGTGGGGGCCCAGTTACCTCCATGTGGGGAGGTCTGGCCTGAGCACAGTATGAGTGTGGGGATGCCCCAAAAGCACATCCACAGAAGAGAATCCTGAATTCACATGCACCACCTCATAATTACAAGGATGCCCCCAAAATGTCAAGGTACACAACATAATTGTGGGAAAGTATATGCCCTTGTAAGTGTGAAAAGAGGCTAAGGGAGGGTGGCAGCTGGAACAGAAGTTGCTACTCTGGGCAATTAGTTATGAAAGCATGTGTAAGACCACTCTAGGAGGAACTACAGTTAGAATGGGATGGGTGATGGTTGTGTATGTTACCATGAATGGCATTCTAAATAGCTGCCTCTATGAAGAGGGTGAACAGCTAAGTTTGTGAAAATGGAAGTGGAGGAGGAAGTGGCTTAGGGAGAGTGAGTAGTGAGCTAGAGGGTGGAGCTTGAGTGAAAGAGCCCAGCTGCCACTGCTGTCACTACCTCCACCTGGCCCCTCCTTCTTGCTCAGGTCATGAGGGCAGTAAGAGCAAGCAGGGTGGAAGGAAAGTGAGCGCTGGGAGGAGACAGCTGGACAGGGCAAGTTCCTGTGCTCATGGCATACTGGGAAGCTGTCTGGCTGGTCCTTTTACTTTCCCCCTCTCAGTTTCTCCTTTGCTCATGGAGCAGCACCATGTTGGTGTCTGCAGCCAAAGTCAGTAAAAAAAGAACACAACTCTCACAACAATTGGGCCAGACAGTGAATTCTACAGTGAATTAATACAGAAATGAAAATAAGGATCTTATAGGTGGCCCCACCCTCCAGCACAGCCTACACACACCTCACAGTGTGGAGTTGAGAAGGTTAGACACAAAGGGTGTAAGTCATGGGAAAAGGGAAAACAAAAGGAGAGGGGGCTAAAAAACCCTGTAGGACAGTTGACCATCTGAAAGCCCCTTAGTTGTTGTTAGGGACAATGGTAGATAAACAACCAGCTGCAGTTTTGGTCATCCTTAAAAAAAAGTTGAAGCCAGAGCAACACCATCACTCTTTGGTTCTACTGTCCCCTCATGAGGAAGTGTCCCTTTCCTCTCAGTAGATGCTGTTCATCCCTAGAGACTATGGGTGGGGGCCGATGTCACCCATAGGTCAGGGCCCTGCAGGAGGACTGGAGGCTCCATACAGAGGTCACAATACATTGGTTGAAGACAAACAAACTGCAAGTACTAGCTCTGGTTGATCAGAATGCACCTTATCTTTGGGAACTCTGAGCAATTTCAAGGCCTTTGTTGGCAATTGACATTCTAGAGGTGAGTTCTCTAGGGAAGAAGTCCAACTGTGGATAAAAGTAGTGAAAACAGTCCTGAACATAATTCTGTGTTAAAAACCCTTAATAGGAAACAAACAAACAAAAAAAACCTCACAGCCATTGAGTAGGATCCAACTCATAGCAACCCCTCCTTGGGTTTCCAAGGCAGTATCTCTACGGAAGTAGATTGCCCAGTCTTCCTCCTGAGGAATGGCTGGTGGGTCTGAACCACCAGCCTTCTGGTTAACAGTCAAATGCCTTAGACACTACGCCACCAGGCTAATGAGTTTTTTAACATCCCTCTAGCCCCATCTGCTTAGGAGCAGTTAATCTTCATCTGGGAAGGACAACAATGGACATTCTTGGTGCTGCCCCAAAGGTATTTACATAGCCCCAGCATTTGCCATGGTATGATTGCTAGGAACCCGACTATTTTCTTCCACACAATTGTGTGTTGGCTTCATTACTTTTATGACATCATGTAAACAACTAAAGATGTTTCTCTGTCACAGGATTGTCTAGACACTATAGTCACCCACTTACAAGGAAAAGATGGGGCCATAAGCCCCCAAAAGGTGAAGGGGCCCAGGATAGTGGTAAAATTCCTAGGCATCATTGGATTGGATAAGACTCATGCGTTATCTAAAGCCATAGTAGATAAGGTACAAGCTTACCCTACCCCTAGGATGCCAAAAGAAGTGCATGCCTTCATGGGTCTTTTGAGGTATTGGAAAATATACCCCACTTGGCCCAGTGCTTGAGACCACTCTGTTGTTGTTATGTGCCGTCAAGTTGGACCCAACTCATAGCAACCCCTCCTTGGGTTTCCGAGACAGTATCACTATAGAAATAGATTGCCCAACCTTCCTTCCAAGGAGTGGCTGCTGGGTTTGAACCGTCAGCCTTCTGATTAGCTATCAAGTGCCTTAGGCACTACACTATCAGAGTAAAAATGAGTGACTCTTAAGTCTGAGACAAAGAACAGCAGCAAGCTTTCAAGAAAGTAAAAATATTGTTTACACAAGAGAAAATACTGGATAAAATATGAGGAGGGCTACATGTAAAGATAAACTGCCAGCCTTGGTTGCCCCACAACCCTGAACACATACATAAGTAATACAAACAGTGATGGGCTGGCAGGTAGATTATCAGACAAAGCTTCCCTGATGGGGTGGGACAAAATGTGGCATGAGGCTTTGGATTAATAAATTCAGCTCTCATCAGGGCTTTAGCTGTGTATACCAGGCTTAGAGCGCCAGGTGACCCTCCAACCATGACACAAGTGACATCATGGGCTCCAGAAATGTATCTGTCCAAGCTATTGCCAAAACAGAACAGCATGGTCCTCTGAATGCCTCACGACCTGGCACCAGAAAGTAGAACCATCTATTGGTGCTAGGTGTGGGTTGCCTGACCAGTGTGGATTGGGTACTGTCCCTCTAGAGTTGGTGAAACTGACAGGCCTAATGTGGGAACCCACCATCCTGCTGCACGGAGGGCCCCAACAGTCATGCTTCACCTGGATGAAGGCTATAACATGAGAGATGGCAGTAGATCTCCTTTTCTGACATACATCAAAACGGGTGATTTATAAACCCTCAGATTACCTCCCTGGGGCACCATATATGATACACTCAGCTGGAGAAAATGAATAAGACACTGCATTAGTTATCTGGTACTACTGTGACAGAAATACCACAAGTGGATAGCTTTAACAAACAAAAATTTATTCTCTCACAGTTTAGGAGGCTAGAAATCTGAATTCAGAGTGCTAGTTCTAGGGAAAGGCCTTCTCTCTCTGTGCTTCCTAGTTCTAGGAGGTTCCCAGTGCAGGGGCCCTGGGTCCAAAGAACATGCTTTGCTCCTGGCTCTTCTTTCTTGGTGGTAGTATGTCCCCCTCTATTGGCTCACTTCTTTCTCCTTTTATCTCTTGTAAAAGAAAAGGTGATACAAGTTACACTCCAGGGAAATTCCCTTTATATTGGGTCAGTCCTGTGACCTGATTAAGGGTGTTGCTTTCCACCCTAGTCCCCTTACATCAGATCAGGCTGATCATATGAGATTACATCATGGGGGAATGATTACATCATTACATAACTGCCACAATACATAAGTGCCAAACCACTCAGAATCATGGTCCAGCCAAGTTGACAAATATTTTTTAGGGACACAATTCAATCCATTCCACTCTTTGGCCCTCCCAAAATCATATCCTTGCCACATGCAAAACACTTTCACCCCATTTTATAATCCCAAAAATCTTAAATAAACTTCAAGTCCAAATTCCATCCTGGGATAAAATCTCTTCATCTGTGAATCTAGAATACAAGTTAACTGCTTCCAAAATTCAGTGCTGGAACAGGCACAAGGTGGACGTTTCCATTACAAATGGAGAAACTGGAGGAAAAGAAGGCATAATAGACACAGAGCAAATCCAAAACCCAACAGAACAGTTTACATTAGCTCTCAAGTCTTGAAAGTAATCCTCTGTTATTTGACACCATATAAGTAGTGGTTCTGCCCTCCAGCTTCTGGGTGTTGGCTATGCTTTCTGGATTCTAAGTAGAAGCTCCTTGGCCTTGGGCTTCATCTCCACCTTCCAGATCCACTGGGACAGCAACTTCTGCTCCCTTGACTTTGGTTGGTCCCATTCTCCTACTGCAGCTGAGTGGAGACATCCACCCACTCAGCCCTGGCAGGCTTCATTTTTGTGCCTCTTGGGCATGGCAGCCCCACCCCTCAGCTTTGGGCAGTAGATCTGACCTTACCTTCCTGGCACTCATGAATGGTAGCCTATGCTCTGGAACTGAGTTGGTGAAGATATGATTCTTTCAAATCTAGGAGGCTGTGGTCCCACCCTTAGAAACCCCAGAAGCCATGGTCTCACACTTTGAGACCCTAGAGGTCATAGTTCCACCCTTTGAAACTGAGGCAACTTTGCTTCCCCTGCTCCTTGTGTCTTCAGCTTCTGTTTCCTGATTCCTTGGTCTCTTGAAGAGGCCAGCCTGGCCTCTGCCCTGCTTGGGCAAGTGTTACAAAACTCTCTAGCTTTACTGATAAGTGCCCAGGGGTACCCAACTCCACCAGTAAGCTTTGACTTGAAAGTGTTCAGTTCTCTTGCTCTGTAGAGCTGCAAGTTTAACTCTGCCAACAAGTGTCCAGAGGCACCTCACTCCTCCAGGAATCGTCTTGCCCAAAGGCACTCAGCTCTCTTGTTCTATGGGTTGTATCCTGTGCCAGTCTCCAGGTTCTGTTGCCTCTGTTTCTCTGCCACTGTTTCTGACCATTAGTGCATGTTACAGCCTTCTGCATTGCCTCCTGAGCCCTCAGCCCTCACTGGAATGACCTTTGACATCCATAATTCCACCAAAAGTCTCTTCAAGGCAAATTAGGTTTTTACAATTAGACACCTTAAAACTCTTCCAACAACTTCTGGTAAGATGATGGAATAGGTAAACAAGCTACACAGACCCTCTTCAACAAAGAAAAGAGAAACAAAAAGATACAGAAGATAATCCTGGAGACCTGAGCTTTGAAGAGAAAGATACAGAAGTGGATTAAACACCAACTAGTAGAAGAACCTGAATGAAAACAGTGAGTAAGGAGACAAATGGAGCTGCAGACTGTCAGCTATCCAGATGGCATGGACAGCCTATTTCCAAGTGATATTTGGGCCTGAGAATTAACCTACAAATTGGCCCTGCTGGCCAAAGGCTGCATGGATGACTGCTCTGGTGGCTGATGACTAAAAAGGGAAACAGCAAAGAAGGAGAGAAACTGAGCTGTGGACTTTCAGCTGTCTGGAGGATGCAGTCATTTTGAATGTTTACAAGTGGTGGTGGATATTTAAAGTGACAACATTCTCATTCAGATTCCTGTGACCTAAGAATAGGCTCTGCTTGCTAAGAACAGCATGAACATAAGAGAGGCTGACAACTGGAAAGGAGATATTTGGTGAGTGCATAAGTGCTGCCAACTAGTGAATAGAGGAGCACTGTACCCTGCTTACTCAGATAACATCTGAATAAAGCAAAGAAAATAAAAATCTTGGGCTAATCACTCCAATATACAATCACCAATTAAATATATATATATATATATATATATATATAT
>NW_006921632.1:9496297-9512274 GCF_000298275.1 Orycteropus afer afer
TGGGGTCACTATGAGTTGGAAATGACTCGACGGCACCTAACAACAACAACAAAATATTTGTGCTGGTCCTTTTTTTTTTTTTGATGTGGAGGTTTATAATTTTTCTTTGAAGTTACCCTGTGATTTATAGTTTTCTTCTCAAGTTTAGAATAGTCCGTTCCATCTTGTAGTTGTCTTCCCTACTGTTTAGAAGTTCTGTACATAATTTTCCCCCTCTTTTTGGTTTGTAGTTGTCCTCATTTGTCAATTGATGTCTCTGGTTCCCTGTTTACAATCTTTTAAGCTTATTTACTTTGGATACTTCCATAGCTGGATTGGTTTCTGGGTTATGTCGCCGTGTGTATTAATGGTCAGTTTGCTGTTGTTGGTTCTCTATCCAAAGGACTTTCTTTAGCATCTCTTGTAAAGTTGGTCTGGTTTTAACAAATTCCCTTAATTTCTGCTTATCTGGAAATGTCCTAATTTCACCATTATATTTGAGGGACAAATTTGCTGGGTACGTAATTCTTAGTTGGAAATTTTTCTCTTTTAGTGTTTTATATACACCATCCCATTGTCTTCTCGGCTGCATGGGTTCTGCCAACAAATCTGAGCTTAATCTTATTGGTTGCCCCTTGTAGGTAACTTTTTGTTTTTCCCGTGCTGCTTTCAGGATTCTTTCTTTGTCTTTGGTTTTAGTGAGTTCAGTGAAGATGTGTCTTGGTGATTTTCTTTTGGGGTCTGTCCTGTTTTGGGTTCGTTGGACTTGAATGGATATATTCTCATTTTTCATCATACCAGGAAAATTCTCTTCCAACAAATCTTCTACCATTTTTTCTGTGGTTTTATTTGTCTCTTTCTGTTCTGGAATTCTAATTACAGGTAGATTGTAACATTCCTTTTGATGGTATCCCACATGAACCTGAGGCTTTCTTCATTTTGTTTTGATCTTTTCTTTGATTGATCACTTTCTAAAGAAGTATTGCAATATTTGCCTTCAATCTCACTAATTCTGTCTTCCATTGATTCAATTCTACTCTTTTACCCATTCAATGTCTTATCTATTTCTGAAAATTTAGTGTTAATCTTCTGGATTTCTATATGTAGATTTTGTATCATTTCTAATTTTTCATTTATTTGGTCATTTTATTCTTGTATTGTCTTTCAAAATTGCTCCAGGTTTTTCTCTATGTTTTCCTCAATTTTGTCAGTGTTTTCCTTGATCTGTCTTTCAATTCATTGGAGATAGCTAAATATAATTTTTTTTTGAATTCCTTATCAGGGAGTTCCCATGCTGCGTCTTCCTCAGGGATGTGTTTTGGGTGTGTATCCTGGCCCCTTGTTTCTACTGCTTTATCTTGCTTCTTTGTGTGCACTCTGATGCTCTGTTGTCTCTGAGGAATTATGACATTTTTGTGTTTATATTTAATTGGTGATTGTAAGTTGAAGTGACTTGCCCATGATTTTTGTTTTCTTTGGATTTTATCTAAGTCAGCAGGGTACTGTGCTCCTCTATTTCCTAGTTGGCAGCACTTATACACTCACCACCTTTCTCCTTTCCCATTGTCAGCCTCCTGTATGTCCCTGCTGTCCTTAGTAAATGGAGCTTATTCTTAGGTCCTGTTTTTGTTCAGCTTTTTCCACTAGTTGGTGCCTAATCCACTTCTGTATAGTTCCTTTCAAAGCTCAGGGCTCCAGGATTATCTTCTGTATCTCTGTCAATTGGTTTCTCTTTCTTTGTTGAAGACGGCCTGTGTAGCTTGTCTGCATAGTTCTCCATCTAGCAGAAGTCCTCATAAGCTTTTTTAAGAGGAAAAAGGAGGATAGTTTTGCCTTAAGTAAAATGTCTGAATGCCAGAAGTAAAAGAAAGTAAAAACTAAACTTGAGGGTATGTAGTAAATTTTAAAAGACTTGAGGGGAAGTGAACTTTATTTGCCTTAGTTTATAATATTACAAATCATGAATCAAAAGAAATGCAATATTTAAAAATTTTTAAATTTATTCATAAGATGGGAAAAAAAACTAGTGAATTTTTCACTATGAAATGTTTACTAAAATAACTGTGAGATAATCATCTTTAAAAGGGATTTAATGAAGTAGGCCAACCACAGTGTTTTCCAGTGATAGGATTACCTTTTGACTGTTTTTTGTTCCTTCCCTGAACTCCATAAAAATGATGAGACAAAGTAAAGATGTGACTATTAAACAGCCCCCAAATAACAACAGGGAAAGCTTATGGCTATTAACTGCCAGAAATACCCAGATGAAAAAGACAGTCCCCCAGAACCAGCTGGCTCTGGACAATCTGACAGCTGCTCTGATCAGGACATGTGCTCTAGTATAGACTGAATGTTATACCTATATACTAGAGTACCATTAGAATATTACTGATTTGTTAGGCCACATGAAGAAGCAGGTAGAGGCCCTAGACACACTCAATGGCTATTCTGCTGTATCTTCCTTGTTTTCCTTCTTCCCAACTAGCTGGTGAGAGTTTTGTTGGCTGTTGGCCTTTTCTTGGGTATAGAACTGTTTTGTTGTATTTGCCCATAGTGCTGCTGTGGCCTGTGCCTGCAACCACAACTATGCTGCCTTTCCTTATATGGTTAGCTGGGACGCCTCCCCTCAGTGCCCTTAGGGACCTTGTGGAAGCAGGGGGCATGCTTGGTTATAAGAGCCAGCCTTAAGAGGTGGCTTTTAGGGGAACAGGCTTTTGTGAGGCCAAATATGGCTTGCTTGCTAGTAGCTTATTTCCACTAGCTATGTCACTTTTATGTAACACCTGCTGGGTGGATTTGGAGATGCAGAGCCCTGATACAGAACTGCCTTTGTTCATCAGAGCCATAAAAACCCCTGCCTCCCTCCAAGGAATGCAGAGATTTAAGCCTTCCCTGCTACCACCCAAGGACCAGCCTCGGTCAGTAAGCCCTAAATAAACTGCTATATGACAATTATGGAGCTGCCAGCCTCTTTCTTTGGTTTTATGACAGCTTAGACAAATTTAAATTACTGGCCTGTGCCCAGACACCTGGTGTGACTGTTCACCATATAGGCCTGTCTATTTGACTGAAAATTGAGCCATAGGAGTGAGTTCAGTTCCAGGCTTGGAGGGTGACTGAGGCCATAGATTTAGGTATTCCACCAGTCTCTATCAGACAAGTAAGCCTGGTCTTTCTTAATGATTCTGAGTTTTATTCCACTTTTTTCTCCCACTCTATTCAGGATCTTCTATTGTGATCCCTTTTAGAGTGGTTGCCAGTGATAGCTGGGCACCATCTAGTTCTTCTGGTCTCAGGGTCATGGAGGCTGAGGTTTGTGTGGTCCATTACTTCGCTGGACTAATTGTTTCCATGTATCTGTGATTTTTCTTCACTCTGTTTTGCTTTGGAGTGGGAAAAATCAATAGTTGCATCTTTTTAGATGGCTGTTTGCAAGCTTTTAAGATCCCATCCCCCACCAGGCAAAAAGCATATAAGTTGAGAAGAGAGTTAGAGGTGTTACAATATTCCAAGATCTGTTCACTGTCTAAGAAGAGGCATCATTTACTAACAGAATTTGATAGTTCAATTATGCATGTTGAAATCCCTGGATAACCACTAAAGAATAATAAAAGAGCGGATAACTTACTTCCAAGCTAACAGAGAAAAAAGGAAAGGAAGGAGAGAGAAAAGAACATAGAATGAATGGGACAAATAGAAAAACTGTGTAGAATATCAAATAATCAAATAAATCAACATATACGTTGAATATTAGTGGACTAAATGATTCAATTAAACACAGAGATAGTCAGATGGATTAAAATATCCAACTATATATTTTATAAGAGATACATTTAAAGCATGCATATTTGGAAAAGGTAAAGATAAAAGGACAGAAAAGATTAAATTCTGCAGGAATATATAACAATTATTAAAGTAAATATATTTATGAGTTGGAGCTGACTTGATGGTAACTAACAAGATCAACAACAAAGGAGTTGCCATTGTAGAGGAGTAACGTGTAAAAAAGGAACAGAACCTCAAATACCTAGAATATGTAGCAGCATCATTTGGAAAAGATGACATGAAACTCAAGGCTTGCTCCCTGCTTGGCTACATAGGCATAATTTGTTTTCAATTGATTTCCTCATCAAGGTGTTTTATACTAAGTCTTATGGGCTTGTCTCTGTAATGCACATTACTGAGGTTGTATGAAATCCAGAGACTTGCCAGTTTTCCTCTCTTCTTAAGCCATTTTTAAAAAAAAGTGTACTAAGATACCTATAGGACTTTGAGGAGTGGTTCTACAAAGAATACTGACTATGAATTGTTTACTCACACTTGCAGTTCTCACACGCTCATTGCACTGATCCTCCAATCCTGACAAGTAGTCAGAACGCTTCTGAAAAATTCCATGTTTCATAAATCAAAGTACTTGAGGATTACACTGACAGGAACTCAATATTTTTCTTGGAAGAATTGGTCAGTTTGAACTGACTATTCATTAGTAAATGTTAGTACTACTCAAGTAACTATCACCACCTAGAATTTGTTCCAACTATTGTGTGGTAAAGTCTTAGATTCTCTCCAACGTCTCTTCTCCCCTTCTTCTTGGGCGCATGACTACCTAGCTAGAAATTGGATTGCCCAATTTCCTCTGCAAGTAGATGTGACCATGTGATTAAATTCTCCTCAATGAAGTGTGGGCATCATTGATATAGGCAACTTCAGCCTTACCTAATTAAAAGGAAATACTTTGGCTAGAAATCCCTTTTTTTTTAAATTGTGGTAAATATGTATACAAGAAAATATTTGACATTTTAACATTTTTTATATGTACAATTCAGTAACATTGATTACGTTCTTCATTTTGTTCAACTATCACCATTATTTGTCTTGAAATTTTTCCATCAGCCTTAACAGAGGTTCAGTGTCACCTAAGCAATGTCTACTCCACTTTCCTTCTCTTATACTTTGGTCTTTATAGACTTGGCTATTCTAGATTATTTTGTATAAAGTGGGATCACATGGTATTTGTCAGTTGGAAAGCAGGCCTGTGAGTTGGAAAGCAGGCCTGCTAACATTGGAGTTGCAGCCCTGTGCAAAGAGGCTGATGCCCTAGGGCAGGACTTGGAAACTTGAAGAATCTTATGACTTTGAGCTCACCTTGGGACTTCTAATGAATGAAAGAAATAAACTTCTCTTTTATTTATTTATTTATTTACTTATTTATTTAAAGTAAAGGTACTTAATAATATGACCTCAAAATGTACAAAGAAAAAATTGACAGAACTACAAGGGAAAAGGGGATAAATCCATAATAACACTGAGTAACTGTTATAACAAACAAACCAAAACCAAAACAAAACAAGGATATAGAAGATTTAAACAATAAAATTAATCATCTAGACATGATAGAAATATATATAACACTTCACTTAACAACTACAAAATACACATTGTTTTCAATCGCATACAGAATATTTACAAAGATGAATACTATACTGGGCCATAATGCAGGCCTCAATAAATTGAAAAGAATGTTTTCTTACCAAAATGCAATTGAACTAAACAATGATAAAGACTTGAGATTTCAGTGTTTTAGGCAATAAAAATACATTTGTAAATAATTCATGGGTTAAATAGAAATTACTTTGGCTATTAGAAGATAAGTATTTTTTTTATTTTTTTATTTTATTTTAAGAGTTTGTTTTACATTCAACATTATGTGTACATTTAGTTTCACTCCCCATTTACCATGCCCAACCCTAACCAAGTCTCTTCCCCTCCCTGACCAGTAACCTCCCTGTGCCCCTCATAATAATGCACTCCTGTGTGTCCTGCATTTCCTCCCTGCCAATGTTGCCCCTCTGGTGCCCCATTGTTGATTGCTCCAAGGGATGCATTTCCATAGAGTATGTGGGTGCATCACCCTGGGTTGAGTGGTCTGCATGTACATCTTGTTTAATATTGGGCTGAGAGCCTGCCCCTGGGAGTGAGTTTTATTCCAGGCCCAGAATGTATCCCAGGACCATAGTATTGGGGGTCTCACCAGACTCCATCCAACCAGTAATTCTGGTCATTATTGAGTTTTTGGATTCTGTTCCACGTTTTTCCTCCGACTTTATCCAGAATCTCCAGATTTGATCCTTTCCCGAGTGGTTGGCATTGGTAGATGGGCACCATCTAGTTCTTCTGGTCTTTAGAGCCATCATGTCCTAGGACTGATTGCTTCCAAATGCCCTTGTTTTTTTGCACTCTTATTCACTTCCAAAGATAGGAGACCATTAGCTACATCTGAGATGAGTGCTTGAGGAATAAGACTTTTATGTATTTTTTTGTGCCAGTTGAGTCTGGTGTCCTCCAATACTGTGGTCCTAAGTCAGTAGATCCATTGGATCTCTCTCCCACAGTGTCTGGCTGTCTGTGAGAGATTACTCTATGTCTGTCTTCTGTTGTTTCTGTAAGGATTGCGGGTATTTTGTGTCACTGGTATCTGTGCAAGGTTAGCCTCCACTGAATTTATCCTTGGTCTAGAGTATACTCCTGTTCACTGACCCCCATCTGATCTTCTCAGATGTTTATGTGTTTATCTGTAGCCTGGTGTTTGGTGTTAATGGTAATGCAGTATTGTGGATATGCTGGTTGGTATCAGCATCTGTTGTCTATATCTTATGTGCACAATTTGGTGTCTTCCCTTTTCCTAATGCTATCATGGTGGTCACAGACTCTTACCCACATCAGTGTGTGGGCCCCAACTAGCCGAAAATTAATCCCTCTCCTTCCGTCCCCATTCTGGTAATCTACAAAGTGAGTTCCCTTTCTCAAGCAAACCCTTCTTTGTCTTTTTACAGTAATGGGCTCATACAGTATTTTTCCTTCTGTGAATGACTTATTTCACCCAGCATAATGTCCTCGAAGCTCATCCACGTTGTGAGATGATTGGTGTATCCTTCATTTGAACTCACTGGTAATGAAAACAGTATAAATGAAAACTTGTGAGATACAGCAAAAACAGTGCTTAGAAAATATGCAGTCCTAAATGTAAAAAAAAAAACAAATGTAAATACTTGGAAAAAAAAGAAAGGCTGAAATTAATGACCTAATTATCTAACTCAAGAGATCAGAGGAAGAATGCCAAAAAAAAAACCAAAGAAAGCAGATAGCAGGGAATAATATGAGTAGAGTTTAATGAAATAGAAAACTAAAAGAGTAATGAAGAAAAAACTAGAGAAGACATAAATAAAATAAAAATTAAAAAGGGCACATCATTGAAAAGATATAGCTATTTAAAAAAAAAATGAGTTTGGAATTTAAAATTTTCCTACAAAAATTTCCAGGCCCATATGGTTTAACTGACAAATTCCAAAAATATTAAGAAATATATCTGTTCTTGTAAGCTCCTCCAGAAAACTGAAAAGGAGGGAATACTTCTATGACTTTCATAAACTCATTTCACAAACCCAGCATACCTTCAATACAATATCTGAAAAAGGCATTATGAGAAAGAAAAATTAAAGGTCCCCCTTATTTATAAACACATGGATGAAAATAGCAAATCAAATCCAACAATATTTGAAATAGATAATAATATGTTGCTTATATCATAACCAAATTGGGTTTTCAGGAATTCTAGATAGGATATAATTTTAGTAAACTAGGAAAGAAAATAAAAATCCTCACAATGGGACCAATAAGAAATGTCATGATAAATGGAGAAAACATTGAAGTTATCAAGGATTTCATTATACTTGGATCCACAATCAAGCAGCAGTCAAGAAATCAAGATGTATTACATTGGGTAAATCTGCTGCACCAGACCTCTATAAAGCATTAAAAAGCATAGATGTCACTTTGAGGACTAAGGTGCACCTGACCCAAGCCATGGTATTCTTAATTGCCTCATATGAATGTAAGAGCTGGACAATGAATAAAGAAGACCATAGAAGAAGTGATGCATCTGAATAATGGTATTAGAATATTGAATATACACCATGGACTACTAGAAGAATGAACAAATTTGCTTGGAAGAAGTACAGCCAGAATGCTCCTTAGAAGCAAGGATGGGCAGACTTTATCTCATATACTTTGGACATGTTATTAGAAGGACCAGTCCCTGGATAAGAATATCATGCTTGGTAAAGTACAGGGTCAGCAAAAAAAGGGGAAGACCCTCAACAAGATGGATTGACACAGTGGCTGCAACAATGGGCATAAAAATAGCAACAATTGTGAGGATGGCACAGGACCATTCTGTTTTATTCTTTTGTACATAAGGTTGTTGTGAGTCAGAACTGACTTGACAGCACCTAACAACAACAACAGAAATAGTTTACTGATAAAGGGTATCTGCAATGTCCTATGGATATCACCATACATAATGGTGAAATGTTGAAAGCTTCCCCAAGGTGTGAGTGGGGAAAAGGTAAGAGTATCTGTTATTATTGTATCTATCCAAAATCGAACTAAAGGGAATATTTATGAAGACACATATATGTGCAAGCACCAGAAAACCCTATTAAATGTGGAATAAATAATGACGACTATTTATTATTTCAATTAACAGGGCATCTGGAAGTAAAAACTTCCACAATTCACCCAGTGGCTTATCAAAGACCTAAGCTCTTTCTGTTTTGTCTCCTCAATTTGGCCCTTAGGCTCATCCTTCCCATAGGTCACAAGATGGTTGCTTCAGTTTCAGGCATCAGATAGGACAGTATTTGGCCAAAGATGAATTGCATTGCCACTTACTCTTCTTTATTTAATAGAGAGGAAAACCTGTCCCAGAATATCTCTAGAAGACATCCTTCAATCTCCTATTGGATCACTGGCCAATAACCTAAATTCAAGGGAAGCCAGGTGAACAGTTAGCATCTGTGGCCTCTATAGGGGTGTGTAGGCTTTGACAACAAGGGAGAAGACATAGAAGAGTAGGCAGAGAACATCTTTTATATAGAGGACAATATATCTGCAATAGACAGCTTCAATAACTTGTCTAAGGTTACACTTGTAGTAAGTTGTAGAGCTGGGATTTGAACTCAAGCAGTCTGACTCCAGAGGCCACATTCTCAACCATTATGCATTCTCAGCCTTGTATGTGACTTGGAAAGTAAGGCATTGTAACCATAACTTAATTCTCTACCCACCTCCCAATCTCCCTAAACACCTAAACCAGTTGTCACTGAGTTGATTCTGATTCATGGTGACTCCATATGTGTCAGAGTAGAAATATGCTCATTAGATTTTTCAGTGGCTGACTTCTGGGAAGCAGATCACCAGAACTTTCTTCCAAGTTGCCTTGGCATAGACTCAAATCACTAACCTTTCAGTTAGCAACTGTTTTAGTTAGCAACTGTTGTAGTTAAGTTGTGTGTCCACCTGGTTTTGAGTGGCTGGGCAGCTGGATGTAGTCACTCCCCATGATGAAACTGCTAATCAACTCTATGGAGGAATCTACTGTGAGCAGCTGAGTAGCTGCTTTAGGGATGTGGTCTGCTTCCAGTATATAAGAAGACAGCTTTGAGAAAGGTTTCTGAGATTTTTGGTATGCTTGGACCCTGCATGTAGCTGAGTCTTCATTCAGCAGCCTGCCATGATTGCCTACCAATCTTGGGACTGTTTCTGGACTTGAATTAGTGGCCTGCCATGTAGCCTAATAATCTTGGGACTGTGCCATTTTACTTGTTGACCTTGGGTCTGTTAGCCTTAGCAGCCAGCAGCTATCTGAGTTAAGAGAAGCTCCCAGTTTCAGTGAGCCAGGAGCAAGAGGCAGAGGTGAAGCCCAAGGTCCAGGGTCTTTCACCCAGCCCCTAGAGCTGACACTTTGAACTCAGACTAAACAGTAAGAGAATAAATCCCTGTTTGTTAAAGCCATATACTTGTGGTATCTTCTGTTAGAGTGGCAATAGAAAACCAAAATAGCAGCCAAGGTCATAAACATTTGCACTACCCAGGGACTCATATTCTCCACCTTAAAAAAAAACTACTCACTGCCATTGAGTCTGTCCCAACTCATAGCGATCCCTCCTTGGGTTTCCAAGGCAGTATCTCAGAATCTACAGAAGTAGATTGCCCAGTCTTCCTACCAAGAAGTGGCTGGTGGGTTTGAACTGCCAGCCTTCTGGTTAGCAGTCAAATGTCTTAGGCAAAATAATCTGGTACACAGACTCTCAGTGCTACTGTCAGAGTCTTATTACTACTCCATTACAGTATTCACAGCAATTAATTGACAATAATTATGAAGCTTAAATAAGCTAAAATTCATCTGTTTTCCACAGAAAGATTTTAACTTCACACAGAACTCTTTAGAAATAATTATTTATAACATCTGAGAATTTAAAAATCAAATCTGTCATGTATATTTGAAAGAATGTGAGAACAGCTCATCAACTTTGAAATGCAGTAATATGCATACAAATCACATAAAAGGTTATAATAAGAAGATTAAGTATCACTAAGCAGAAAAATAAACACAAAATACAAGGACACATTTAAAAATGGGCACATCTTAATATAAATCCTTTCAGTGAAGTTCAAACAGTAAAAGATGCTTATGTAGGGAAAAAGTTTTTAAACTGAGAATTCATCACATTTTCATGTCACAGTCCATTTTTAATCATATTCATACTATTTAATTACTTTATAACCGAACAATTATACATATATATAACCTGTTATAATAAAAGTGGAGATAGGTAATTGATTCAAAATGTCCTTAACATAATTTAAATATAGTTTTGAAAATCATGTTGTATGTGTGTCTGTGTCAATGTGTATTTGGTATTGATAAACAAGATAATCTTGTAAAATTAAGTTACCCTTAGTTGTAGCTGTGACTATGACACCAGAGTCTTTCGGAGTCTTGAGGTTGTTCTGGTTACCTAGTGCCACTCCGAAAGGAATATACCACAAATGGGATGGCCTTAACAAACAGGAGTTTATTCTTACAATTTGGAGGCTTTAAGTCCAAGTTCAAAGTGCCAGGCTCTAGGGGCTGGGTGAAAGCCCCTCAACCTTGGGTCCGTCTCTGCCTCTTGCTCCCGGCCCACTAGAGCCAGAGGCGTTTCTTCACTCAGACAGCTGCTGAGGCTGAGAAGTCCCAAGGTTGACAAGTAAAAAGGCACAGTTCCGATGTTACCAAACGACACAGCAGGCCATTAACTTAAGTCCATTGTAAGTCCCAAGGTCGACAGAGCATGGCAGGCTGCTCAACAACAACAACATGGCTACGTGCAGGGTCCAAGCGTACCATAGGCTAGAGACCATTCCCAAGCCTTCTCCTTATATACAGGAAGCAGACCATATCCCAAAGGCAGCTACTCAGCTGCTTGTGGTAGATCCCACCATGGAATTGATTGCCAGTCTCATCATGGGGAATAACTACTACCAGCTGCCAAGCCACTCAACCAGGCCCAGCCAAGTTGACACAAAAACATAACCACCACAGAGGTACAATGATTAAGGGCTCATTGCTAACGGAAAGACTGATGGTTCAAACCCACCCAACAGCTCTGTGGGAGGAAAACTTAGCAATCTGCTTCCATAAAGACTACAGCCAAGAAAACCCTATGAGGCACTTCTGCTCTGTCACATGAGGACACTGTGAATCTATACTCAGCACCAAACAAGAGTTGTATTTTTTATATTTAAAAATGAGCATTGAAAATGCTAGGTTTTTCCAGTTGTCGGTCTTATTTAGGCAGTATTTTGTTTGCACATCTTACATGGGTACTTCCATGGTTCCCAGATCAAAAGTGACTATTCCAGCCCTTTGCTGTTCATCCCCTAAATGTATTGGCTAGGCTTGTTTGGGGTTGGGGAAATGATGTAGGGGCAACAGGATCAACTCCCCTTGGGTGTTCTGTGGATTGCCTACCACCATCTTGGATATCATGCTAAAGTCTGGAGGCCTCAGACTGAAGAAACGGAATAATTTACTTCATTACAATTCTATCAGTCTTTGAGTTTCTTCTGTAAAGCACATTGCTAAGTACGATAGAGAAGGTGAACCACCTACATTTGCATTCCAGGAGTTCATAATCTATTACAGGAGAAATAATCATACATAAACAAACAGGTAAATGGCAGATATGTTAGGCAATTTAGAGGTGTGGGAAAAGATGAATCCTGAGTGGGTAAGAATACAGGGATATTTCTTGGAGGAAGCAGGAGAGAGGACTTCAAGGCATATACAACAGAGGATCAGGTTGAGAAATGCTGGGCATTCGGGACACTTTTGGGGCAACTGGTATATCTGTAGCACAAGGTAGCAGATTTTAAACTGAGTAAGTGGAGGATTTCAAGGAGTATGGCTGAGATTAGTCTGGTAGGGACCAAATCCCCTACCAAATCCTTCTTATGTAATACTTCTATATTTAAGTCATCACAAGGAGTCTGAGAATTTCAGGACTTTCCCTATCAGTTGGACCCTTATTGTTACTGTATATCCCATAATCTGACCCAAATTCCTTGACCCCCAACCCTTACATTTTGCCCTCTGAAACTTATCATTGTCATCAGCAAAATGCCCTCCATCCTCAAATTCCTTCTCTGAACATTCCTTTCACCTACTAAGCAAAATCTGACATTCCCCTAAGAATAAGAGGCATATTTAAGGTATGGCAGGTATGGTATATGTCCTAGGTGCCACCTGAGGGAGAGGGGTGGGTGCCAATGAATAGTTCCTATTAACCATTGCAGTTTCCACTGCCCTAGCTGTGAGAGATCATTTAACAAGTTAAAACTAATATTTTCATATTTGAGAGCCTTCATGGGTCAAGACAGACTGTGTGGTCTTACTCTGCTGAGCACAGAGAAAGAAGAAACAGAAAAATAAGTACTTAGAGCACCTCATAGACCAATTTTCATCAGTGAAAGCAAGGAAGGTGCAGTTGTAATTTTCATGTAGTGACACGTTGTATTAAATAAAAGATCAGCAAACTTGACTTGTAGTTTTTAGCTGATATTATGGTAAAGTTATCTAAAAGATGGGTGTCAGTTGTTTGGACAGGAGTGCAATTTCAGTGCTTGCCATACGCACTATTTTGCATAATTATGCCTCTGCTAAGGACATAGCATCATCTGAGTCTTCTCAAGTGATGGCTTCTTCCCACTGTCATCTCAAAAATCACTGGGCCTGGAGGTGGGATAGGTGCCCTTTTTATTCTTTGTTACTGTGTACCAACCATTGTTTTTAATCTCCTTATTAAAAACAAAATCCTGCTCTTTTGAAGCAGTATATTGGACTACCACCCTCCACCCTACCATCCCACCATAT
Source organism: Orycteropus afer afer (assembly GCF_000298275.1). Classification (NCBI taxonomy): domain Eukaryota; kingdom Metazoa; phylum Chordata; class Mammalia; order Tubulidentata; family Orycteropodidae; genus Orycteropus; species Orycteropus afer. The sequence goes on from NW_006921632.1 coordinate 9,509,532, forward strand.
TGTTTTCATTTATCTCCTTCTGGCCACTTTTCCTTATTCATTGAAGATTTTAGCACTCCCCTTTCTGCTTGTTGTTCCATCAATAACCTGTCAACATCCTTAGGCATTTTCATTTCCACATGACTGTTTCATCCCAAACCATGTACCTTCAGTTCCTTGATCTCCTTATCTCCTGTGATGAAGTGAATAGAATTAGTTAATATGGCTCTTCTAGTCCTGATCTTTGTGACTCTCACCAGATGACAGGGTAGGACTGTGCAAACGTGAGGTGCTTGTGGCCCAGAAAGGGGATTAGATAGCTTGCTAATAATGTAAATGAGGTACATGACACACTTGTGCATGTGGGTCCATGGAAATAAGGCATATGGAATCCTAATATGAGGACTGGTCAGTTTTACCATCTTGCTAGAATTAAAATGAGCCATCCCAGAAGCAGAATGAGAGACTCACTGCCATCAAAAGAGAAGATCTGGGAATGGAGCACGTCCTTGGACCCAAAATGCCTTGCACTGAGATGGCAGAAAGAGGGCAGCAGCAGAGGCAGTGGAACCTACAGAACTAAGGGGCCTCATGACAAAGTGGAGGGCTTGCCTGCTCATGGAACGAGAAAGTTGAGTGCCTTCCAGCAGGAAGTTTGCTGACAGAGTGGAGTGTACTTATTGACAGAAGTCAAAGAGCTTTGTAACACTTGCTGTAGCAGGGCGTGACCCATGCTGAGAGGCTGAAGGCCAAAGAGAGGTGTGCTTATCGGACAGCAGAGGGCAAGCTGTCCTGATCGAAGAATTGTACCCTGAATGTTTCTCATTCTGACTTGCAGTCTGTTACTTCCCTTATAAACCCCATAATCGTGAGTATTGTGTGTGAGTTCTGTGTGAACATTGCAACGAATTATTATCAAACCCAGAAAAGTAGTAGAGTGGCATGAAAAGGAGGGTTAGTGTCAGAAATGGCAGAAAGTTTGGAGGGTCACAGTATGTCTGACTTCTGCCTCTTATGGAATCAGCTTTGGGCTATTGAAGTTGTTTTGGATCCTCTTTCCCTTTGGTGAAGTTAGAGAAGATCAGATGCTGCCGTCACACCCTTTTTGCCCCTCCAGTGATCTTGTTCTTCACTCCACTCAGTCATCTACTTCCACAGAATTTTTCATTACCAAAAAACACTCCCCATACCTCAATAGAAACCATCCCACTTTCTAGAGAGTGCCATTTCCCATCATTTTAGCTCAGTTCTTCTAGTGCTTTGATTTCAACAACTCCTTTTTCTCATGACCCTACCAACTTTTTCAAGGAGACCTGGTGGTGCGGTGGTTAAGGGCTTGGTTGCTGGTGAGTGGTTGAAATCTATCAGCTGCTCCATGGGAAAAAATGTGACAGTCTGCTTCTGTAATGATTACAGCCTAGACACTGTATGGGGCTGCTCTTCTCTGCCATACAGGGTCACTATGAGGCAGAACTGCTTGATGACAATGGGGCTGACTAACTTTCAGTTTATCACCTATCTTATGTATTCATACTTCTTTTTACCCAGCTTAGATTTCAAAGTTCATCATTATAATCACGTCCTTTCATTTAACCTCAACTTCTTACATCTCTCTCCCTGTGGTGTACTCACCACCAAAACCCAAACCATGATTAAATCCAAGTCTCAACCTACTCTATTCCTGCTCTGGTGCAGTTAAACTCATAACCATAGAGAATGCTCTCATTATATATATATAATCACAAATCTTAAGTGGATCTCCAACATTTACCTAGACAATTCATTTTTATATTCTCTGAGAATACTTTTTTCTTTTTTTAAATATCATTTCCTTGCTCTTCCAGTATAACATTAACTTCTCCCCTCTCATCTCACTGTTGTTATCTGTCTTAGGCTGGTTTCTCTAGAGAAGCAATACCAGTGGAGCTTATATATTATGTGTGTGAGTGTGTACAAATGAGTGAGCCATTTCCTTGAGATAAATTTCTCTCTCTAAATATATAAATTTCTCTCTCCCTCTAAATATATATAAATGTATATAGTATATATGTATATATATTTTTATATACATACATAGAGCTCTGGTAACATAGTGCCTAAACCACTTGACTGCTAACCAGAAGGCTGGCGGTTCAAACCCACCAGCCACTCCTTAGAAGGAAGATGGGGCAATCTACTTCCGTAGTGACACTGCCTCGGAAACCCAAGGAGGGGTCTCTATGAGTCGGGTCCGACTCGACAGCTCATAACAACAACAACAACATATACATACATACATATATATGTATATACTATATACATATATGTGTTTATATATATACGTACATATATATATTTAGAGGGAGAGAGAAATTTACATATCTTAAATTTATATTTAAATTTCTCTCTCCCTCTAAATATATATATGTTGTTGTTGTTGTTATGTGCCGTCCAGTTGGCCCCGACTCATAGCGATCCCTCCTTGGGTTTCTGAGGCAGTTATCACTACGGAAGTAGGATTGCCCAGCCTTCCTTGTATATATAAATATGGGAGCTCTGGTAGCATAGTGCCTAAGGCACTTGACTGCTAACCATAAGGCTGGAGGTTCAAATCCACCAGCCATTCCTTGGAAGCAAGATGGGGCAATCTACTTCTGTAGTGATACTGCCTTGGAAACCCAAGGAGGGGTCGCTATGAGTCGGGTCTGACTCTATGGCACATCACAACAACAACAACAATATATAAATACATATAATATTTATATGTATTATATATAATAATATA
>NW_006921632.1:9512409-9512933 GCF_000298275.1 Orycteropus afer afer
ATTTAGAGAGAGAAATTTATCTCAAGGAAATGGTTTACTCATTTATAGAATCTGGCAAGTCCCAAGTCCATGAGTCAGATGTAAAGCTGGAGGCTTTTCCTAACTCCCATAGCTGCAGGGGCTGATGAACTCAAGCACAGCAATATAGGTGGTTACTGACTTTGGAGGCTGACAAGTCCCAGATTGGCAGGTAAGATGCCAGCTTGTTGGCTCACAGGCTGTGAAGGCAACAATACCAAAATTGGGATGCAGTACAGCAGGCTACTAGTTCAAGTCCAAGAACTGAAGGTTAGATGATGATGAGCCAGATGCAGGATCCAGATTGAGCAAAAAGCCAGAGATCTTTGCCAGAGCTCTTCCATATATATCTGAAGCAGGCTACACCCTGAAGGAAACTCCCTTTCAACTGATTGACTGCTCCTATTAGATCTCATCACGGGGGATGACTACATCAGAACTGCTAAACCATTTAGAATCATTGTCCAGCCAGGATGACACACATCCTTAACTATCACAATTTCTTT
>NW_006921632.1:9513263-9517170 GCF_000298275.1 Orycteropus afer afer
TCCTTGGGTTTCCGAGGCAGTATCACTACGGAAGTAGGAATGCCCAACCTTCCTTCCGAGGAGTGGCTGGTGGGTTTGAACCGCCAGCCTTCTGTTTAGCAGTCAAGTGCCTTAAGCACTATGCTACCAGAACGCCTTCTTTTTCTTTAGGTTATTATTTTTCTTTAGGTTATTATTTTTAGTCTATAAGCATGTTGTAATAGCACTCCTAAAAAACATGTCATGTATCCTACTCTATTACTCCATTTCCCTTATAGTAAATGCCCTCAAGAGAGTTATTTAAATGTATTGCTGCTTTTTCTTCAAATCCTATAAGCTCTTGAACCTATTACAATCAGGTTTTTATTTTCATGACTACATTAAAATAATAATTGTTAAGGTCCCTAAAATCTCCATTTTGCTAAATCTAATAGTCAATTTTTGGTCCTCATCTTACTCAGCATTTCTGCAGCAGTTGACTTATTGATTCTTTCTCCTTGTTGAATCACTTGCTTGACTTGGTTTCTGGGGTCATATAATCCTGGTTTTCCTCCTACCTCACCTACAACTCCTTCTCAGTCTCCTTTGCTAAATCTGCTATTACTTCTTGATTTTTAAATGTTGGCATACCCCATAGCATGTCTTCTGTTTTATGATTGTCCTAATCATTGTAAATACATGAGTTATAAGTAGTCCCAAGATGTGATTCCTAGAGGCTTTGGAATATAACTTCCACCTTCTGTCAGCTTTAACTGTTTGCCACTTCAAGTTATACAAATAAAAATTTTTATGTAAACCCATGACATGAAAAATATTGGAAAGCACTGCCCTAGATGATCTCATTAAATTGCATGACTTTAAATATAATTTGTGTATTGATAATTTCCAAATTTATATCTGTGGTACAGTGAATTACTTGGTATAGCTCTTCTAGCCACAGTCTTTGTAACTCCCATGAAATGACTGGGTGGAACTATGCAAATGTGAGGTGCTTATGGTTCACCAAGGGGATTGGATAACTTGTTAATAATGGCACCCTTGTGGGTGTGGAACCATGGAAATAAGGTGTATGGAACCCTACTGTGGTAGTTAAAGTTGTATGTCAACTTGGTTGAGCCTGGTTGAATGGCTGGGCAGCTGGTAGTTGTTATTCCCCATGATGAGACTGACAATCAACACCGTGGTGGGATATACCACAAGCAGCTGAGTAGCTGCTTTAGGGATGTGGTCTGCTTCCCATATATAAGCAGCATCTTTGGGAATTGTCTCTAGCTTATGGCACACTTGAACCCTATATGTAGCTGTGTCATTGTTCAGCAGCCTGCCATGCTCTGCTGACCTGGGGACTCACAATGGACTTGAATTAATGGCCTGCCATGTGATTTGGTAATATCGGGACTGTGCCTTTTTACTTGTCAACCTTGGGCTTGGCAGCCTCAGCAACCAGTAGCCGTCTGAGTAAAGAAAAGCCTCTAGCTTTAGTAGGCTGGGAGCTGGAGGCAGAGCTGAAGCCCAAGGTTGAGGGGCTTTCACCCAGCCCCTAGAGCCTGGCACTTTGATCTCAGACTTAAAGCCTCCAAATTGTAAGATAATAAACTCCTGTTTGTTCAGCCATCCTATTTGTGATATATTCTTGTCAGAGTGGTACTAGGTAACCAGAACACCTACTTTGGGAATTGGTGGGTTTTGCCATCTCAGTAGGCTTAAAATGAGCCATCTCAGTGGTGGAAAGTGGGGGCTCTCACTACCTTCAAGAAAGAAGCAGGAGCAGAGCATATCCTTGGACCCAAGATCTCTGCACTGGACCTCCTTTACCCGGGGGGGGGGGGATGGAGAGAGAGAGGGGGAGAGAGAGAGAGAGAGAGAGAGAGAGATAGCAATAACATTTTGCTGAGACAGCAGAAAGATAGCAGAGAGGAGGATGGCAGCAGAGGTAGCAGAACTAAGAAACCTCATGAGACAGAGCAGTGGGCTTCCTGGCCTACAGAGTGAGAACGCTGAGTGCCTTTGGGCAGAAGAAGGTTTACAGGCAGAGTAAGGTGCCCCTCTGAGCACTTACTGGCAAAGCCAAAAGAATTTTGTAATACTGGCCTGAGCAGGGCAGAGAGAGAGAGAAGCTTGCCTGCAGCATAGCTGAGAAGAAGCTGTACTGATTGAAGAACTGTATTCTGAGTTGTTTCTGACCTCCCTAATAGGAGCTCTGGTAGCGTAGTGCCTAAGGCATCTGACTGCTAACCAGAAGGCTGGTGGTTCAAATACACCAGCCACTCCTCTGAAGGAAGATTGGGCAATCTACTTCCATAGAGATACTGCCTCGGGAAACCCAAGGAGGGGTCACTATCTGATTCGACAGCAGTGAGTTAGTTAGTTACCTTCCTATCCACAACCGTGAGATAGACTGTGAGCTCTGTGTGGTCATTACAAGGAATAATTAAACCCAGCAAAGAAGTAGTGAGGGGCACGGAAGGGATGGTTGGTGTCAGAATTTGTAAAAAGGCTGGAGGGTGGTGGCATGTCTGACCTCCACTTCACAGAAATAAGCTTTGGGCTGTTGATGTTGTTCTGGATCTTCCTTTCCTCTTAAATTAGAGAAGGTTCAGAAGCTACCCCATGCCCTTTTTGCATTATCTCTACCTCCAAGCTCTTTCCTGAACTCCAAAGTCCTGTATCCAATTCCTTAAGGAACATCTGTACCTGAATGTCTAATATGCATCTCAAAGAAAAAAATACCCAAAATTGATCTCATAGCACCTCATAGCATTCAGGTAGTGCCTAAGGCATTTGACTGCTAACCAGAAGCCTGGTGGTTCAAACCCACCAGCCACTCCTAGGAAGGTAGATTATATCTCTATACTTCCATAGAGATACTATCTCAGAAACCTAAGGAGGGCTTGCTATGAGTCAAATCGACTCAACAGCAGTGAGGTGTTTTTTTTTTTTTGTAACCCATCAGCAAACCTCGGAGCTATATTAAAAATAGACCCCAAATATGAACACTTTCATTGCTTCCACACTTTACTCTCATCTAAGCCACTGCTCTCTCTGCCTTGAAGCACCTCAGTTCCCTCCAAAGTCCCCTACTTAAAGTCAGAGTGATTATTCTACAGTGCAAACCAAATCATGTCACTTGACCTTCCACTGGTTGTCCATCACATGTAGAATAAAGCCAGTGCAACTTGCTGATGTTATCTTTCTCAGATGTTCACTTGTAGATGTTCAAAGATTAGACATATAAAAATTCTGATAATAAAAAGTAATAATAATGAAAATTAAAGGAAAAAAAAATGATTCAACTTATGTGAGTAATGACAGAGTTGCCAGAATGGAGCACTGTGATAAGTTAGGGACTACTTGCATAATATATTAGCAAGGTGGTGTGGTTGGAGAAAAGAGAGGCAGGAACCAAGGCAAGTGGCTAGGAAGCTTTTGCTATAATTTAGTCAGGGATAAGAATCAGTGTTAGAAAGATACGTGTTAGTCAATTGTGCTTAGCACAACATCACTAAGGAAAAGGAAGACACAGAGAGGTACATAAGAGCTCCAGACAATAAAGGTAAATATTATTGCATACATAATACTGCATTATCAGTAATAGCAAATACTAATCTATGGGACAGACAACTCAGGGACGCCAAGAGTAGAAGGCCGGAAGAGCAGGAGAAAGGGGATAAAAGCCTTGAACCCGGACAGAAAGGGCAGTCAGCCCCAGGGTTACAGATGAGGAGAGACAACTCAGGGACGCCCAGAGTAGCAGGCCAGAAGAGCAGGAGAAAGGGGATAAAAGCCAGGAAGCCAGAGAGAAGAGCAGTCAGCCGAAGGGATTAGGTAAGGAGGGGAAACTCAGGCCCGCCCAGAGTAGCAGGCCGGAAGAACAGGAGAAAGGGGATAAAAGCCTTGAACCTGGACAGAAGAGCAGTCAGCCCCAGGG
>NW_006921632.1:9520706-9532001 GCF_000298275.1 Orycteropus afer afer
GATGATGGGCTCAAGTATAGCAGGGATTGTGGGCCTGGTGCGGGATTGGGCAGTGTTTCGTTCTGCCGTGCATGGGGTCGTTATGAGTCAGAAACGACTCGATGGCACTTAACAACAACAACAACAACAACAATCTATGGGTTAGAGCTCTGGTGGTGCAGTGCCTAAGGCACTTGATTGCTAACCAGAGGGCTGGTAGTTCAAACCCACCAGCCACTCCTCAGAAGGAAGATCAGGCAATCTGCTTCCATAGAGATACTGCTTCAGAAACCCAAGGAGGGATCGCTATGAGTTGGATCTGATTCAACAGCAGTGGGTGAGTTAATCTATGGGTGGATACATAGGTTGACAGGCAAGAAGATCAGGTATGGCTAGGTGAATGGGAATATACACATGATCATACATAGGTTTGGCAGACGATATTCCTACATACATATTTGTATGTGCTATAAAAAATTTGTATGTCCTTATGCAGTATAAAGCTAATGGGCAAAGTTAGGGTAACTTCTTAGCCACAACAAATCCCCTTAAGGGAGTGAGTCACTGGACCTGCAGGCTGGTGACCGTGGTTGCAGGAAACATCAAGCTCAAATGGCACAATAATTTTTGTAGTACACAAAAATATTGTTCTATATCTTAACTACATGAGGTCTTAAAAGCCTGTGAGCAGCAATCTGAGACACAACTATTGGTCTCTCATAATCCAGAGTGAAGAAAATCAAAGATGAATGGAAATAGTCCAAAAGACTAGTGGACCATGAGAACTTCAGCCTATATAACCCTAAGACCAGAAGAACTAGATGGTGCCCAGCTGCCAAGGCCAACCAATGGGATCAAAATCAGACATACTGGATAGACTGGGAGAAACACGTGGAACCAAATTAAAAAACATAAAAAAGACCACGTTTATTGATTGGATGGTGACTGGTGAAACCTGCGAGACTAGGGTTCTGAGTCACCCTTTGAGTCAGGAACTGAACCCACTACTGTGGCTAAACTCTCAGCCAAAAAAATAGACAGGACTATAAGGTGAACAATAACTCCAGGGAGGTATGCACTCCTCCCTAGAACAATCAACTATATGAGATCAAAAGGGCAGCATTGCCCAGGATAAAGGTAGAGAGGCAGGATGTACAAGCAAGAAGGGTACAGGGAAAGGGTAATTATAGGGAAGAAGTGGGAGGAGAAAAAAAGGAATCAGTGCTAGAATAGTTTTCAGAAGAAAGCAGGAAAACAAATAGAAGCTGAAAAGTCCAAGAGTCATTCTGATGCCTTCTTGGGAGTAAAGATATCATGAGATTCAATCAAACATTATCAAATCCCATTCAGTTTCTTAATTAATCATTTTATTCAGAATATATTTAATGAACACTTATAATGTGGTACATGTGGGGACAAAGTAAAATAAGCTCCCTCTTAGAGAAGGAAAAAACATAAAAGCAGAAATATGAGTCTCCTCTAAGAAGCAAATAAGCTTTAATTAAAGGGAGATGATGAAGAAAATCACTTCAACCAAAGAGTACTTTGTTTATTCGATCCCTTCTTGTAAAATGTCTGATATTAAGAAGGCTAAATGTGATTAACTAATTAATCACATTTTAAGATTGAATTTGACTGCTCTGTGCTTTATCATAAATGATCATTTCTGTGTTGAGTCCTGCCATTCAATATAAAGAAAAGGTGACTTTTTGTGTTAAATAGTATGATTGTTAGCAGTGCCTGTCTTATGTGATACACATTTCTTAATATTTTTATGGATGGTAAGATTTGAGAAACATAATTTAGATAATAAAAAGGTAATTAACTATGGCTAGCGTAGGCAACTTTATAGTTTATAAATTGTACTAATTACTGATTTTTTCAGAAACAATTGAATTTAACATGAAATTACTATTTTAAATAATGTTTTCATGCCTAGAATTAAGCTCTTTTATTCTCTAACACTCTAAAGGGTTTAATGCAATTTCTTGTATTTGAAATGGTAGTTTGATTTTCTGATACAGTTATTTGCAGCAAGTTTAAATTAAATAAAAATGTATCTGTCTGTTTGAAAACTGAAACAATGATAAGCTTTGTTTATTTTACTATTCAATATAAGCAATGTACTAGCTTCTAGGAACGAACAAAGCTGGCCTAAGTTCTCTCAGTAGGAGTGTATTCCGGTAGAGAAGATTACCATTAAATTAAAAAAAAAAAATCATATTTTATGATATCATTACAGTTAAAGAGGATTCAGGAATCTCTGGGTGGTGCAAATGACTAACACAGTCAGCTGCTAACTAAAAGGTTGATGGTTTAAGTCCACTCAGGGGCACCTCAGAAGAAAGGCCTGGCAATCTACTTTTGAAATACCAGCCTTTGAAAACTCTATGGAGAGCAGTTCTGCTCTAACATATATGGGGTCACCATGAATTAGAGTTGACTTGATAGCAACTGGTTAATGAAGATTCTAGGAGTGTGTTGAAAGTGAATAGGATGAGGGACCTGACCTTGGCTAACTGTACGATTGGGGAGTTCAGGGAAAGCTGCCTGAGGAAGAGACACTGAAGTTGAGACCAGAAAGACAAATGGATATTTGTGAGGTGAAGACAGGGATGGGGCTTTCAGGCAGAGGGAATAGCATGTTTAAAGGCTCAGAGATGGAAAGAAACTTAACCTGGAACAAAGACCAGTAACTGAGGGGAAAATTGATTTGAGATGAGAATGGCAAAAGTTGTCAGGATTCATGATGTGCAAGGTTTTAAAGAACATATTAGAGACTTTAGAATCTATAAAATTTTCTCTTTAGAAATAGAGAAAAAGAAAGTCAATGTGAGGTTAAAGGAGAGGAGTTATATGGCTAGATCTATATTATATAGAAAGATTAATCTGGCTCCTGGTGAAAATTAAATTAGAGGATTTCCATTTTTGGTAATATGGGCATACTAAATTGAAAAGCCTATTGGTATAAAGCAATAAAAATATTAAAATAACCTATTTATTTTAAGTAAACACTAGGGTTTAGTTTAAGTCCCTCATTTACAATTTCCCAAGTCCTCATCTTGGCAGAGCTGGGAAGAACTAGGCACAAAGTTGTCTAGAATGATACATGCTAATTTCAGATAAAGTGGATTTTTTCAAAAAAACTCCATTAAAAATGGCATCACAATCCAAAATTGCAATACATAAGGAAGAAATTTTACAGAAGTAAACTTCAGGGGATGTAAATCAACAGGCTATAACCTCAGGATCTTCAGATAACAGAATTATTGATACTCACTGCCATGGAGTTGACTCCCACTCATAGTGACCCTATGGGACAGAGAAGAACCACCCCATAGGGTTTCCAAGACTGTAAATCTTTACAGACGCAGACTGCCTCATCTTTCTCTTACAGAACAGTTGATAAAAACCATAAAAAATGAGTATGCTTAAATTTTAAAATAAAATATTACAAGTATGTAAGCTGCTGTATGGAAAGTGAATTTGCTCTGCAAACTTTCACCCAAATCACAATAAAAATTAAAATATGTATATTTTGAATGGGGTATACTGGTTGTGTTAGGTTAAATTTAAGGAAAGGTCTGATTCATAACAATATGAATGAATAGTTAAAATCTAGAATATTTCTTATTAAGTTAGAAAATTATTGATATTTTAAAACTGAAATAACCAATATACTTTAGCTCATATTAATGTAAAGCAAAATATATTACTTTTTTCATTGTGAGGCCTTGACAACACAAATGGTTAAATGCTGAATTACTAACAGAAAGGTTGGTAGTGCAGGCCCCTGCAGAGGCACCTCAGAAGACAGGCCTGGCTATCTACTTCCAAAAGGTCTTTTGCTGAAAAGCAAAGATGTCTCCTTGAGGACTAAGATGCACCTGACTCAAGCCATGGTATTTTCAATTGCCTCTTATGCATGTGAGAGCTGGACAATGAATAAGGAAGACCCAAGAAGAGTTGAGGCTTTTGAGTTGTGGTGCTGGTGAAGAATGCTGAAAGCACCGTGGACTGCTAAAAGAACTAACACATCTGTCCTGGAAGAAGTGCAGCTGGAATGCTTCTTGGAAGTGAGAATGGCCAGACTTTGTCTCACCTACTTTGGTCATGTTGTAAGAAGGGACAACAAAAAAGGGGAAGGCCCTCAAGAGATAGACTGACACAGTGGCTGCAATGATGGGCTCAATCATAGAAAGAATTGTGAGGATGGCACAGGATGGGGCAGTGTTTCATTCTGTTGTACATTGGAACACTGTGAGTCAGAGCTAACTTGACAGCACCTAACAAGAACAACAGATTCTTATTTGAATCTTATTTTATATAAAGAAACATTCACTATATAATTTAGCCACTGCCACTATCAGTGTCTCCTCCCTCTCTCCAACCTCCCATCCATTTTTCCCATGTACAGACAAGAGCAGCTGAAAGTTCCTAGAAATCAACTCACCAGGATGATCCACACTCAAAACAAAACCACAAAGCTCAACCATGCCAGGTAATCTTGCAATGTTTTCCCAGTAAGTTTACTTTGCTACTCTCCATGGAAGTATTTTGTTTCCTATCTGCATTTCTATCCTCAAACCTCCCATACCAATTTGTTTGATCTCATGTTGTTGTTGTTGTTGTTATGTGCCGTTGAGTCGGCCCCGACTCATAGCGACCCCTCCTTGGGTCTCCAAGGCAGTATCACTACAGAAGTAGATTGCCCAACCTTCCTTCCGAGGAGTGGCTGGTGGGTTTGAACTGCCAGCCTCCTGGTTAGCAGTCAAGTGCCTTAGGCACTAAGCTACCAGAGCTCCCAATGATCTCATAGTTATCTAAAAATATAAAAGACATCTAGGTACTTTCCACCACCAAATCAATAAACAGTTTGCATTTATTACCTCCTATTTGCTATGCTCTGGTAGCATAGTGGCTAAAGCACTTGACTGCTAACCAGAAGGCTGGCGGTTCAAACCCACCAGCCACTCCTCGGAAGGAAGGTTGGGCAATCCTACTTCCGTAGTGATACTGCCTCGGAAACCCAAGGAGGGGTCGCTATGAGTCGGGGGTCGACTCGACGGCACATAACAACAACAACAACAATTTGCTATGCAGTTATAATGGAAAATGGATCTTTGTTCCCATAGGAAGTCTATCTTTCTACAATTAATTTGGATTCTCTCACTTCTTTTATTCCTAAGGACAGTCCTTCATTTTTTCCCTTTCTCCCTTGTACCACCAATTTCCCCTTTCCTACCAGATTATTCCCATCAGCATAAAAACATGGTCTAATACTGCTCACCTTAAAAACAAAACAAAATCCTTCCTTACTTCATATTTCCTCTTCTAGCAACTGTCTCATTTCTAGCCTTCACTTTGCAGCAAAAATTCTTGATGGTGGTCTTCACATACTCTCCACTTATTCTTTCGCATTTCTTCTTCATTTCAAGCACCACTACACAAGGAATTATCTTTCTTGTTATCTTTCAAACATCTGAACAGCATTTAATGCAGTTGACCATTTGCACACATCTTGGAACTCTTTCTCAGCCTCCATACATGGCACCATACTCTCCAGATATTATAGGCAGCTTCTAAAATGGCTCCTGATAATCTCCAACTCTTGTTACTTATGCCTTGGTATGATCCTTTTGAGTATAGGCTGAATCTAACGACATGCTTGTAAACAAATGTTGATGTTGTATGTCATTGAGTCCATTCCGACTCATAGCAACCCTATAGGACAGACTAGAATTGCTCCATAGAGTTTCCTAGACTGTAATCTTTACAGAAGCAGACTGCCACATCTTTCTCCCACAGAGTGGCTGTTGAAGCCAAACTGTTGACCTTTTGGTTAACAGCTGAATCCTTAACCATTGCACCACCCAAGCTCCTTTCTAAACAAATAGAACATGGCAAAAGCGATGAGACATTACTTTTGAGACTATATCACAAAAAGGCTCTAGTTTCCATCTTGCTCATTCTCCCTTGATCTCTCACTTTCCCATTTTTATAGAAGCCAGCTGCCATCTTGTGAGATGCCCTATAAAAAGGCCCACATGGCAAAAAACTGAGGGAGGTCTCTGGCCAACAGCCAGAAAGGAAGTAAATACACCAACAACAGTTGGTAAGGTTGGAAGTGGATCCTCACCCAATTGAGCCTTGAGATGACTGCAGCCCTACCTAACACCTGAATGCAGCCTTGAAAATACCATGAGCTCGATTACCTAACTAAGCATGTCCAGATTCCTAATCCATAGGAACTGTGAGATAATGAATATTTGTGGTCTTAAATAGCTATATTCTAGGGCTATTTGTTACCTGCAGTCAATCCAGTATGGACATGAGCTTAATGTTTTAAGCCATTAGGAATTTAGAGTCATTTGCTACCAGAGTGTAACTTAGTAGGCTATCGTTAGATTCCGTTCCTTGGAAGGAAGGTTGGGCAATCTACTTCCATAGTGATACTGCCTTGGAAACCCAAGGAGGGATCTCTATGAGTTGGGTCCGACTGAAGGGCACATAACAACAACACTGCCATCAAGTTAATTCCAACTCATAGCAACCCCCACTGGGTTTCCAAGGTGGTAAATCTTCATGAAAGTAGGTTGCCTTATCTTCCTTCTGCAGAGTGGCTGGTGGGTTTGAACTGCCAACCTTCTGGTTAGCAGTCAAATGTCTTAGGCACTACGCCACCTATCTCCTTTGCAAGGAGATTGTTGTTATTGTTATGTGCCTTCTCGTCGGACCCGACTCATAGCGACCCCTTCTTGGGTTTCCGAGGCGGTATCACTATGGAAGTAGATTGCCCAACCTTCCTTCCGAGGAGTGGCTGGTGGGTTTGAACCGCCAGGCTTCTGGTTAGCAGTCAAGTGCCTTAGGCACTAGGCTACCAGAGCTCCCCGCGAGGAGATTAACACATGTAAATTCAGTCTAGGGATCCTGGATTCATATCCTTAGAGCAGAGTTTCACAAGGGATTAACATCTCTGTGTGTACTTCATAATTTTGGCAATAAATCTAAAATCACTTATTTTAATCTTTCATCCCAAGGGACTATTTTGGTATAAATATTGGGGAATATGAAAAAATTCATAATGCAATGTGTACCTTTGCTTTTGTCCAAAGAGGTAATTCAGGTCAAACCAGAAAAGTCTGTGGATTTCAATATGAATGCAAGACACCTGACTTTGGGGACACCAAGATAATGAGAAACGGTTGAAAAGACTGCTGCTCGGCAGCATCCACAGCAATTTCCTCCCAATCTTTCAGTAGGCTTGCATTTCATTTGGCCAAGCAGTACAAGTGGAAAAGTGGTTGGAAATGATCAACGAGTAAGTAATGCCAAAGAAACTGAATGGCTTGGGGGGGGGGGACCCTGGGAAGTGTCCCAGTTACAGAAGAAAGTCAGAAAAATAGAGCCCGAAGGTAGAATGCAGGGCACGGAGATGAACAACACCCGAGGCATGGCAAAATAATACACAAAAAGCCTAACAGCACCAGCCAGCAAAGACATGTGCAGGAAAAGTAGGACAATAAGAGCATGAATCCTGCCAGACTCAAATTGAAAACATATTTATAAATGTCTTTCAGAGGTGAGCAGATTTTTAGAATTTGTTTCAAAGACCAAAGAGTCTTTGGGAGTAGGATGGGGTAGAGGAAAGACAAGAATGTTTAAGAAAGTATAGATTTATGTAGAATTTAATTGGTTTATTAGTATTCAGGTGGTTGAATGTGCCTAACTCTTAACATGCTGCCATACATTTCCCGAGGAGAAAAGAACTCAAGGGTTAGGATATAATCTCCCCAAGACTCTGAGCCATGAGTGGGCTATAGAGAAAATGCACACAGTTAGCAGTTACTGGGAGTATTTGTTTTCTCCAAGAAACCATGAACCATGCAAATTTCTAATATGCTTCTAAAATGGCCACAATGATTCCCTTGAATCTTCTCCTTTCAGTTGAGAAAAGAATGTAGCTCCTTACCATCTCATCTTCTTTTAAAAGATGTCTGATTATAGGAGCAGGTGTTCAGAACCTGCTGATTAGAGGTCAGCAAATCATCTAGAGACCACATTATAGGGGTTCTGAGAGAGGCTTCCCTCTCAACCAAGTACAAAGAAGTCTCCTACCCAAAGGGAAGAATTCAGTAGATCACAGAGGAAAAGACAAGAGCTTCAGACTTATTATAGAAGCCCAATTCTTTCTTTTTTTAAAAGCCCAATTCTTCTTCTTCTTCTTTTTTTTAATGTCTCTCTTTTTTCTATTTTTTTATTGAGTTTTTGTTGACCATTTACACAGAAAGTTAGGTTCTCATTTGATAATTTCTGCACACTGTTCGGTGACATTAGTGACATCACAAAATGTCAGCATTTTGGTTAATTGTGTTCTGTTTGTTCCATTTTCTGTACTCTAGTATCTCTTCATATTTGCTTTTGAGTAATTGTTGACCTTTGGGTCTCATACTGATGATTTTTAAGTAAAGCACCGATCCTACAGGTAATATCCTTTATTTTGTGTGCCACTCTGCTATTTTGCTAAAGGGTGATTTCAGGGGATAGGTTTGGTTCTAGGTTTAAAGAGTATCTCAAGACAATAGTCTCAGGGAGTCTCTCTCCTCTTCTGTTCCAGTTTGTCTGTAGAAGCCCAATTCTTAATGGAACTATTGTAAACATGTGTTGTTTCCAAAAACATGATTTACCTGTGTCTTGTATTTGTTCACGACTTACAGGATTTGAGGAGGTGCACTTAATGGGTACATATACAATAGAACAATCAACATAAACAAAAAGATCTAAAGAGAAATAATGGAGAAGATGGAGATGAGAGAAACACAGGCAAAGAGAGTTACTGAAATTGAACTCTAAAATTAGCTCAACTTCTTGGCAGCCAGACACATCAGGAAACACAATGGACTATATAGTTCTCATGTACTGATACAATGAAGCACACTAGTTCCTCTGGAGAGAGATTTCCTTAGACTCTAAATTCATGGAAGGATGAATTCTTCCTCCTGTATATCTCTCAAGTGCATCTGGTTCTATCATCACTGCTAGAAGCCCAGGCCAAACCATCAGGATTTCCTAACTGGATTACTTCAATCGTTTCCAACCAGCATCTGCTGCAGATCCCAGCAGAGTCTCTATATCACAAGAGTAATCTTTTAAAAGTAAATCTCATGTCATCTCATTATTCTTAGGATAAAACCTCAAATTCTGGGTGTTGCATACATGGCTGTGCATGATCTAGCTTCTACCTAATGAAAATGTGTTGTTGTTGTTGTCGTGTGTCTTGGAGTTGATTCTGACTCATAGCAACCTGATAGATCAGAGCTGAATTGCACTATAGGGTTTCCTAGGTTGTAATTTTAATGGGAGCAGATCACCAGGTCTTTCTCCTACAGAGCAGCTGGTGGTTTGAACCACTGACCTTTTGGTTAGCAAATGAGTGCTTAACCATCACTCCATCATAGGTCTAGGCATATGCTTTGCTTAGAAGGCTTCTACTTCCCCCAGCTTTGATTTCCCCTATTCTTCCTTTTAGTAAGTAATTCCTAGTCCCTATTATTTTGCACCTGGCTACCTCATAGGTTTTACTATGTGACCCTGAAGACATGAAAACACTGCAGCCAGAATGACTTGAATCTATTTGAACATTGTCAGGCTATTTTTCATAAATATCAGTAACCTCTAATAGTTAACAGCAATGAAGGGATATGGGCCCATACCCACTACCAGGTGTGAAAGCAGTGTCAGACTGAATTCTATGGCACATTCAAACATTTATATACAGGTAGGCACAGGAACAGTCATGTAACAGGTTTTGTAAGCTCAGTGATATCCAGCTCTGTGTCCTTTTAAGTTCACTCCATGAAACGTTCCCTTAAGTAAAATGTGACAATGTTCCATTCTCAAGATGCTACTAACATCATACATAGTTGAATCCAGGTAACAAGCGTTCTCCAAGACAGAAGCTGAACACAGGACTGGTTCAGAACTAAGGCATAGGCTCCATTCTGAAGGGTGCAGGCATTCATGTAAAGGTGTGAATGCTTTTCTCCACATTTTAAATGCTATTTATTTATCCAGTGAAAAATATTTTCTAATGTCCATTATACAAACTAAAAAACCATCTGGTGTGAACTGAAGACAAGGGTAACTCAAGTGCTTATGGTAGCCCCATCTGGAGTATTGGTTTTTGACTGAATGTCAACTAACTAGCCCTGAAGTATGTATAACCTCCAAAAAAATGTAGTTTTGAACTAAATAACACACCGGTATATATCACAGTTTCTTAGGCTAAGGTATTTTAAAATAAATTACAGATCTTGTAATACATATAAATAGCATTCCAGGAAGATAAAGAATACTGGAATAGAACTTAGAAAATACAGAGAAAAAGATTTTTGCATCTCGTAAATATGCTATCAACTATATTTTTTCTTAACTATATTCTCAACAGAATTTGGAGAACCATTAGTTTAAGACTGAATTCTCAAGAAGTTATTTTATATATGCTGGAAAATGATTTGTTTACTTTATATGCCAAATTTGGTGGTGGTAAATTTGATATTTAACTATAAAAACCTGGGAGAAGTATACTTTTGATTAAATCGAGATCTGAATTGTGAGTTGCAAATTTTCTAGAGCAGCAGGTTGATACTGCCCAAGTGCTTGTAGCAGTAATCAGGCAACACAGAGATCTGAGCAATGACGGATGAAAGACAATTTTGGCTTGGACTATTTTTACGGGAGCTCTGGTAGCATAGTGGCTAAGGCACTTGACTGCTAACCAGAAGGCTGGCGGTTCAAACCCACCAGCCACTCCTCGGAAGGAAGGTTGGGCAATCCTACTTCCATAGTGATACTGCCTCGGAAACCCAAGGAGGGGTCGCTGTGAGTCAGGGCTGACTCGACGGCACATAACAACAACAACAACATTTTTAAGGGTAAATGTTGTACTTGGCCTCAATAAGAGAAGAGGTTTGCTGTAATTTCCATAGATTATCTGATTTTGAACATTGTTCAAATGCATACAACTGATTTTACCATTCTGGATATTACATAAATTACTAAGGACTTCCTTTTTTTTTTCCTTTTCATCAGTAGCATCACCTTTGTCATCAACAACAGCCCATCAGTGGCAATGACATTTATCAAGTGCTTCTTGAGTGTAAAGCTACATGTTAGATTTACATAGGAGTTCATGGACTATGCAAATCTTCTGGTAAAAGCACATTCAAAATTTTGCTTCCTTAAGCAAATATTTCAGAGGGCTCTTACACACAAATCAATTGAACAGTTATTTGGTGAAGTGGAAAAACATATTCA
>NW_006921632.1:9532339-9539595 GCF_000298275.1 Orycteropus afer afer
GGGTTTGAACCTCTAGCCTTCTGGTCAGCAGTCAAGTGCCTTAGCCACTATGCTACCAGAGCTCCTGTATATTTATGTACATATCTGGAAAGTTGATATTATG
Source organism: Orycteropus afer afer (assembly GCF_000298275.1). Lineage (NCBI taxonomy): Eukaryota > Metazoa > Chordata > Mammalia > Tubulidentata > Orycteropodidae > Orycteropus > Orycteropus afer. The sequence goes on from NW_006921632.1 coordinate 9,532,443, forward strand.
TATACAAAGATCCAGAAGATTAAGTTACTTATCTTGTGCAACATGATTCTATTTTATTTATAGAAAACCAGTTGCCATCAAGTCCCATAAGTATGTGTATATAGATAACCTACAAATATGCCTCTTTGTAAGGGAGGATGACTGGAAAATACGTAAGAAACAGTGGTGAGTACTTCTGGGGAACAGTTGATGGTTGATGAAAAACTTCTTAAAATTTTTATTACAGAAATTTTTATCCATATAAATTTCAAGAGATATACAAAAGTAGAGAAAAGAGCTTAATGAACCAAGATACCATTATTCATCCCCAACAACAGTAAATTACTGGTATTCTTATTTATCTTAACCATCCATGGATTTGAAGCAAATCATAGTTATGCTATCATTTCATCAGTAATTATTTCAGGATATATCTCTATATGTTAGGATTCTTTTTCTAAAGCATAAACACCATCATCACATTTAAAATACAATACTTTCTCAATATCTTCAAATATTAGTGTTCAAATTTCTTCAATGATTTCAGATTTTTTATCATTGGTTTGTTTCAATCAGGATATCAAGGTGACATGTTCAATTTTATTGATATGTCTCTTAAGTCTGTTTTTAATCTGTAACAGTTCTGTCTCCCTCTTTTTTTTCTTATCATTTATAGATAAATTTAGTTATTTGTTCTGTACAATTTCTCACATTCGGGATTTTGTAGATTGCATCCTTGATCAGTCATTTAATATGGTTTTCTATTCCCTGTATTTCTTGTATTTGATGAGATTCAAGTTCCATTTCAATCCTTTGGCAAGAATACTTCAAAAGATGGACTCTGATGGCTCTAGGACAGTCTTGGGACAATTCAGCTCTGCTCCATCTGGTCTCTTATCCTTCAGCTACCCCAGGTTTATTATCATGGAGGCTACTGGAACTAAGAAAGGAAGTAGACCCATGTAACTGTTTTTTTCAACTCTCTGCTAACTGCTCCATGGGTCAAAGCAAATAATATGTCTGAGTCCAGAGTCAGAGTGGGAAGAGACTAAAAATTGCTGGGCAAAGGGAACCCATTCATTTAGACTATAAATAAAAAAAATCAATTTGCCATATGTCAGAGGCTGTATTCTCTAGAGCAGCAAAACCAGTGAAGTATAGATAGATAGATGTTAAATGGATGGATAGATAGATAGATAGATTGATAGATAGATAGATATAGACAGACAGATAGACATTTAGATGTATTTAGATGGCTTATGCAGTTGTGGAGGCTGGCTAGTCCCAAATCTGTGGGTCAAGTATCATGATGGAGACTTCTCCTGACTTATGTGGTTACAGGGGCTGATGAACCCAAAATTGGCAGGTCAGAGGGCAGCTCACATGCTCACAGGGTTGTAGGAGATGGTGAATCCTAAAATTTAACATCAGACAGCAGGCTGCTGGCTTAACTTAACCACCACACCACACCCAAGAACCAGAGGTCAGAGGATGATGAGTTGGATGTAGGATCAAGAGAAGGGGAGCTTTGCTAGAACATCCATATATATTGGATGAAGGCAACACCTCCAAGGAAACTACCCTTGGAACTGATTGGCTGCTCTTACCAGATCATAAAATAGAGGATGATTACATACAAATATTTGCCAAACCACTGATAATCATGGCCTAGCCAAGTTGTCAAATAACCTTAAACCATCATACCACACATAGCTAATCAGTGGTATAGATGAGTTTCATACTCAGATCACTTTTAACACAGAACCTATATTTTTTCCTATTATTTTCCACAGCCTCTTGACCAAGAAAACAGAAGTCACAAGACAAAAATTCCATGACTTTTTCTGCCACCACCAACAAATCTATCTGTATCTATCCATTTGTTCTGGTTACCTAGTGCTGCTCTGACAGGAATATACCACAAATAGGATGGCCTTAACAAACAGGAGTTTTATTCTCTTACAGTTCAAAGGTTTTAAGTCCGAGTTCAAAGTACCAAGCTCTAGGTAAAGTAGGCTTGGTGAAAGTTCCTGGCCTACTGGAGCTAGTGGCTTTTCTTCACTCAGACAGCTGCTGGCTGCTGTGACCAACAAGCCTAAGATTGACACGTAAAAAGGCACAGTCCCGATGTTACTAAACCACATGACAGGTCATTAATTCAAGTCCATCGAAAGTCCCAAGGTCGGCAGAGCATGGCAGGCTGCTGAACAGTGACACGGCTATGTGTAGGGTTCAAGTGTGCCATAAGCTAGAGACCATTCCCAAAGCTGCTGCTTATATATGGGAAGCAGATCACACCCCTAAAGCAGCTACTCAACTGGTTGCAGTAGATCCCACCATGGAGCTGATTGCCAGTCTCATCATGGGGAATACTACATCCAGCTGCCCAGCCACTCAACCAGGCCCAGCCAAGTTGACACACAAACTTAACCACCACGCCATTCTTACCTCCTTTCTTCTCATCTCAAGGAAGAAGTTGCCTCTTCTTTAATTTTTATTGTTCCCCACTTGGGCTCTGCATCAGAATCCTCCTGCCTCCTAAACAACATTGCTTCACCGACTACCTCCATCTCTCCTTTATCATCAGTCTCCCTCTATAACACCTCTTTTCTCTCATCACTAGATATACTCATCTCTTCTATTAACTCTATGACTCTGTTTAGCTTCCCCTGTATGTTTCTTCTACCTATACTTCCTCACTTTCTTACTTCCTACCACCCTCAGAATTTCAAAAACTGTTTTCTATCTCCCTTGCCTCCATGAAAACACCATTACCCAAGTCACTAATAATCAAATTACTTTTTTGGTCTGAGGTGTTTATGTTGTTGTTGTTAGGTGCCATTGAGTCCATTCCAACTCAGAGCAACCCTATATACAACAGAACAAAATGCTGCCTGGTCCTGTGCCATCTTTATAATCATTGCTATGTTTAAGCCTATGGTTGCAGCCACTGTGTCAATCCATCTTGATGTGGGCCTTCCATTTTTTTTTTTTTTGTTGTTGACTCTCTTTTACCAACCATGATGTCCTTCTCCATGGTTTGGTATCTTCTAGCTTCTAAGGAGCAATCTAGATGTACTTATTCCAAGACAGATTTGTACATTCTTCTGGCAGTCCATGGTATATTAAATATTCTTCACCAACACCATAATTCAAAGGCATTGATTCTTCTTCAGTATTCCTTATTCATTGTCCAGCTTTCACTTGTATAGGAGGATTGGAAAAGACAATGACTAGGGTGAAGTACCCCTTAGTCTTCAAAGGGACATCATTGCTCTTTAACACTTTAAAGAGCTCTTTTGCAGCAGATTTGCCCAACGCAATGTGTCATTTGACTTCTTGATGCCTGCTTCCATGGATGTTGATTGTGGATCCAGATAAAATGAAATCTTTGACAGCTGCACTCTTTTCTCTGTTTATGTTGCTTATGGTCCAGCTGTAAGGATTCCTTTTTCTTTATGTGGATGTATAATCCATACTGAAGGCTTTAGTCTTTGATCTTCATCAATATGTGCTTCAAGTCATCTTCACTTTCAGCAAGAAATGTTGTGTTATCTGTATATCATAGATTAATGAATCTTTCCCCAATCTTAATGCCACATTCTTCTTCATATAGTCCAGATCCTCATATTATCTGCTCATCAAACAGAATGAATAAATATGGTGAAAGGTTACAACCCTGACACACAACTTTCCTGATTTAAAACTACATAGTATCCCCTTGTTCTGATCCAATGACTGCCTCTTGGACTATGTATAGGTTCTACATGAAAACAGTGTTATGGAATGCCCATTCTTTGCAATGTAATCCATAGTTAATTATGATACACACAGTTTAATGCCTTTGCATAGTCAAAACACAGGTAATCATCTTTCTGGTACCATCTTCTTTCAGCCCAGATCCATCTGACTTCAGCAATAATATCCCTCATTCCACATCCTCTTCTGAATTCTTGTGGCTTGAATTTCTGGCAGTTCCTTGTTGATGTACTGCTGCAACTATTTTTAAAATTATCTTCACCAAAACTTTACTTGTGTGTGATATTAATGATATTTTTTGGTAATTTTCCCATCCTGTTTGATCACCTTTCTTTGGAATGGACAATAATATGGATCTCTTCAGTTGACTGGGTAGCTGTCTTCCACATTTCTTGGCGTAGATGAGTGAGCACTTCCAGCAATGCATCCATTAGTTGAAACATCTCAATGGGTAATTCTGTAAAATCCTGGACCCTTTTTTTTCCACCAATGCTTTCAGTGCAGCTTGCACTTCATCCTTCAATCCTATCAGTTCTTGATCATATGCTACCTCCTGAGGTAGTTGAACATCAACCAATTCTTTTTGGTACAGTGACTGTGCATTCCTTCCATCTTCTTTTGATGCTTCCTGCATTGTTCAACTTTTTGCCCATGTTGTTGTTGTTGTCATGTGCCGTCGAGTCGGCCCCGACTCATAGCGACCCCTCCTTGGGTTTCCGAGGCAGTATCACTATGGAAGTAGGATTGCCCAATCCTTAGAGTCTTTCAATATTGCAATTCAAGGCTTGAAATTTTTTCTTGAGTTCTTTCAGCTTGAGAAGTGTTGAGTGTGTACTTCCATTTCAGTTTTCTTACTCCAGGTCTCTGCATATTCCATCATATAATACTTTACTTTGTCTCCTGACCTGCCTTTTAAACTCCTCTGTTCAGCTGTTTTACTTAATTTCTTCCTTTCTCTTCAGCTATTCTATGTTAAAGAGCAAGTTTCACTTTTTTTCTTTTCTGTCTTTTTAATGACCTTTTCCTATCCTCATGTGTGAGTCCTTAATGTCATCCTACAATTCTTCTGGCCTTCAGGCATTTGTGTTCAGTGTGTCTAATCTATTCTTGAGGTGAGATATAGTCAGGATCATATTCAAGATTTTTATAGACTTGGTATATGAGTGAAAGTAGGTGATGATAAACTGTGGAAACCAACTCTTAAATCTCAATGGTAGTGACAAATAAAAGTGTTTTTTTTTTTTTTTTCCCCCAACTCATGTCATGATCTACTTATATAGTTTTTGTTTGCCTTCCATGTGTAGATTGTTAGTAGTGGCTAGAACAGGAGGAGGAACATACCACTTCTACCCTTACTCTACTGACCACTGCAGAGCTTTCAAGGAAGGCTTGCAAGTGCATTGCAGCTGTCTGTCCTGTTGGAAAAATACACTTCAAACCATACAGCAGTTTTTCACCAGGGTCTACCAACCCTCCTCTCTGAAACTTTCTCTCCTTTGTCTTATGACATCATTTTTTTTTTTTTTTTTAATTTCTTCTTTGCATCCTGACTGCTTGTTTTCAGTTACTTTCATGGCTCCTTTTCCTTTTCCCTATGCTGGTAAGTATTGGTAGCTCCAACATTCTGTCCTTATTTCTTTTCTTAATGCATTATTCTACCTGGAAGATTCCCTAACAACCAGCATGTCTATCCCCATCTTTTGTTCACAGCTGCATGTAAACTCTGCTCCTTTTCCTATAAATCTCCATCTTAGTAAATAACGTCACCATCTACTCAGCCACCAAACCAGAAAACGGGAAATGATCCTACACTCCTCCTTTATCCACTGTAACTAAGTTCTTTCAACTTTGGCACTATTGACATTTTGGGTTGGAGAACTTTTGTTGTAGGGAGCTGTCCTGTGCATGTAGGATATTTATTAGCAATCTTGACCTTTATCTACTAGATACCAATATCATACCTCCAGTTATGACAACCAACAACATCTCCAGACATTGCCAAATGTCCCTTGGCTGGGGATTGCACCCTGATTGAGAACTACTGCTCTATATAATCATCTAGTCCTATATACCTAACCATTGCAGTATTTGTCCCCTCCATTACACTCTTCTTGCCACAAATTTTACTAAATTTCACATCATTTCATATGAATTGTCTCCCATCTGCTTGTGGCAGATAAGTTGGCTGACTTAGCAGTCATTTTCACTACTTATCTTCCTTGCTACCTTCTGCTAAAAAAAAGTAGAGTACTTGTTTTTCAGCCTCTCTTCTAGGAAGGCACAGACAGGTGACACAATTTAGCATGGCAAACCAGAATCATGGTGAGGGAGACAGCTCAACTTGGAGGTTAAGAGCAAAGGCTTTGGAAGCATCCAACCCGGGATATATCTCCACCTGACCACTCCGGTAGCTTTGCAGCCTTAGGAAACCTATTCAAATTCTTTGTGCTCCACCAGCAACGCTGGGATAAACACAAACAAAAAACTAAACTTACTGCCATTGAGTTGATTCCGACTCTTAGCAATACCCATTGGGTTCTGAGGCAGTAAATCTTTACAGAAGTAGATTGCCCCCATCTTCCTTTTGCAGAATGGCTGGTGGGTCTGAACCGTCAACCTTCTGGGTTGCAGTTAAATGCCACCAGAGCTCCTTAACACTGGGATAATAATATCAAACAATCAATCCAGTTCCCATAAGGTCAATTCCAACTCATGGTGACCCCATGTGTGCCAAAGGAGAACTGTGTTCCACAGGCTTTTTCAATGGCTGGTTTTTTGGAAGTAGATCATCAGGCCTTTCTTCTGAGGCACCTCTGGGTGGACTCAAGCTACCAAACTTTCAGTGAGCAGCCGAGCATTTAATCACTTGTAATATGCAGGTACTCTAGTATAATAATAGCACCTTTTGTTTTTGTTTGTTATGTGCCATTGAGTTGGACCCGACTCATAGCGACCCCTCCTTGGGTTGCCGAGGCGGTATCACTATGGAAGTAGATTGCCCAACCTTCCTTCCGAGGAGTGGCTGGTGGGTAGATTAATGACAAATGCAGTAATGCATGTATATGATTAGTACTGTGCTTGGCTGAATGTAAACACTGGATAACTTGTAGCTATGATAATAAGGATGTCAGTGATACCTACCATCCCTAACCACTACTTACTTTTATGACTTGGTTCAAGGGAAATTTCCTCTCATATGTTCCTTCCAAATGAGAAGCCCTTACTTAGATATTTAGGGAGCTCTGGTGGTATAGTGGCTATGGCATTTGATTGCTAACCAGAAGGCTGGCGGTTCAAACTCACCAGCCACTCCTTGGAAGGTTGGGCAATCTAGTTCCATAGAGATACTGCTTTGGAAACCCACGGAGGGGTTGCTATGAGTCGGAACTGACTCAACGGCTGTGAGTTTGGTTTT
>NW_006921632.1:9539695-9562029 GCF_000298275.1 Orycteropus afer afer
TTTTTTTACTTAGATTTTTTTTTTTTAGTTTTTCTCTGTTCTAGGTTGTGGACTCCTCTGAGTCAAGGACTAGACCCTCTCTTCCCTAAATATTCTCAGAACCATTAAACTGGTCAATGAATATGAAAGTAAAGTTCTGTTGAATGAAAGAGTAAGTTAATGGTTATTTGCAGTAGACATCAGCATTACAAAAACTACCCTCCCATTCAGTAGCAGATGATAAAATTGTACATCAGATTAGAAAAGAATTACAAATTATTATTATTACCTATGAAGGTTGGGCAGGAGCTCTGGTAGCGTAGTGCCTAAGGCACTTGACTGTTAACCAGAAGGCTGGCGGTTCAAACCCACCAGCCACTCCTCGGAAGGAAGGTTTGGCAATCATACTTCTGTAATGATACTGCCTCAGAAACCCAAATAGGGATCGCTATGAGTCAGGGCTGACTGGAAGGCACATAACAACAACAACAACATGAAGGTTGGGCAATCTACCTCCTCACTGGTACTGCCTCGGAAACCCAAGAGGGGTTGCTATGAGTTGGATCTAACTCCACCACACATGACAACAACAACAATGTTCATCTTTGGGGATAACATACATTTAAAGTGCTTTAGACATTCAAAGCAAATGTAAATGACACATAAATAAACCAATTCACCAAAACCCAAGTCCACTGCCATCCAGTCAATTAGCGACCCATTAGGACAGAGTAGAACTTCCTCAAAGGGTTTCCAAGGCTGTAAATCTTTACGGAAGCAGACTGCCTCATCTTACCCCATAGAACAGCTGGTGGGTTTGAACCATCAACCTTTTAGTTAGCAACTGAATGTTTAACCACTATGCTACCTTAAACTCATAAACAAACTCACTGCCATGGAGTTGATTCTGACTCATAGCGATTCCCATATTGGGCTTCCTAGGTGGTAAATCCTTACGGAAGTAGATTGCCCCATCTTTCTTCCACTGAAGGGCTGCTGGGTTTGAACCGCCAAACTTCTGGTTAGCAGGCAAATGCCTTACACACTACACTACCAGGACTCCTTAATGCACCAAAAAGCGATTTTTAAAAGGAAATTTATTTCATTTGAAAGTACTTATTCCCCACAAGTCTGGCAACTCCAGCCAGCATTTAGTAAACTGAAGTCAGGGATCAAATTATTCTTAGGATTAAAAGGAAACTGTACATGTGACTTCAAACTCTGCATACTTCTTTTTAAAATCTAAATAAATCAATCTAAATTTGGAAGACAGAGTGGCAATGGGAAGTGTTAACTGACAGAGATGCCAATTTTAACACTCAGTTGATAGTTTCTAAAAGGACGTGCTTTAAAAGGGACTTCTAATTACTTACACACACACACACATTTTCTTCTGTCCAGTCTCCATTTAGCAAAGGGTTAACCGATAGATGGAAAGATATACAAGTTTCCAGGGGATGGGGACAAAAAAGAGCAACTGTAATCCTAAGTAATGCAGTGTTTTCCTGCCCATCTCTCTGAGGACAAGTACTCAACCACAGAGGCTAAGACGACTTGGTAGTGGCTTTTTTCCCCTGGATTTTAGACTCAATCATCTGTGTTTTGGCATTTATCCAAATCCAAGATCCCCCTTCTCTAGATCAAAATCTATTACATTAGGTCATCTCTTTTGGAGTGAACGAGTTGTAGGCACCTTTCCAGATTCCTAAAATAAACCTTCTTAAAAGGTGACTGAAATAAATCACTGGATGTCTTAAGACATCTCCAAGAAAAACATTTCCTTTTTCTCTTGGAAAGTAGAGGCCTCGTTTAATATGCAAACAACCTACTCTTTAAACGGTAACTTTTCATTGGTACAACCATAACAGTCTCGGCAGCGCTTGGGACTTTCCCTGTTGATAACAACCCTTCAAGCCACTAGAGACTCGGTTTACTTCTCTTTGACTTCCGTCGACTCCTGAAGGAGTGACACACCAGCACGCGAGAGCCACGGGTGCCCAGCCGGCGCTCTCCCAATCGCCGCCCGTCGGAAAGGAGTTTGGGGCGAAGGCCACGGTTCAGCACCAACACTGGGAGGGGGCGACAGCGCCCAGTTCACATCGCCTCCACACACACCTCCTACCGCTACGAGTCCCCTCCCCTTGCCAAAGCATGGACTGTCCGGGCTGCATTCATTGTTAGTCGCGTCTACCACTTTGTGGGCCTGGTGACATGAATAGATGGGTTGGACACACCTTCCAGTCTCCTAGGGGAAAAAAAACAAAAAACAAAAAACCCGTCCAGATCTGCAAAAGAGCTGGAGAGACTCCCCAGGCGCCTCCAGCGCTTACGCCTCCGGCCAGGGAAACGCACAGTGCACAGTTTCCCCCTCCCACTCTCACTCCTCCCATCCCTAAAAAAAAAAAAAAAACGCCCCACAGAAATAAATAATATCGTCCCAAGCCTCTCGGCGTCCTCTGTCCTCTCTCCTCCCTTCCCGGCTCAGCACGCGCTAAGCCCTGCAGGAGACGGCGGCGTGAGACGGCTGCGCCTGGCCTGTTGCGAGGAGCAAGAGCAAGAGGCGGGCGCGCAGCAGGCTCCCAGCGCTGCACTATGCTCCCCAGCGCAGTGGCCGCCCATGGCGGCGCGTACTGGGACATGGTGGCTTCCTCCGCGCTCCTGAACCTCCCGGCAGCGCCAGGGTTTGGCAACCTGGGCAAGAGTTTCCTGATCGAGAACTTGTTGAGGGCCGGGGGCGCCCCGCCGCCCGGGCTTCAGCCGCCCCTCTCCCACGGTCCAGCAATCGCCGTAGCCGCCGCCACCGCCGCGCAGATCCGACCCCTGCCCGCCAGCCCTGTTCCCCTCAAGTTGTGCCCTGCAGCCGAACAAGTCAGCCCTGCCGGGGCGCTCTACGGCACGCGGTGGGCTTTCCAAGTCCTCAGTCCCTCCGCAGACGGCACGAGGCTGTCGGGCCGGGCTCCGGGAGACCGAGACTGTACTTTCCAGCCTTCAGCCCCAGGTGAGCCAGCTCCCTGTCTGCCCTGAGCACCTGGCAGCCTTCGGTCGGCCGGCCCCGAGGACTAGGCTCGCCACCTGCGCGAAATGCACTGAGGGTGCGAAGGTTCCTGTGCGCAGGATTCCGTACCTGGCACCTTCCTAGAGCGTCTCAACTTTTAGTGGAGATGCCAGTCGAGACGAAGGAGGAGATCACTAATTCTTGGGATCTTTCTTTCCTTTCCTGTAGCACCAGGTTCCTGCCTGTCCCTTTCTTTCAACAAACATTAAGGCGAGCTTGACTTTCTGGTCTTCATGGGGAAACCCTAGAGACACCCATTTGTATCTGGAAGGAGCAGTCCCAGACCTGAGATCCGTGGGCCAGTTTCACAGGGTTCCCCAAGTTCAGCGTTTCTAGCGCGACCGCTTCTGCCTCGAAGGCCATGCGGCACCGGCTCCCTGGAAAGTTCTTAGCTGGGAGAGCTTCGCGCAGCCCACTTTTAGGGCTTTCGCCTCTCAAACTGTTTAGACAGTTGGGGCCTTTCAACAACGCGCCCACAGATCGTGGAAGGAGAGTTGCGCAAAGTCTTGGCTTTCTCCATGCTTCCATTTTAGAGAGTTTAAGGTGCAAAGAAGTCAAGGCAGACTTTCTTTGTAATGAGCTGAAACAGCTGAATTGGCAACTGGAATTGGAAGTTCACTAAGAGGATTTAAAATAAGCGGAGATTTACCAAAAGGAGGGCTGTATTTGTTTTGATTACTTCATAAAACCTAACCAGAGGGACTGAGAAGGACGCAGACATTTTAGTCAATTATTAGCCAAAGCTGAGGGAGAAGTTGCGATGATAAAAGGGCAGAGCCTTTTAGACACTCAGAATTGAGATCCAGTTGGGTTAATTCTGCACCCCCCCACCCCGCATCTTTAGACGGTCTTAACTCATCCTCTTAACCCCGACGGGCTAGGTAGACCAGAATGACTACCAAAAACCAACTAATAGATGCATTTTCAGCAGATTCCATTGTCTCAGCAAACTGCCAGATCAAATTTATTACTAATGGTTTTATAGAAGTTGTCAGGCTTAGAACCTGCCTTGGTCTTTTATTTTAAAATGGTTGGTAACATAATGGAACAAATATAATCTAATTATAGGAGCACGAGTCTCATTCACATAGTGTAAAATGTAAATTCTAGAAAGCCTTGTGCACACTGGGAGAGGAGAAAATACAGTGAAGGGAGAGTTTTCATGCCTTGGAAATTTAGACCAGTCGCTTCATTGGAAAGTATTAGGCAAATTACAAATGTATAAAGAGTGGTCACGTGGAGAAGAATTAGCAAATAATGTCTTTTAAAAATAACGTTTTTAAGATCATTTGGTAATTTGCATAACGTTTGGTGACTTAGCATTATCTCTGTAGAAGTTATTTTTCAAGAATTTTTAAATTGTTCCTGATTATGAATGACTACTCACCATTGAAAAGTTACTTAAATTTTACGTTTTTAAAGATTTTATGGATTAAATATTAAAAAATCTAAATACAAATCAAATGTAGATAATTCATTAACCCTTGAAATAATTTCACATAACTCTTATTTCATTCAAAATACTGTAGTTAATGGGTAAAGGGCTTGCTAACTACAGTCTTATTTTCAAGAGCATGTTAATATTAATTTCCTTATTAATGTGTCCAAATACAAAGATGATATATTGGAATAATTAAGCAGGTTAAGAATTTATATTTCCCTTTGAAATATTCTTATAGTTTAAGCATATATTGTCTAAATATTTAATTCAATCCTCATTGAAGATTTGATGTTCTCCTGTTTAATTTTCATTTTTGCAAATAACCTTTTCACTAAGATTATTCTTGTAAGGACTGCATTTTATTTCTTAAACTAGAAAAATAGCTACAGAGTATTAAAATCTCATAAATTTTGTGCCAACAAATATTCTGTGTAAAAACATTACATTCATTTATTTTTGTAATTTGACAAAGAATGTCATTTTCTGAACATTGCTCCAGTGTTATTCATATGATAGAGTCTTGAAGTACCAAATTCTTTTATATGATATAGAATTATGAAGTTATAATGAGTGTCAGCAATTTTAACTATCACCTGAAAATTAGATGAGGATGAAATAGTGATTGCTGTTCTACAGAGAGCATAAAAGAGATAGAAAAGTTACTGCTTTCAGAATGATTGCACATCTCTATCTAAATGGTCAATGAACAACCAGTTCAGATTCTTTATAGACTAACTTGGCTTTGAATCACAAAATGTGCTTTTTAATAATTTTAGCCTACTGAATACCCATTTTCCTTCAACCGTAATACATTGACTACACCAGTCTAAATGTGAATAAGATATATAAGAAAACCCCAGACCCATGAACAAGTTATTTTTTAATGCACTAGTAAAATACAGCATCATTTAATACGGAGATTTATGCTAGCATATGGAGACCCTCAACAAGATGGATTGACACAGTGGCTGTGGCGATGGGCTCAAGTATAGCAAGGATCATGGAGCTGGCACAGGACTGGGCAGTGTTTTGTTCTGCTGTGTGTAGGGTCGCTATGAGTAGTAGACGGCTTGACGGCACCTAACATACATTTCTGCTTCATAATCTTGCTATCCACTATTAATATATATTTTATTCATTCACCAAATACTTACTGAGCATCTCCCATGTGTCAAGCTCTGTTGTAGGCCATTGGGATAATCAGTGAGCGAAACAGATGACTGTCCCTGCCTTTGTGGGGTTTACAGTCCATGTTCTGTACCACTTTCTAGTTTCTCAAGCATTTTCACAATTGTAAGCTCCTTTAATCCACCTTAATAGGCCAATGAGGTAGCTATTGGTATCCCATTTTTTTTCTACAATGATTATTCACTTGCTAATTTTGTTTTTCAGAAATGACAGTTTAAACTTCTGTGCTCATGTGAATAGACTAACAGGTCATGGATGAAAGTAGAGCAGTCAATGTTTCATGCCTGAAAGTTGTCAAGTCTTTGAATATTTACAGCAAGGAAAGGAACATTCTATGGTTATATGCATTCAAATTGTTTATATAGAACAGTTTTAAAACTGTAAAAATCAAAAGGCATCCCTCAAGATTTGAAAGAGATTATGTTTAACACAGTAGTGGATGTTGTTGTTGTTGTTGTTGTTATGTGCCGTCGAGTCGGCCCCGATTCATAGCGACCCCTCCTTGGGTTGCCAAGGCAGTATCACTACAGAAGTAGATTGCCCAACCTTTCTTCCGAGGAGTGACTGGTGGGTTTGAACAATCAGCCTTCTGGTTAGCAGTCAAGTGCCTTAGGCACTATGCTACCAGAGCTCCTACAATAGTGAATAGTAAGTAGATTTTACTTCCACGGGTTGTATCTGAAAAAAAATGAAAAATAAAAAGTAAAATTTTGAATCTGCTGCAGTTTATTAGTGGAAACCAGGAGGTTTTGCAGGTAAATCTTAATCATTAGAGCTTCTTCCCCAGAAGTTCTTTAAAGTCATTGTTACATGAATGTTGGGTTAGATTAAAATGTTTATGTTTTTATATATGATAGATGTTTTAGAATTTTGGCCAAATATTAACCAAGTAAAAACTGAATAAATTTAAATTTCTCTTGGATATCCTATCAATTTTCTTCAAAATAAGCAGAACAAATAGTCTTACTTTTAAATTACATTTGTTACCATAAACATTTTAGCAATGTTTGTCATAAAAATAATTCCCTGAATATGATTGTCTTTAATGTGCTGAGAATACAAGTTTTTCAGGTCAAAATAAAAGGATCAGAAAGTAAATGTTCATTCTAGACAGGAGAGTTGTACTGTTCCTTTTTTATAAAAAGTAAAATTTTCCAAGTAAGTTGTGCTGTGTGGTGCGGAAATGGATCCGGATCCATAGTAATTTTTTTTTTTTTGGCTCCTAACTAGGGTTGTCTCTTACCATTAGTACTTACCGTGCATTCTAATTTACTTGTCTCTCAGTCTCAGTTACCATGTACCTAATAATCTTTGATTCTGTCTTAAACTATTGCATTTATGTTTTGTGTTCCAAATGGTATCTCCTTCACTGGGATATACTGAAAATGTGAAGTGAAATAGCCTCTCTCGGACTTTAGGGACTTGGGAGGTTGTAGGGGTGGATCTTTGCTCAGAGTAGAGATTCTAGTCCGACTGGGACCTTGTGATCCAATTGATGAAGCCAGAGCTTTGTTGCTTTGGTTGCTAACACTGTGCTTTTGACTTTTTGGCAAATTAGAATCATGGAGTCTGGAATGTTGATGATGCTGATACAGAACCAGGACATGAGGGTGGAGGATTCAGAGCAGGACCATGTTGGAAACTGTTCTAGTAGTTGATTGCGTTCAGGGCATCACCCCAACCATCCTTTGGTGCAATTTGTAGATAACACCAGAATCATATTTTTACTTCCTCTGTATACATCCATTATAATCTGTCGAACGTACCTTTGTATTGAAATTAATTTACTGATACCACATAGTTCATGAGTAACCAGCTCTGAACAAATTATTATATAGTCCCTAAGTCAATAAATATTTTAGGCTGAAGGAGAAGTTCCTTCAGTGAATAGAACCAATAGAATTAGTAGACAGTTTCACTTCTTGTCCTGATTAAGCCACACTCCTTACAAAATAATATCTGAGGTGGATAGGCAGTGGTATAGCATCTTATGTATATTTAACTTGCCTCTGAATTTAGAGCCTAATCCTCCCCTGTCCTGCTACATAGGCATATCTACTTTAACAACAAGTGAATCCAAATCTGTTAGCATGTATTGAAGCTATTGAGGTTAAATAGTATAGCAGGAGTAAATCCAGCAAGCAAGTAGGAACATTTTAGAACTTCTCACCTCCTACTCACTGTAGGGATTTAAGGATTATTTTAAGAAGCACAATAGTTTGAATGCCCAGAAATCTTCATATGGACTTATGGGAAATTAAATTTAGGATTCAGTGTTATGATTTGCATGCACTGACGCCAAAGGATGCCATATGCTATATGCAATTTAAGGAGATTATCAAGGGTGATTTTAACTATACTTGTTTGCCATAAATATGGCTCAGGTATGGGAACTTGATTAGACTTCATTGTATTTCTTTTTCCTTGTGCCACCTACTAGTTTTTGTTACCATCAGAAAAAGCCTTTCTTTGCTGTAAGAAGACATGTTCTATAGTTAGGTTTGCTACCGAACAGTGACAGAAGTGATAGCAACTCAAAAGTAAAGGAAGCAACTTCTGCACATAATTTTTGTTTCTTAGTTGTGTCCATAAAATGCTTTGAAATACTTTGCTAGGAAGTTTTTATAGAAGCAAAATACTATCTTTAAAATGTTTAAACACATGTGTCCTTATGTTAGAGCAAGTGGCAAATACTTCATTTACTCTTCATTGAACCAAATTTCCACTACCTTATTTCTTTTGTTGACTTTGTCCATAACTTTAGAACTCATCTGATTATACTTTCAAGGGGGTTTAATTTGCAAGCCTTAATATTAGGTGTTTGCCCATTTAAGCTTCAGCTAACTGAGGCTCTAAGTAAAGTTTTTTCTTAATTAAAGTGAGTTTTTTTTTTCTTAATGAAAATACACAACTTTTAAGTCAATTCACATAACTCAGTTTTCATTCAAATGCACCTGGAGTCTGCTAGGAAAAAAAAAAGGCAAATTGTAAAAAGAAACAATATGATTTTTATCTAGAAATGCTTATTAGAATCCTCATTTAAGAATTCATTAGAGCATGTTTCTATTTTACTCTTTCTTAGTAATAAATTGGATTTTTGCCTTAACACATAACATGCTTACCAGACCCTTGTATATTTTATTCCAAAATATTTTATTTTACTTTCAGTAATGTTTCCACTTCTAATGAAATCTTTGCCTTTCATTCTTTTTAGCCTCCAGTCAGTTCTTGATTTGGCAGTGCTGAGTGATTCATCACTTTATATAAAGTTACCATAACTGATTTCATTTTTAATAGCTTTATTCATTCTGTCAACCAGCTATTAGTTAGGAATATTTCAACGGCCCATAGTTATGTGAATAGTAAACTTAAGGCACTAAAATTCTCTCTGAAGTCAGAGATCAAAAAACCTCTATAAGTTTCTGAACTTTTCTTTCAGAACCATAGTATTCAGGAAAAGAAAAGGAAAAAAAAAGTTCACGTCTTTTTCTATATATTACTCAATATTTAATTGCCTTCTTGTTTATAAAAATCTTGAAGATGAATGAGGCTTTTCACATATTCAGGCACCATGCCATACCGACATTAATTCCACTAATTTCAAGTGAAGGATAAATATCTTGTTCTTTAAAACTTTAAATCTCTAATACTTTGTAAATTAAAATATGTAAATGAGTAAGTAAGTTATTCTTTGAGAAAATTCATGTCTGGCAAAATTTGTGATAGGCTAACCTAACGCTGGTTTGAGTTTAAGTGTACTGAGCCAATTCCTCGGAAGGAGGATTGGGCAATCTATTTCTGCAGTGATTGTTGTTGTTGTTGTTATGTGCCATCAAGTCATACCTGACTCATAACGACCCCTCCTTGGGTTTCCGAGGCAGTATCACTGGGGAAGTAGATACTGCCTCGGAAACCCAAGGAGGGGTCGCTATGAGTCAGATCCCACTCAATGGCAGAAAGTTTGGCTTTTTGGTTCTGAGCCAATTCTATATTAATACTAGGTCTAAAACAAAAAGGCAGTGCAATTCTTCAAAGCAGAAGCACAGCAATGCATATTTGTTTATGTATTTTCTATGGCTGCTTTAGCACTTCAACAGCAGAATTGAGTAGTATGACAGAGACCTAGCAGCCCACAAAGACTAAAGTATCTCCTGTCTGGCCCTTTATCACAAAAGTTTGCCAATGCCTGCTCTAAAGCATAAATGGCTAATTGGGTAAATTTCTTCTGAGCTCACTTTAGCCATGTTTTATAATTTTTAAGCCTAGATTCAAGTCTAAAGTCTTGCTTAGCAATCCACACTTAAGCACTTGGCTGCTAACAGAAAAGCTGGTGGTTCAAGAAGGGTGAGGCAGCCGAGGTGGTAACCTGGCACCTTTGATGATCACAATAAACTTGGGTCCCACAGCTTGAGGAGAAGCCCCTGAACACTGGCCAGGCCCCATCTACCTGTTGATGTCCTTGTAAGGATATATGAGAAGACTCTGGTCAAAACATCCAAGCAAATAATTATTACCTATTACTAGGTTGTTGTTGTTGTTATGTGCTGTCAAGTCGGACCCGACTCATAGCAACCGCTCCTTGGGTTTCCGAGGCAGTATCACTACGGAAGCGGTCAAGTGCTTTAGGCACTACGCTACCAGAGCTACAGCATATTATTGCAGTTAGGGTCCTTCCCTTTAGCCCTTCTTATTCTACTACAGGGCGCTCTGGTAGCATAGTGGCTAAGGCACTTGACTGCTAACCAGAGGGCTGGCGGTTCAAACCCACCAGCCACTCCCCGGAAGGAAGGTTGGGCAATCCTACTTCCGTAATGATAACTGCCTCGGAAACCCAAGGAGGGGTCGCTAGGAGTCAGGGCTGACTCGATGGCAAATAACAACAACAACAATTCTACTACAGCTCATCCAACACTCCCAGGTGACATTTCCTAAAATGTAGCTTTTGTCACATCACCAAGCTACTCAGGAAAACCTTAATGTCTCCTCCTTGACTATTTGATCAAATGCAAATATTCAGTTTGGCTTTCAAGACTTTCGTTCAATCAGCTGCATTTAACTCTTCTCACCACATTGCTAAGGAGCTCTGGTGGAATAATGCCTAAGGTATTTGACTGCTAACCAAAATGTTGGTGATTCAAACCCACCAGCCACTCCGCAGAAGGAAGACTGGGTAATCTACTTCTGTAAAGATTTGCTGCCTTGGAAACCCAAAGGGAGTCACTATGAGTCAAAATTGACTCGATGGCAATGAGAGTCTAACCACATTGCTTAATGTTCACCAGTTTGGCATTGTCTCACCATCAGGCTGGCCTCCTTAACATGCTCCTCCTGCCACTGGCATCCTTACCTCCTTTCCTTTGCTCACGCAAACTTTTCTTCCTGGAATACCTTTATTTATCTTCTTTTGCCATTCCAGATCCTTCCAAACCAAGATCCAGAGATTTTTCTTCTGCTTAAAGTCTTTGATCAGGCGTTTTAAAAAGTGTTTTCTTTTTACTTGCTTCTGTATCTTAGTAGAAGTTTTTACCATATTGCTTCTTTTTGTATGTTTAGAAAACATATAAACATGTTGTTGTATGTTTACATGCTTACATTTCTATATGTTTATAGTTTATCTCGGCAGCTTTGGTGGCATAGTGCCTAAGGCACTTGACTGCTAACCAGAAGACTGGCGGTTCAAACCTACCAGCCACTCCTCGGAAGGAAGATGGGGCAATCTACTTCTGTAGTGATACTGCCTCGGAAACCCAAGGAGGGGTCTCTATGAGTCGGGTCCGACTTGACAGCACATAACAACAACAACAACAAATCTTTACAGAAGTAGATTGCCCAGTCTTCTTTCCATGGAGGGGCTGCTGAGTTTGAACCACCAACCTTCTGGTTAGCAATCAAGTGCCTTAGGCACTACACCACCAGAGCTCATTCTGCTTCCATATAGCCATTGAAAACCCTATGGAATGCAGTTCTACTTTGGCACACATGGGATTGCCATGAGTCAGAATTGACTCAACATCAACAGGTTTAGTTTTTTTTTTGGTTTTGCTGTGTGTCAGGCATTATTTTGGCTACACATTATAATCATCTCTGGAGCTTTTGAAAAAATATAATGCTAGGAGGCTTATTACTAATTAGCCTGATTTAACCAGACTGGGGTGGGGCCCAGGCATCTGCATCTTTGGAAAGTACCTCAGGTGATTTAATGTATATTCAGGATTGAGAACGACTGGGAATCATGTAACGGGAATTTTTTCAGATCACATCTAGTTCGTGTGGAATGCCTTGGGTTTGACAGACTAAAACTGAATTTGGCGAACTAAGGAGTACTGAGAGATTTACATTTTATTTCTTTGATCAGCAGATTTAAATCTGTAAGCTAAGGGACTTAAAATATGAATTTGTCCAGGAAGGGAAACAATACCTTTTCATCTTTGGTCCCAGCACGTAGTGCAGTACTTGGCACTTAATAGATATGTAGGAAATATTATTTGCGTTGAATTAAAGAATGCATTCAAACAACTACACCCTGTACTTGATTTACTTACTCATGAACTGTACCAGAGCATTAAGGCCTTTGTTTTTCTGTCTTTGAAATACTCTTCAGATAAAAATGCTTACTTTTGTTTTCTCATGAGCAGAAGGGTAAAAGGTGAATATACTCAACTTGGTTTCCTTTAGGATTGAAAACAAAATTTGCAGTTGGATCACATAAATGAAAATTTAACTTCCAGAATGACTGCAATAAAATAAATTAAACCTATTAGATAATTGATATTTCTTAGGTTCAACTACTCAGGACAGTGATTGCCATTCTTCAAAGCCACATTTTTGGGTCCATCTTACTCCAGATAGTATTTCAATTTTGTTTTCTTTCCAGGTCAGAAATTTAGGTTTCTTTATTCCCAGTGCCCATATACCTGGCTCATATTTTTGAAATTATTTAATTCCCTTATTCTTCTGCAGAGGTATTTTCTTAAATCCTCTGGTTGACTTACTAAGACGTCTAGGAATATTTCTCATTTCTCTTTATTTGTCTTAAAATGTGAAGCTCTGGTAGCACAGTGGTTAAGACATTTGGCTGCTAACCAAAAGGTTGGGGGTTCGAACCCATCAGCCGTTCTGTGGGAGCAAGAGGAGGCAGTTAGCTTCCATAAAGATTTATAGCCTTAGAAACCCTACGGGGCATTTCTACACTGGGCTGTCTTTTGGGGTAACTATGAGTTGGAATTGGAATCGACTTAACAATAGTGGGTTTTTGGGTGGGTCTTAAAATGTGCTGCCCAGTCTACAAAGCATCGTAATATTTCTTGAAATTTATCAGAACCATTGTTAATGGCCTTTAGTATTCTTTCTTTGAAGGGTTAGCGCAGGCAGTCAGTACTACAGTTTGTGTAGACAAGGAAAAGAATGTAGCTTTACTCCTACTCAGATACCTGCTGTTCTTTACTATCAGTAAAGAAGGATGAAAATGTAAAAAATAATTTAAGACATTTTGCTTTCTAGACAAACAGAATTTTGAAAATAATTTATCTGTCCCTAGACTTGTAACCAAGGAGCTCTGGTAGCACAGTGCCTAAGGGATCTGACTGCTAACCAAAAGGTTGGTGGTTCAAACCCACCAGCCACTCTGAAGACACAAGACTGGGCAATCTACTTCTGCAAAGATTTACCTCCTTGGAATCCCATTGGGGGTTGCTATGAGTCAGAATTGACTCAATGCCAGTGGGTTTGGTTTGGTTTCGTTTGGTAGACTTGTAACCATTCTTGACTTTGGGGTTAATTATAGCACAGAACTATCTAGTTAGTTAAGTTAAAATTTATCAGGCCAGTCCACCATTAACTTGGTTACAAGTTCCCATATTAACTAAATATTCAGAATAATTAATAGATATTTTGATTTTGTGCCTAAATTCAGAACATCTGATTAAGAAGTGAAAAATCCATGAAATTTTCTGGGAATGAATGAATTACTGTCATTTGGATTCAGACAGGCCTCAGACTATTTACAAAAATGTTTGTAACAAGGTAGTTTGTTTGTAACTTGTAACAGTTTTCTCGAGCAACTGAAAGTTAGATTTGTTAGCAGTGTACAAAATTTGGAGTATCCTGTACACTCACGGAACTTCACATACTGTGGAACCTGAGCAGTGTGTGGTTTCTCCATGGGAAAAGCCATTTTTCTCTATGGAAAGCCTGGAGATGTGTCTTAGTGCCTGAGTAAGAGTGTCTGAAATCTCTATCCCTCCCAGTTATAATTAATGTTATACTAAAATACTTATTGTTTCTTTTGTCTTTTAAAACAAAAAAGTTTGCTGAAAGCAGTCATAATCACATTTCAGATGTATGCCCATTTGATGTTGAACATTAATGAATGAATAAGATGGGATGTTAAACATGTAGCCAGTCCACCAGACATAAAGTAGGCACTCCTTAAATATTATACCATTACAAATACTGTTCGGTAAGCCTACAATGAATGAATCGTTTCTAACATGATAAATGATAAAGAAACTGCATCTAAACAGCGTTGATGGGTGCTGAAATGTGTATCATCCAGGGTGAAATTGCCTTGTTTTTTGCCCTTTTTTTTCAGAGCATCTACAAATGGTTCTCAATGGATTACCAAAAGTTTTAACACCTCTGTTAACTTGTCACTTTATTTTTATCAACTTGAGTTTCTCTTTGGCTGATTGCTTTAAAAAGTATGTTATTTACAAACATTTAAAATGTAATATATGTATTTACTGCATTGCATTGTTTGACATGGTTGCCTTCTAAAGCCATTCAGTCCTGCTGCAATGACAAGCTGAGCTGGATTAGCACTTGATTTATGTGAAAGTAGGAGCATGTTAAAGAAAAAAAAAGCACTTAATTGGAATTTCACAGCGATTTCCACATAAACCAGCTTAAACAAGATATATTTATGTATAGCAATCAGGAATTGACTAATCTCCTGTGTTAATATATGTGTCAAAGAGGCAATTTAGAATGGGAAAGAGACTCTCTCTACACAATAGAACTCTAAGCCTGATCATGTCACAAAATGTAAAAGCCAATTCTTGAGTCAAATCAAGAGTCGTGCCTGTAGGTAGCGTGCAGCATCATTATATTAAGATAGGGAATTTTTTTAGCAATTTGAACAGGTTCAGGTTCAATTAATCCTGTTTTCTGGCTAAATTTATTGTTAAGATCGTATACTTCAGAACCTCATTTATCACAAATGACTTTATATTAGATCACCTGTCTCAAAATATAAACAGTTTTTTCATTTTTTAAAACTGTAGAGTTAGACTATCTGAGAAACATTTTGGCTAGAATAGGAAAATTTATAATTTTTACATATCCTGCATCATCATCATTTTGATGGTATTACTAGTATACTATCTTATTTTTTTATATTCTAGATGTAGCAAAAAAAAAAAAAAATGTTTCTCTAATTGTATTACCAGGAGCTCTGGTGGCATAGTGCCTAAGACACTTGACTGCTTACCAGAAGGCTGGCGTTCAAACCCACCAGCCACTCCTCGGAAGGAAGGTTGGGCAATCTACTTCCGTAGTGATACCGCCTCGGAAACCCAAGGAGGGGTCGCTATGAGTTGGGTCCGACTCGAACAGAATTATGTGGCAACGCTCTATCCTATAAGCACAAATGCTTTCAGATTAACTTGAGATAAAATTTCTCAAGAGATAGATGTCTCTTGAGATAAAATGTTATTACCATTCTCAGATACTTTGAAACATTAAATGTAATCAGAAATATGTTGGCAGAATGCCAGTTTTTGTTAGCTAGTTGGTTACTAGAAGAACCATTACCAACATTGGAACGCAACTTACTATGTATTTCAAAATACTCTAAAAATAAATACAATAATATAATCTCTTTCAAAAACTAGACCATTGAGATTGTTTCTTGGTAAGTATAACATCTAGAGCTTGCTCTTCAATATGAGAGCCCCTAGCCATATGTGCCTCTTGAAATTTAAATAAAAAATTCAGTTACGCAGTCACACTGGCTACATTTCAAGTGCTCAGAAACCACAGGCAGTGGATCCCATAATGGACAATGCAGATATGGAACATCTCCATCATTGAACATCTTTTGAACTGTGCTGATCTAGATTTTAAATAAAAGAATAGTTAATATTTATGAATATGACCTCACTGAAAATTAGGTAGTAAGTTTGGTGTTTGAGATTTATTTGAATCCTACCACCACATGATCCAAATCTTGATAAAATGATATGGCAAGCTCTTTGACAGGTAAAGCTTGCTTTAAAATGATTTTGAAGTCAGTAAAAGTTACAACTAACTATTCAACTCAGTAAAAACTCAGCAAATTTAGTACTTTTACTCGGTGGCTTTCAGGAAATTGGAGTTTTGAAAATTGCCTAAAAGAAATGGATAATCAATGAGATCAATGCTTTTTCTGCAGCGTCTTCCAAACCTTTTTTTCTGAGTGCCCCGCCGTTCTACTCAGCGTGCTGCGGTGGGTCCTGTCGGCGCCCTGCATCCCCCACTGCTTTTCCAAGTAAGTTTTTATGCTTCATCAGCAATGCCTCAGTTATTCTGTAAACCAAAGCAGCAGGATTTAATGTGCTCTGGAAAACTAATTGGTAATGCAATGGCAAGGAGCTAATTCCTCACTAAAAATCACAGCAATCCTATTCAGGAGGTTTCCAGAGATTTATCAAACCTCAGCACACTGAGCAATTGTGCGCTGTTTCTAATGGCATTGAAACTCAGGCTGACACACCAAGGAAAGCTACTTGTTTTCTGTTTGATATAAAAGATCTCTGAGGGACCAGTTTGGCTATTTTTTGAAATGTGTGGCAATACTTGTTTCAAGAAGAGAAAAAGAAGAAAGGCAAAGCTAAGATACTGTGCTGTGTAAAATTCCCATTTAGCTGAAAATAGGACATAGAAAGTGATTAGGTGTTTATAGAGAATAATTTACCATTGTCAAGATTTTAGAAGGAGATAAACATCTCCTCTTTATTCTCTTGAAGAAGACCAGCAAGAGTTATATAGTCTTCAAAAATATTTTCAAGAGAAACTTTTCTCCAAACAATATCAAAGCAAAATTTTCATAGTTTCTGGGGCAGGGTGAAAATGACAAACTTTCAAAAATCCGTAGAGTGCACATATGTGCACATGCATAGAAGAAAACCACACACAAAAAAAACCCGAACTAGAATGTTAAAACATTCACTTTTATTCAGGTTAACAGCTCTCTCAGGTGAAAAGTAAAATAGGAGTTGAGTCATTCTAAGCTACCGAGCTCTATCACAGTTGGATTTAGATCTCTGTTGCCTATGTGCCTGTTTTATGAATGTTTCAGAAGAGCAGTTGCTTGACAGAATGATTCCTGACAAGTGAGGCAGCAAATGCTGGCCGTTTAATGAGCTGTGAGCTTCTGAGCATCTTTTTAGGGGGCTGATACTTTCCCACAGAGCACTTTACATGACTGGGGCCCAGTCACAAAGGATGACAGAACCATGACCAATCATCACTTTCACTTGACTCATCCACACGCGACCTCACCACGATTTTTCACTGTGCAGATGAACTTTAGGAACCATTTCACATGGAAAAGGCTTGGGCAAGGGTCAGTTGCCCTTTTGTATGGCCATAAAGCAAGGCTCTGTGTGTCAGTCTTTTCTCCTGTCTCACATTCCAAGTGAATTTCTGGACACCATTTAAAGCACTTGACTGAAAAATAAAGCAGTGAATGAAACTGACTTTTATAGACTCATTCTAGCTCATCTTCCCATATAACGCTGTCCACCTGAAAGGGGATTTAGTGGATGAGCCGAGTGTATACAGGGACTCGCTGAATACATAGGCCCATTATCAACTGTGGGGATTGTTTATTAACCAGGACTGATACACTACTATTTTGGAAGTGACCTATTAATTGTCCATTTAACTAGAATGTATTGAATTCAAACAGAAAAATAGAAACCATGACTAAACCTTTTTCTCGCTCCTTCAAGGTGGTCTCCTATGAGGGCAATTGAAATCTTTTGTGCAAATTAAAGAGACATTTATCACCATACATTAGAGTATCAGGAAAAGACCTCTGGAGTAAAGACTTAAACCCCAAATATCTGATACCTATCATAGTGTCATCTGTGTAGGATTAATCTTTCAGGTTGTGTTTAAGGGGTGGAAATTAAAAGAAGTCCCACAGTTAGTTTCAGTTATTTCATCCTGATGTGATATTGGTCTTTTACTTCAGAAAATCTCTGACAGTACAGTTCAGGTAAGCGGAAATGGGAAAACATTATTCCATGTAATGGTTGGACACACATGTATGTGAGTGTCTGTGTGTATTTATTTTATAGTGGTGTTTTAAGAGTCGTTAAGCCATAAAATATACTAATGCTTGGGCCATTTTAATAAACAGACATTAAAAATAATTCTAAAGACATTTGCTAGATAATTTCAGCTACTTGAAAAATCACCTTAAGCAAATCTCTTTTTCCTCCATCTGCTTCCCAGTCTTTCCTGCTTTGTGTCTTTTGCATAATGGTGTAAATTGTGGTGTCTGTCTCTAGAGGCTTGTAAACTTCTGTTTATCTTTGTTTTTCTTTAACATACAAGCTGAAAATCAGCATGGCTCAGATCAAGGAGAAAGAATGCTGCACTTGGTTTGCCTCAGTTTCCGAAGTTGGCTTTTTGAAACAGTTTAGACATGCCACAGGTGTATTTAATAAACCGTGATGCCTCATATTATTAGTTATAAGTCTGAAATGAGTGTCTTATTTTTTTTTTGTTTATAATATTCACTCCCGTTGGCCACAAATAATAATGAAATGGTGGAATTAGCCTGTCAATAAAGATTTTACGTAAATAACTATGATATCAGGGAGCAGTTAATAAGGCTTAGATCTACACAGTAATCTTTTCTGTTAGTTTCTAGTAAAACTATTTACTAGTTTTCTTCATTTTTATAAGAACAATTTTCAAGCCCAAGCATTGAAAACTGTCCAAGTAAGCTTGTATTAAGTTTCAGCTTGGACAGCCAAAATTAAAGTTTGTACTGAAAATGTCAATGACTGATGGAATCAATGACCCTCATCATTGTTTCGCAATATTGCCTCCACTCTTTCCGAAAGAGTCGGATCAGACTGACATGTCTGTAATTATGCTAGTGAAATATCATTTTGGCTCTTTTAACATGATTTACTTGTTTAATATTGATTTAGTTTTTCTTGTTAACTTCTTAGATTTATAATTGAGTCATTGTTGCAATGTGGAAACAATCATTTATCCAGTGCCCTTCTCACATACAATAAATAGTTTAATAGGCTATTTAAGCACAACCCTTACAGTGGGGAAAAATTAAAAGGCAGTAGTAAAAGATCCCTCCTTTCCCCAAAGGAGTACATGGAAAACCTTTGATATTACACTCACCAGGGTTGTTTTTTTTTTTTTTCAAAATAACATATTTCTCTCTGGCTAAAATGAAATGGGAAGTTGTAGAAATTGTGCAGATAATGACCTTAAAAAAAAAAAACCTGAAAAAACAGAAGAGTCTTAATTATTTAGACTGGCTAATTGAATTAATCAATCCGATAATTATTTCACTTTGTTTTTGAATACTCAACTTGAATCTGACCTTTTGGGAATTTTACACCCTAAAAAACAAAGCTTAAATTTGCAGTAACATTATAAAAATCTGAGCCAGTAAAATTTTGAGACCATTTTACTATCTTCCCTTTCTTGTTAAAACTTTAAAAGACATATAATATACTCTCCAAGTTTGGACTTAGGATTTTTGTTGAAGGTAACAGAAGAGACATTAATTTTATGGTTATGAATGTGGTTGATCCTCTGAGTTTCATTGTCAAAGGTGGGTAAAGTCTTGATTAGTATTCTTGCCACCTGACCTGGCTGTAAGTCTCTTTACTGCTCTCAATTGGAGTGAGAAAAAGGAAACTGAACAAGGCATATAGAAATCCACGAAGGACACATAAACGTTTCCTATAAGAAACTGTAAGATCTTAAACTATAAGATCACTAAGATCTTCAAAGCGATGCAGCACTTTGTTCTAATAAAGAATGACGTCTAATTATGTGGTCTAAAACATTAGTTTGTGTGATAAGTTGAATATAGATAGTGACTTCTCAGCAGGAAAGAGTGGGATGTTCCGTAGATAAATGACATTTGGTCAGCTGGGAAGAATGTTAAAAGGAGTCAGAGACTCAAAGACAATAGATTTTCCAAGTTGATGGCTCTATTCAGCAGTTCTAGAGAGGCAGTGAAAGTATTTGAGTAGCATTCCTGGAATGAGTCCCCTTTCTCCCCAAATGTTCATCAGCACTTGGGGAAAACTACTTATAATATAGGGTGCTTGCCCTTGGGCTTGTCTATAGCCCTTGACTAAACATAATGTGAAATCTAATAGGGCTGCTTATAAACATCCTGATTTTAGGTCCTCAAACCCAGGTTACAAGTGCAGGAGAGGGGAGAATTGGTTGACTGTAACAGTAGGAAAGAGGCATACTGTCAGCTCACTATGTGTCTACTGAGTAACAGGGTGATGTTGGATTGTGCCTTTAGAAATGGAATATCCAGAATAAGGGAGATCATAGTCCTACCAGCCTCTAGTGGTCACATTGCCTATATCTGTTGGTTCCATTCCGGAGGCCTACTTTAAAACGCACGTAAAACAAACTACAATATATAAATCAGGTCAGTAGGTAGGCAGCAATTATTATGGTGAAAGACCTGTGAGACAGGGTAGGAATGAAAGAAATTGCTTATGTATGATCTAGAAAAGAGAAAAGGTAGAATGTGAGCACTGTCTTCCAAAAAACATATATTGTATGCAATCTAGACATAAAGTGTAGAATTAGGACCGATGAATGGAGTTTAGGGGAAATTATATTTAGCCTCAGTATAAGGGAAAAAATTTCTAGCAAATCTAACTGTTTGATAATGAAATATTATATATTTTTTTTTGTTGTCGAGTCAGTTCTGACTAATAGTGGCCCTATGTATAAAAAAAGTCACTTCCCAGTCCTGCCCCATGCTCACAATCATTGCTGTGTTTGAGCCCATCATTGCAGCCTCCGTGTCAGTGCATCTCACTGAGGCTCTTCTTCGTTTTCATTGATCATCCTCACTGCTACGGAGCATTCTCACTGTACTTCTTTCAAGACAGATCTGTTCATTTTTCTGGTAGTCCATATGTTCTGGTTACCTAGTGCCTCTCTGACAGGAAATATACCACCAATGGCATGGCCTTAACAAACAGGAGTTTATTATTACAATTTGGAGGCTTTAGGTCCAAGTTCAAAGTGCCTGGCTCTAGGGGCTGGATGAAAGCCCCTCAACCTTGGGGTCCATCTCTGTCTCCTGCTCCCAGCCCACTGGAGCTAGAGGCATTTCTTCACTCAGACCGCTGTTGGCTGCTGAGGCTGAGAAGCCCCAAGGCTGACAAGTCAAAAGGCACAGTCCCGATGTTACCAATCCACACGGCAGGCCATTAACTTAAGTCCACTGTAAGTCTCAAGGTCGGCAAAGCATAGCAAGCTGCTGAGCAATGACATGGCTACATGCAGGGTCCAAGCGTGCCAAAAGCCAGAGACCATTCTCAAAGCTTCTCCTTATAAACAGGAAGCAGACCACATAACCAAAGGCAGCTACTCAGCTGCTCCCAGTAGATTCCACCATGGAGTTGATTACCAGTCTCATCATGGGGAATACTACATCCAGATGCCCGGCCACTCAACCAGGCTTAGCCAAGTTGACATACAAACATAACCATCACACCATGGTATATTCAATATTCTTCACCAACACCATAATTCAAAGCCATCAATTTTTATCCAGTCTTCTTATTCATGCCCAGCTTTCACATGCATGTGAGGCAATTTAAAATACCGCCATAGATTGGATCAGGCACACCTTAGTCCTCAAAGTGACATCTTTGCTTTTTAACACTTTATTTATTTTTTCCTCAGTAGATTTGCTAAATGCAATATGTCATTTGGTTTTTGAAATGCTGTTTCTTTAGGCATTGATTGTGGATCCAAGAAAAATGAAGTCCTTGACAACTTCAGTCTTTTCTCTGTTTATTATAATGTTGCTTATTGGTCCACTTGTGAGGATTTTTGTTTTCTTTATGATGACATATAATCTGTACTGTAGGATATAGTCTTAATCAGTATATGCTTCAAGTCCTTTTCACTTTCAGCAAGCAAGTTTGTTTCATCTGCATAATGCAGGTTGTTAATGCGTCTTCCTCCAGGCCTGGTGTCATGTTCTTCATATAGTCCAGTTTCTCTGAAAATTAGCTCAGTATACAGACTGAATAAGTATGGTGAAAGAGTACAACCTTCATACACACCTTTCTTGATTTTAAATCACTGTATCACCATATTCTGCTTGAACAATTGCTTCTGGTTACCTAGTACCACTTTGACAAGAATATACGACAAATGGGATGGCTTAAACAAATAGGAGTTTATTCTTAGAATTTTCAGGCTTTAAGTCCAAGTTCAAAGTGCCAAGCTCTAGGGGCTGGGTGAAAACCCCTCAATTTTGGGGTTCAGCTCTGCCTCCTGCTCCCAGGCCACTGGACTAGAGGCTTTTCTTTCTTTCTTTTTTTCTATTTTAGGATGTTTATTCAAGTAGACATTTTTTCAGTCTCCGTCGTATGGACC
>NW_006921632.1:9562559-9568109 GCF_000298275.1 Orycteropus afer afer
TTTTTGTGGACTAGAGGCTTTTCTTCACTCAGACAACTACTGGCTGCTGAGACTGAGAAACCCAAGGTTGACAAGTAAAAAGGCACAGTCCTGTTGTTACCAAATTACATGGCAGGCCATTAATTTAAACCATTGAAAGTCCCGAGGTTGGCAGAGCATGGCAGGCTGCTGAACAATGACATGGCTACCTGCATGGTTCAAGCATGCCATAAGCTAGAGACGCTTCCCCAAGGCTTCTCCTTATATACCGGAAGCAGACCACCAGGAGCTCTAGTAGCATCGTGTCTAAGGCACTTGACTGCTAACCAGAAGGCTAGCAGTTCAAACCTACCAGCCACTCCTCGGAGGGAGGTTGGGGCAATCTACTTCCGTAGTGATACTGCCTCAGAAACCCAAGGAGGGGTCTCTATGAGTCAGGTCTGATTCGATGGCATGTAACAACAACAACAACAACAGACCACATCCCTAAGGCAGCTACTCAGCTGCTCACAGTAGATTCTACCAGGGAGTTGATTGCCATTCTCATCATGGGGAATATTACATCCAGCTGCCCAGCCACTCAACCAGGCCCAGCCAAGCTGACACACAAACTGAACTACCACAGGTTCCATGATTAAGTGTTCTGGAATCACTATTCTTTGCAACATAATCCATAATTTGTTATGATCCACACAGTCGAATACCACACAGTAAAACACAGGTAAGGATCTTTTTGGTATTGTCTGCTTTGAGCCAAGATCCATCTTACAGCAGCAATGTTATCCTTCATTCTGTGTCCTTTTCTGAATCCAGCTTGGATTTCTGACAGTTTCCTGTTGATGTATTGCTGCAACCATTTTTGAATGATCTTTAGCAAAATTTTACTTGCTTATGATATTAATGATATTGTTCAGTAATTTCCACATTCTCTCAGATCAGCTTTCTTTGGAATGGGCAGAAATATGGATCTCTTCCAGTCAATTAGCCTGATAGCTGTCTTCCAAATTTCTTGGCATAGATGAGTAAACACTTCCAGTGTTGTGTTTGTTGAAACATCTCAATTGGTATGCCATCAATTCCTGGAGCCTTGTTTTTCACCAGTTCCCTCAGTGCAGGTTGGAGTTCTTCCTTCAATACCATTAGTTCATGATCATATGTACCTCCTGAAATGGTTAAATGTCAACCAATTCTTTCTGGCGCAGTGACTCTGTGTATTTCTTCCTTCTTCGTTTGATGCCTCCCCTGACGTTCAGTATTTTCCCCATAGAATCTTTCAGTGTTGCAAATTGAGGCTTGAATTGTTTCCTTAGTTCTTTCAGCTTGAGAAATGCTGAGCATGTTCTTCTCTTTTGCTTTTCTAACTGTAGCCCTTTGCACATTTCATTATAATACTTTATCTTCTCGAGGCACCCTTCGAAATCTTTTGTTTAGCTCTTTTACTTCATCTGTTGTTCCATTCAGTTTAGCTACTCTGCATTTAAGGGCAAGTTTCAGAGTTTCTTCTGACATCCGTTTAGTCTTTTCTGTCTTAATGAATTTTTGCTTTCTTCATATATGATGTCATCTGAGAATTTGTGTGGTCTTTCGTCATTGTTCTATGCATCAAATCTAGAGATGATCTCTAAATTTAGGTGGGATATACTGAAGATCATCCTTTGGCTGTCATGGACTTGTTTTTGTTTTCTTCAGCTTCAGCTTGAACTTATAAATAAATAATTGATGATCTATTCCTCAGTTGGCCTTGTTCTGACTAATGGTATTAAGTTTCTCCATTTCTTTCCACAGATACAGTCTATATGATTCCTGTGTATTCCATCTGATGAGGTCCCTATGTATAGTCACTGTTCATGTTGTTGAAAAGTTATTTTCAATGAACAAGTCCCTGGTCTTAAAAATTCTATCATGTAATCTTTTGCATTGTTTCTATCACCAAAGCTGTATTTTGCAACTACTGATCCTTCTTTAGGAGGCTGGAGGTTCAAACCCACCAGCTACTCCTCTGAAGGAAGATTGGGCCATAGAGATAACATCTGGGAAACCCAAGGGAGGGTCACCTATGAGTTTTGTTTTGGTTTTTGATCCTTCTTTGTTAGCAACTTTTGCATTCCAATCACCAGTAATTAATTAACACTGCATGTTGATTGCATGTATGATCAATTTTAGGCTACAGAATTTGATAAGAATCTTTAATTTCTTCATAATTGACGTTAGTAATTGGTGTGTGGTGTAGTGCCTAAGGCATTTGATTGCTAACCAGAAGGCTGGTGGTTCAAATCCACCAGCCATTCCTGGGAAGGAAGGTTGGGCAATCTACTTCCTTAGTGATACCGCCTCAGAAACCCAAGGAGGGTTCGCTATGAGTAGGATCTGACTTGATGACAGTGAGTTTGGTTTTAATTGGTGTGTAAATTTGAGTAATAGTTGTATTAACTTGTCTTCCTTGTAGGTGTGTGGATATTAACTTGTCACTGAGAGCATTGTACTTCAGGATAGATCTTGAAATGTTCTTCTTGACAATGAATATGATACCCTTGCTCTTCAATTTCTTATTCCTGACATAGTAGACCTGCAGTGCAGTGAATTGCTTAACATGATGCTTCTAGCCATCATCCTCCATTTTGTGATATATTGTAAATCCTAATCTCTATGCCTGTTTTAAAGACCTCAGTGGCATAGTGCCCAAGACATTTGACTGCTAACCAGAAGGGTGGCAGTTCAAACCCACTAGCCACTCCATGGAAGGAAGGTGGAAAAGTCTACTTCCATAAAGATTTACCTCCTCAGAAACCCAAAAGGGGTCATTATAACTTGGAATCAACTAGATGGCAGTGAGTTTTGTTTTTTTTTTCTTTTAATGCCTGTTTAGGGTGGGATGTATCTTGAGTTCTGCCTTGTTGGAGGGTATTACTCAAGTTACCACACTTAGTTTCCTTGAGACTGTAAATGTGAATGTCCTAGGAAAGTTCTTTCTCTTGCTCTGGTCTTGGTTGGGTTCATCATCATCTCACCCCTGAACTTGAGACAGCAGCTAGTCATCTGACCCACTGATTTGGATTTACCAGTCCCTGTAAGCATGCAACTCCATACTAACATGGACTTGGGACTTGCCAGCCTCCTAGCCTCTACCACCACCACATGAGCAGTTTGTGAGTTCTGTAAGATGTTACAGTGAAATACAGAACCCTGAGACAGGAGGGAGTACTGAAGGGAGGAGGAGGAGGAGTTAAAATCCTTGACCTCCACCTCATAGGGACCAGCCTTGTGCTGATCCTTCTAAAAGAAATGATTTGTGCAAGACCATATGATCGATCCAGTTCCAAATGGCCAATACCAGTCCATTTTAGCTCACTAATACCCAGGATATCAGTTGTTATGCATTCCATTTCATTTTTTATAAGTTCTAATTTTCCTTGATTCATGCTTTGTATATTTTATGTTCTGATCATTAATGATTGTTTGAAGCAGTTTCTTTTCATTTTTGAGTCATGCCACATCAGCAAATGAAGGTTCCAAAAGCTTTACTCCTTCCATGTAACTAAGGTTGGATGTACTTTGAGAAGGCAACTCTTCCCCAGTCGTATTTTGAGTACCTTCCAACTTGAGGGGCTTATCTTCCAGCACAATATCAGACAAGGTTCTGCTGCTATTCATGAGGTTTCCACTGGTCAATTTTTTTTTTTTAAGTTGATTGCCAGCTCCTTCTTCCTAGTCTATCTTAGTCTGGAAGGTCTGCTAAAACCTGTTGACCATGAGTGACCCTGCTGGTATTTGAAATAGCAGTGGCATAGCTTCCAATATCACAGCAACACACAAGCCACCACAATATGACAAGCTGATGGACAAGTGGTATATAGCATTCCAGAGTATTAGATTATATAGAGATTGTAGGATAGACTTTTAGCTTAAATTAGGACAAGACAGGCAAATGCTGTATCTTCTCTCTCCAAACTTCAAACCCACAAAAGTACATCAATGCATATTCATGCATAAACATTTACACACATATCCCACACCTCCAGACTTGAAAATAAGAAAGAACTTAAAAAAGTTCTTTGAATGAAAGACATTAAGAAATGTCTGAAAGACAGGGAACAGGAAGTTACAGCCATTGGGACTGCTGAAACAGAAGAAAATGATCAAACAGAAAAAAAAATCCTGCATTTTGTGGAAAGCTTACTCCAGAAAGGAGACACAGAATTAACGTTTCAAGTAACTTACATTTGAGGAAATAGTTAATGGAGGCTGATGGCTATTGGCCTGAACTAAACAGATGATCTCTGGTTTCTTCTAGCTATGAGAAGCTATTGAATACACACACACACACACACACACATTATATAACGTCGAGTTGGACCTGACTCATAGTGACCCCTCCTTGGGTTTCCGAGGCAGTATCACTACGGAAGTAGATTGCTCAGTCTTCCTCCCGAGGAGTGGCTGGTGGGTTTGAACCACCAGCCTTCTGGTTAGTGGTCAAGTGCCCTAGGCACTATGCTACCAGAGCTCCTATATATATATATGAGAATTCTGTTTTTGAAACTTTCTTCCTAACAGTTTGAGTTCTCCTGAAATAAGCTAGATTCAGTGGTGCTTCATGGACTTGTGCTATAAACTATCTTACAAAATCAGGGTTTTGGGCAATGGATTAATTTTTCATTAAGAAAGATCATGTAAACTACGAAATAAAACCTTCAATAACATGGCTTATTAAATGTGGCCTGCATATAGAACTACTTTGCCTGCTGTCCTTGTAGGGTTGTTGCCCAAATTGGGAATAAAGGCTGGAACAATAGAAGAGAAAACAGAGAGTAAGGCTGGTATTGCAGTGGGGTCCTGGGATCCCACTAGAGCAAAGGACAGCACTAGGCATGAATGGCCTAGGAATCTTTACAGAGCTTCCTAAAGCAGCCAGGTGAATGGATATGGCACAAAAGAAGCCACCCCAAATGGGACCTATGATCCAGAGACTCACATGAATGAATTTGAATCTAAATATCTCACCAATAATGCCATACTGTTCCTGGAATGGAATTCTGTAGGACTGTAGTGGTAGCAAGATAGGGCTGAGCTATAGCTATTAGCTCTTGGAATATGAGTCTATCAGGTTCCCTCTTTGTCCTTTAGTGCTTTTTGGCTACTCTAAATAGCAAAGCCCTGTCCTCATGTTTTCTGGAGGCCAAGGCAATAGGGAGAGG
Organism: Orycteropus afer afer; assembly: GCF_000298275.1. Lineage (NCBI taxonomy): Eukaryota > Metazoa > Chordata > Mammalia > Tubulidentata > Orycteropodidae > Orycteropus > Orycteropus afer. The sequence goes on from NW_006921632.1 coordinate 9,567,734, forward strand.
CAGAGGATTGAGGATTCCATGAGTTTATGTAGTTCAGTGGTTCTCTATTACCCATAACACATAACAACTGCCCCCCCACCCCCTGCTAACTTCCTAATGATATCATTCATATATAGCACACCTCCATTAGTAACATTCCATGATGGCCTATTTTCTGGGGATGGAACATAGGGAGCATCTCAAGATGCAAGGATATATGTCTTTGAAATATTTTCTATTCTAGGTCATTTTTCCATTTTAATGTGACTCTTAATATGACACTATTCCTCTTTCCTTGCCCACTTAAAATTTGGACAATCATTGACAAAACTTTTAAGGACATTGGCCTTAATTGTACTACTCAACTTTCTGGAACCTCAGATTTTTTTTTTTTTTT
>NW_006921632.1:9568448-9569914 GCF_000298275.1 Orycteropus afer afer
GCAGGACAGTACGGAGGGATGGTCACTGGGAAGAGGTAACTATGGGGAGGAAGTGGGAGGGGAGCTGTTGCACTGTGGTAAACTGTGGTCAATTACATGAGACAAAGTATATGTGAACTGCTGTATGGAAAATGAATTTGCTCTGTAAATCTTCACCCAAATAAAAATAAATAAATAAATAAATAAATAAATAAGAAGTAGATTACCCAACTTTCCTTCTGAAGAGTGGCTGGTGGGTTTGAACTGCCAGCCTTGTGGTTAGCAGTCAAGTGCCTTAGGCACTATGCCACCAGAGCTCCTAATCAGGATATATCGGCCCCAATATATATGGAAGGTGCACGATAAAGTAATAATAATAATGATATCTACAAATTGTTGGAGCTCGTAGCACCTTGAATTGGTGCCCTCAGGTTTTAAATATTTTCTGTTATATGTCTTACAACAACAACAACATGTCTTAAACTCTGTGTATTTTATGTATGTATGTATGACAGTCAGTCACCTGGATATTTCTGTACAAGTCAGATATTTGTCCTGCATTTAGGAATGGTTTGAGATGATTAATGCTTTTTTAGTAGCTTCTGAAAGATTTTTAAGTCACCACAAGTTCTCAAAGTCTATATGTTCATTTTGTGGGCATTTCAGCACATATTCTTAGGCTTAGAAGGTTAAAAAATGGTTTTGTTCATCTATGTGATTTATGGTTAGATCCACCAATAGCCCAAAAAAGATACATGGGTGAGACATGGGGAGCAGCACCCATGGTAGTAACAGCAGTAAGAACTTGAGGTAGGTCATTTTATGAAAGCAAGCAAAGTTTGTTTATTGAAAGAAATGCTAAGAAAAATTCAATGATTAGCAAAGAAAAGAAAAATTTGATATTCTTTTATGGCAATTAACCTACACAAAGGTACCTCAGAAGACAAGTTTGAATATCTGCTTCTAAAAGGGCAGAGTCGGATTCAAAATGGAGTCTCATCAGTAATCACCATGTTAATTCCCTCTAGCATTTTAGTCCCTGAAAAACCAGGTACAGCAGTTTGAATTAGGGATTCTGGTGCTCTGGACACCACTGAGTCAGAGTGCACCAAACTCAGGGGAGTAAGATTAGAAAGGAGAAAGGGACAGGGAAAAAAAAGAACGAGAACAGGAGATCCACCCTGTGGAGCGCCTACAGGCAGGCAAAAAAGGCCATTGGAGATCTCCCTGGGAAAATGCCAACTGGCACGTGAGAAAGGCCATCTGAGACCTCCCTGGGTTAAGGAAGAAGACACACCATACTGGCATACCAGCAACCACACCAGCATACCAGCAATCACCCCAAGGATCTACCGTCAATACCTGATTTTATCAGTAACTTGGGTCATCTAGGTGCAAGTGGGCATGTCCAGCACTGCTGAAACCCGAGCAAAGTCCATTGGTGCTGCAAGAGGGTGGGCCCCAGGAGGTGTCCTGCAGTGGATCAG
>NW_006921632.1:9571629-9572872 GCF_000298275.1 Orycteropus afer afer
AAATTAATAATAGGAAGATCAAGGAAAAACATCAAACATATGAAAGCTGAACAATTCACTGCTGAAAAACTATGGGGTAATAGAGCAAATAAAAACTGAAATAAAAAAATTCCTAGAAACAAATGAGAATGAAGATACATCATACCCAAACCTATGGAACACAGAGAAAGCAGTACTCAGAGGACAGTTTATAGCAATAAATACCTACATCAAAAAAGAGGAAAGAAACAAAATCAATGTTCTATTCTAACTCATCAACTCCAACAACTAGAAATAGAACAACAAAAGAATCCTATATTATGTAGAAGTAAGGAAATAACAGAGACCAGAGCAGAAATAAATGAAACAGAAAACAAAAAACCATAGAGAAAATTAGCTAAACAAAAAAAGCTGATTCTTCGAAAAGATTAATAAAATCGATAAACGATTGGCAGATCTAACATAAGAAAAGAAAGAGAAGATCCAAATCACAAGAACTATAAGCGAAAAGGGTGTCATCACAATAGAACAAATTGAGATAAAAAAGATACTGACAGAATGTTATGAAAAACTGTATTCCAACAGATTTGAGAACCTAGAAGAGATGGGCAAGTTTCTAGAATCACAAGTCCTACCTAAACTATCCCACTCAGAGATAGAGTACCTGAACAGACTTATAACAAAAGAAGACATTGAACAGGTCATAAAAAAAAAACTTCCCACAAAGAAAAGTCCTGGCCCTGATGGCTTCACTGGAGAATTTTATCAAATATTCAGAGAAGAATGGACACCTATGCTACTCAAGCTATTCCAAACATAGAAAAAGATTAAATACTCCCAATTTTATGCTTTTTTTGCTCATTTTATGAAGCAAGCATAACACTAATACCAAAACCAGGGAAAGACTCCACTGAAAGGGAAAACTCCAGATGGATATCCCTCATGAACTTAGATGCATAAATCTTTAACAAAATCCTAACCAACAGAATCCAACAACATATCAAAAAATTAATACACCCGAACCAAGTGGGATTCATACCACGGGTGGTTTAACATCAGAAAAACAATCAATGTAATCCACCACATAAAACAAAAGAACCATATTATTATATAAATCAATGCAGAAGAGGCGTTTGATAAAATCCAACACCCATTCCTGTTCAGAACTCTCAGTAAAATAGGGATAGAAGGGAAATTCCTCAACATAATAAAGGGTATATATGCAGAGCCAATATCCAACATCATTATTAATGGAGAAAGACTC
>NW_006921632.1:9574873-9576717 GCF_000298275.1 Orycteropus afer afer
TCAATCATATAAAGACAAGTACTTTATGAACCCATTACTGTGAAAAGAAAAACAAGGGTTTGCTTAGGAAAGGGAACTCACTTGGTAGGTTACTGGGATGTGGAAGGAAGGGAAGGGATTAATTTTGGGCTAGTTGGGGCCCACACACTGATATGGATAAGGGGAGGGATATATGGAGGGTTTGTGACCACCATGATAACATTAGGAAATGGAAGGATACCGAATTGTGCACATAACAGATAGATGACAGGTGCCAATACCAACCAATGTGTCCACAATACTGCATTACCATTAACACCAAACACCAGGCTACAGATGAACACATACAAACCTGAAAGGATCAAATGGGGGTCAGTGAACAGGAGTATATGCTAGATCAAGGATAGATTCACCTGAGGCTAATCTTGCACAGGCACCAGTGATACAAAATACCTGCAATCCTTACAGAAACAATAGAAGACAGACACAGAGTAATCCCTCACAGACACCCAGACACTATGGGAGAGAGATCCAATAGATCTACCATCTCAGGACCATAGTACTGGCGGACACCAGATTCAATTGGCACAACAAAATACATAAAAAGCCTTGTTCCGCGTCCTACATTGGTGAGTAGTGACTGGGGTCTTAAAAGCTTTCAAGTGGCTAATGGTCTCCTAGCATCGGAAGCGAAAAAGAATGCAAAAAAAAACAAGGACATTTGGAAGCAATCAGCCTAAGGACACGATGGCCCTGGAGACTAGAAAAACTAGATGGTGCCTGGCAACCAATGCCAACCACTCAGGAAAGGATCAAATCTGGAGATCCTGAATAGAGTGGGAAGAAAAACGTGGAACAAAATCCAAAACCTCAATAATGACCAGAATTACTGGTCAGATGGAGTCTGGTGAGAACCCCAATATTATGGCTCTGGAATACATTCTGCACCCAGAATAAAACTCACTCCCAGGGGCTGGCTCTCAGCCCAATAGTTAACAAGATGTACATGCAGACCACTCAACCCAGGATGATGCACCGGAATACTCTATGGTAGTGCATCTCTTGGAGCGATAGACCACCAGGCACCAGAGGACCAACATTCGATTTGAGGAAGTGCAGGACAAACAGAAGTGAATAACTATGAGGGGCACAGGGGGAGGGTTACTGGGTAGGGAGGGGAGGAGACTGGGTTAGGGTTGGGCATGGTAAATGGGGAGTGAAACTAAATGTACATGTAACGTTGAATGTAAAACAAGCTCTTAAAATAATAAATAAAGAAATAAATAAGGGCAGGGACTTAAAAAACCTGTGGAGTAGTAGTCTTATTCTGCACACATGGAGTTTCTATGACTCAGAATTGACTTGACGGCAAGTGTCAATGTTTATCATATTTTTTGCTTGTGCTTTTGTATTCAGGTTTGTTGTAGGGCACTGGAACCTGAGGGCCAGACCCAGGAGTTAACACTTTGACCTTCACAACCACTTCAGATATTTACTTCAGAGATTGAGGTCTGATTTAGTCATGACCCCCAACATGTTAGTATATACTATTTAGAGAGAATATTAGAGCAATTTATTTGTAGATTCCATTATTAAGGGAATCTTCTTTCTTTTTACTTAAAAATAACTCTTTAAGAAAATATATTGGTTTCTACTTAAAATTTTAGGGGCATTTAAATGTGTTTTTATTTCCCCATTGTTTTATTTTAATGTGTGGGTCTTGGTGAAGAAAGGGCTAAAAAGAGTAGAATCATGAACCCTGCTTATAAAACTTCTATATATTTCTTCTTTTTTTTTAAAAAAAGGTACATGTAGATTTTTTTTTCTTTTTGCGTAGATTTATAAGTCCATAAATTTATTTTAGA
>NW_006921632.1:9576962-9581685 GCF_000298275.1 Orycteropus afer afer
TTTTTTTTTTTTTTTTTCATGTATTGATATGAAGTAATTTATAACTCAGGAAATATTTTCCTTTCTAAAATGCTAGGATAGTAAAGCCCTTCTTGAAAGACTTCTCACTGTGGCAAGGTATCAGTGAGATACCTTGTTTCAGTTGCCCCTGGGCCTTAGTATGTCTACTTTCCCATCTGATCTCCTGTGATCTTCCCACTCATACCCTGTTGGTGTTGTTAGGCACTGAGTTGATTCTGACCCATGCAGCCCTGTGTACAATAGAATGAAACACTGCCCGATCCTGTGCCATACTCATAATTGTTGCTATGTTTGAGCCCGTTGTTGCAGCCACTGTGTCAGTTAATCTCACTGAGGGTCTTCCTCTTTTTTGGCTGACCCCCACTTTACCAAGCATGATGTTCTTCTCCAGGGACCGGTCCCTCCTGATAAGATGACCAAAGTATGGTATCTTTGCTTCTAAGGAGCATTCCATCTGTACTTCTTCCAAGACGATTTATTTGTTCTTCTGTCAGTTCCATGATGTATTCAATATTCTTTGCCAATGTCATAATTCAAATGCATCAGTTCTTCTTTGATCCTCCTTATTCATTGTCCAGCTTTTGCATACTCTACAATCCAGAAATACCAGACTGTGAGATTCCTAGATCCATTATGTTTCACACTTGTCCTCATCCTGCTACTTGCCCCTCTAAATTTAATCCCTCTGCTCTGCCTGTCTGACTTGACAGCACATAACAACAACAAGCTCTGCCTGTCTTATTCTAGACTGCCAGGAAGAGGAACTACATTCTTCTTAACTACTTCTCTTAGGACCTACTCTTTTGGCCTCCCAGATGTCAAGGCTTCTTAGCTAGGGTATGAATGCCCTCTGGATATGGTCTGCTGATTATGGCTGTTTGTATTCTTTTAGTGCCTCGCCTTGCCAACTGTCAGCACCTTAAGGGAGGGATTCTATTCATCTCTGATCATCACTTAGAAGAAATTCATTAACTCGGTCCTCTGCCAGTTTATTTCCAAAAAAATTGCTACAATATTTGTTGTTATTGGAAAATAGAACCAGACTTAAAAGCAGAAAGATATTATTTGTCTATAATTCTGTATTGCTGTATCTCATAGAGTAGATTCTGACTCATAACAACCTTATATGACAGAGTAGACCTGCCCCATAGGGTTTCCTAGGCTGTAATCTTTATGGGAGTAAATCACCGTGCATTTGACTGCTAACCAGAAGGCTGACAGTTCAAACCCACCAGCCACTCCTCAGCAGGAAGACTGGGCCATCTACTTACTTAGTGTTGTTGTTGTTATGTACCGTCGATTTGGATCCAACTCATAGTGACCCCTCCTTGGGTTTTCGAGGCAGTATCACTACAGAAGTAGATTGCCCCATCTTCCTTCCGAGGAATGGCTGGTGGATTTGAACCTCCAGCCTTCTGGTTAGCAGTCAAGTGCCTTAGGCACTATGCTACCAGAGCTCCCCTCCCCACCTTGGAAACCCAAGGAGGGGTTGCTGTGAGTCAAATCCGACTCCACGGCAGTGAGGTTTTTTTGTTTCTATTTTTCTCCCACTGAGTGGCTGCAACTAGTAGTCCTGTACTTGTACCATCAGGACTCCTTATAATTCTGTGACAGTAACGTATCTTTGTGTTTATTTTTGCCTTTTTTAAGTCTTTTTTTTCTGCATTTTTTACTTGTTGTAAGCATAGTGTGTATCTCATATATTATATTTTATTAAAAAAACTTGTATACCAAAAAAACCCAAACTTGATGCTGTCGAGTCGATTCCGACTCATAGCGACCCCTCCTTGGGTTTCCAAGGTGGTATCTCTTTGGAAGTAGATTGCCCAACCTTCCTTCCGAGGCATGGCTGGTGGGTCTGAACTGCCAACCTTCTGGTTAGCAGTCAAATGCCTTAGGCACTATGCTACCAGAACTCTCCCCACCCCCAAAAAAACTATGGTATAAGTATTTTCTGTGCTGCTGCCTGATCTTCTTCACAGTCCTCATCTTTATGGTTCTTTAAAATTCCACCAAGTGAATATAGCATAATTTTCTTAGGCATTTCCTTATCTATGGATATTCAGGAGATCTCCCCCCCACACACACACTATTTTATTTATTTATTTTTTAATAATTATGGCAGTTGGGTAATGGTAGGTCAAATACCTTTATAACTAAGAATGCCAGAATCCAAATATTAAGTGAAAAGGGCACTCTGGAATTGGAAGACATCGTTACAGGCTGTATGGGAGGTATCATCTAGTACCAGGCTCATAGACTGAACCAGGACAGAGTGCAGAAGTCTGTTGTTACAGAAAGGACATTGAGCTATGTTATATGTATATTTCTTCTTCCCCAGCTTGATCATTCATACCTGCACAAAGAAGCAGTTTGAGCAGAGGAGAGAGGTTCCCCCCACAAGAAGAAAGGTTTATATCAGATTCTTAGTGGAGTCCATGACTAAAAAAGAGGTTAAGAACCATTGCTGTAAGTGTGCAGAGCTCAGAGAAGGGATAATGCAGCCATAGTACAGAGAAGGAGGATACTTTCTTAGGGAAAAATAGACCAACTTCTCCTTTCTAAAGCTGGTAACTGGGCTTTGTGTCTCTTGTTTTTTTTTCTTCCAGGAGAAGATGCTGTACTGCCTCTCCTGACACAAGACTCTAATTCCAAAGCTCGGAGGGGCATTTTAAGAAGAGCTGTCTTTTCTGAGGAGCAGAGAAAGGCTCTGGAGAAAATGTTTCAGAAGCAGAAATATATCAGCAAAACAGACCGAAAGAAACTTGCCATCAATTTGGGACTAAAGGAATCACAGGTACTAATGAGCAGGCAGATGTCTAAAACCCCCAAAACCCAAACCCACTGCTATCGAGTCAATTCTGACTTAAAGCAACAAAAGAGAACCACCTCATAGGGTTTCCAAAGCTGTAAATCTTTTCAGAAGCAGACTGCCTCATTTTTTCCCTACGGAGCCGCTGGCAGGTTTGAACTGCCAACCTTTTGGTTAACAGCCCAGTGCTTTAAGGAAGATGCCTACTGCTCCTGATTCCTAAAGGAGTACAATGAACTCCACTGATGTAGCAAGTAATGAATGTACTGGGCATGGTGCTGGACCCTGAGGTGTTAATGAAATGAATTTTCATAATTTTCAGTGGGTAGAAATACATGTCACAGTTCCTATATGGAAAAAGGTCCATTTGCTGATAGGCCTTGCTTTTTGCCATTGAGTTGATTAATTCTTTCCAAATGACTCTTCATTTGTTAGAGGACATGGCATTTACATCATTAAATTGTTTGCTCTGCATTCAGAGAAACAGGCTTAATAACTCCTTATAAAAGCAGGAACCAATTTTCTTGTCTTTGTCTTCATTTCCAATCCAAAAATGAAAGCATAAATGAATGACTCATAAATACCTCTTAATAGGCTTCATTATTTTCTGCTCTGGGTTTATATCAAGTACAGTCAAGTATTCACAGCTACTCATAACGACCCTGTAGGACAGAGCAGAATTGCCCATAGGGTTTGCAAAGCTGTAAATCTTTATGGAAGCAGACTACCATATCTTTCTCCCTTAGAGCAAATGGTGGGTTCAAACTTTTGACCTTTCACTTAGCAGCTAACTGGTGCTCTATGAGTTGTAATCAACTCAATGGCAATGAGGTTTTTTTACAGTCACATAATTTCACATTTACATTTAGAAACCTTCATTGTATGTTGATGTTTCATGTACGTTTGAATGAAACTTTTAGGACTTTGGGGGAGTGCAGAATACTCCATTTAAAGATTTATTTATAATACTATAAAAATTTATTATAATAATTAACAATGCAGAGCATTAGCATTTTCCTGTTGAATCCTTACAGTCACCATTTGAAGTAAGCACTATGATCGTCCCAATTTTCTAAGTAAGGAAATGTAGAGAAGTAGACTTACGTTCAGTGTCACATAGTAAGTAAAGCTGCTTTGGACATAAGCTCCCAACTCAGGCAACATGACTCTGGAGTTCTTTTCTTTTTAACCTAGAGCCACCATGTGTAGTTGTGGAGGGTATTCACTGCACAAGGGTGCACGGGCAAAGGGCTCGGTGACAGCTGAAATGCAGCAGGTTCTCTGCTTGCCATCTGGGTTCCCTTGTGGGCACTATAGCCATGGGAATTTTTCAAGTTAGCATAAAGGCAATGAAGGACTAGCAGAGTCTTTGTCTTAACCATATGCTCTACTGTTCTGTCACTATTAATGGCCTGTTTTTGAACTTTGGACCTTATTAAACCAATTATCATTGGATGAAACTCTCCCAGTCTTGCTTCCTTTCCTTAGGGAAGTCATCACACCCCACCTCCGACCCCCAGTATTTTGAGTGGGAAAGAATATGTGGTTTGATAGAAGGTAATTGACCTAAATCAGTTAGTCTGTGTTTTCTTCCTAATGTGGTACTTATGAGACCATATAACCTAATCAAGTCACTTGTGCCTCAGTTTCTCACTTACAAAATGGGGACAAATACAGGTATTCTGTGTCACAGAACAATTTTGTGCATATAACAGATGAATCATTAGCTATACTTTTTTTATTTTTGGTCTTATTTTTGTGTATATATAGAGAGGGAGAGAGCGAGGGCGAGGGCGAGCTCTGGTGGCGTAGTGGATAAGGCATCTGGCTGCTAATCAGAAGGTCAGCAGTTCAAACCCACCAGCTGCTCCATGGAAGGAAGATGAGGCA
>NW_006921632.1:9581829-9602381 GCF_000298275.1 Orycteropus afer afer
TTTCAAAAATGTAATTTAAAGCATTTCAAACAGAAACAAAGACTAGTAAAATCAACCCCCATGTGCCCTATAAGCTAGCTTCAAAAACTACCAACTAATGGCTAATCTGGGAGCTCTGGTTGCATAGTGCCTAGGGCATTTGACTGCTAACCAGAAGGCTGTTTCAAACCCACCACCCACTCCTCAGAAGGAAGATTGGGTAATCTACTTCCGTAGTGATACTGCCTCAGAAACCCAAGGAAGGGTTGCTATGAGTTGGATCCAACTCTATGACAGTGAGTTTGGTTTGGTTTTTTTGGTTAATGGCTAATCTTATTTTTTAATTTTTATATTATTATTAGTATTTTTTTAATCTCTTCACCCATATCAAGCCTACTTCTTTATTATCCACCTATTTTCCCTCCCTCCCCCTCTTCTCCCATCTCTGGTAACCAACAAAGGAAGTTTCCTTCCCTGTGTAAACCTTTCCTTGACTTTTTATAATAATGGACTCATACAATATTTGTCCTTCTGTGATTGACTTATTTCACTCAGCTTAATGTCCTCCAAGTTCAACCACGTTATGAGGTGATTTACTGACTCTTCATTATTCTTTAATGGTCTGTGTATAAGACACTGTGCTACTTCGGTAGTTAGACAGAATTTTGGTAAGTAATGATTAAGATATATTTCTTGTACCCCAGGAACTTACATACACAATTGGGAAAACAAAGTGAAAGCACATGAAAAATCTGATAACAACATGAGACAATAATATAAGAGGCATCACCTGGTAGGTTAGAGTTACTGCCAACTAAGAGAGCTAGATTCTCAAAGATATGGATCTTTCTGGATCCTTATGTTAATCCCCATCTCTGGAAAGGATAGCTTTAAGACTGGTACATTTATGATTGGTAAGTCTAGTGATGGAACTGTTTGATCCTCAGAGGAGCTGTTGGGCCTGAGTGAGGACTCAGTAGGCCTTCATTTCACTGGAAAAGAATTCCTTACTCAAAGGGGAGAAAACATAACAGGCTAGGAGGCTGGGGAACTTCTGGTTGAGTTAGAATTTGAAGTAGGTGTTAAAAGAAAGGTGGAAAGTGGCTTTATTAAATTTGATAGTGCTCCCAAAAAGTGTGAAAATCTCTGATAGAGTATACTGTGTTCTTAAAAAATAATCTGTCAAAAAGATAATACCACAACCATAATAAAATATTCATGGGGGAAAATCATAATCTTACTACCCCAAGAAAACTCTTTTCCTTTTTGCATGTTACCTTGTAGTGCTTATCCATAGGCATGTAGTTTTACAAAATGGATTATGTTGTTTTCAAAATTGAAGTGCCTTGGGAATGAATTTTATTTTATTGAATTTGTTGGAAAAGCTCAGAGGTAATTTAACATTTTCATATTTGTGTGTGTGTATATGTGTGTGTATATGTGTGTATGTGTATATGTATAAAACATACCATGTCCTATATGTATGTGTGTGTGTGTGTATATATATGTGTGTGTGTATATATATATACACACACACACACATATACACACACACACACATACATATAGGACATGGTATGTTTTTGTCGTTAGGTACATGTAACACAACAAAATTCAAAGAAAAAAGATATAGGTAAAGTTAAAAAAGAAAACTCTATTTCCTCTTCCAATCCAACCCAATTGTCTGCTCTTTTATTTGAATTTATTGACATATCATGTATTGGTTTTAAATTAAGTATGTAGGGGTGCTAACTGTGTACAGCCTGGAGTCCCTGGGTGGTACAAATGGTTAACATGCTTGACTGTTAACCAGCAGGTTGGCATTTCAAGTGCACTTAGAAGCATCTTGGAAGAAAGGCATGGCCATATACTTGGGAAAGATCGCCACTGAGCCCTCCATGAAGCACAGTTCTGCTCTAACACACAGGGAGGCGCCAGGAGTCGGAATCGATTAAACTGTTTTTTTTTAAGATGAGCAAATATATATAAACAGCAACATACGTATATAGGTTGGGCAATCCTACTTCCGTAGTGATACTGCCTCGGAAACCCAAGGAGTGGTCACTATGAGTCGGGTTTGCCTCGACGGCACATAACAACAACAACAACATATATATATCATACAAATACAGCTTAATGCCTACTGCCCTTACAGTTGATAAATCTCTTAATCCCTACAATGAGACTGTTGGGTAGATAGTTGTACCATCCTTGATTTTATGAATGGTCTGGTGATCTGCATTTCAAAGGTCATAGCCTTGGAAACACAATGGAGCAATTCTACTCTGTACACATGTGGTCACCGTGAGTTGGAATCAATTTAATGACAATGAATAATTTTATAAATTATTAGGAAGATGAGAGGCAGATTTGTATATATGTTGTATATATATGGGAGCTCTGGTAGCATAGTGCCTAAGGCACTTGACTGCTAATCAGAAGGCTGGTGGTTCAAACCCACCAGCCACTCCTCAGAAGGAATATGGGCCAATCTACTTCCATAGTGATACTGCCTCAGAAATCCAAGGAGGGGTCACTATGAGTCAGGTCCAACTCGATGGCACATAACAACAACAACAATGTATATATATATTTATTGACATAAAAATGGTGTCATACTATGCATATATTTTGACTTTTAACTGAAGTACAATAATTATCACCTGTGTACCCAGCATACAGATCAAGACTATTACCACTGGGCTAGACACCCCTGCATGCCCCTTCCCCATCACACTTGCTTCTTCCAAAAGTATCCACTATCCTTACTTCTAACAGCATAGATTAGTTTGTCTGCTTTTAAACTTCATCTAAATAGAATCATTTGATATGTATTCTTTTTTATTTTTATTTTTCCAACTTTTGAACTCAATTTATTTTCAGCAGAATTTTACATTGTTGAATATTTCTCCATACTTTCTTAGCATGGCTCCCTGGATCACACACTCAATTGGTTTCCAACAATTTTGACCATCCCTTCTCAGTACCCTCTGTTGGTTCTATCTGTTCTCGTCACCTCTATACACTGGAGTTTCCCAGAACTCGGATGTTAGACCTGTTCTCTACCTACACTTTGTCATTCAATTTCTGGTTTTCAGTATCATCTAAGATCATCCCAGATTTGCATCTACAGCCTGGGCTCTTGCTTTTAACTAACTCATATTGCATTTATAGGAGCTCTGGTGGCACATGTCTAAGGCATCTGACTGCTAACCGGAAAGTTAGTGGCTCAAACCGACCAGCCACTCCATAGAAGGAAGATGAGGACAACTACTTCTGTAAAGATTTACCGCCTTGGAAACCCAATGATAGACTTTATACTCAGTCTGGTTGTGTTGTTGTTGTTAGTTGCCATGTGGTCAGTTCTGACTCACAGCAACGTTATGCATAACAGAATGAAATACTGCCCAATTCTGCACCATACTCACAGTCCTTGCTATGCTTGTACCCATCTTTGTAGCCACTGTGTCAGTCCATCTCGTTGAGGGTCTTTCCCTTTTTCACCTACCCTCTGCTTTGCTCAGCATGACATCCTTCTCCAGGGACTGGTGCCTTCTGATAACATGACCAAAGTACAAGAGACAAAGTCTGGCAATTCTCACCTCTAAGGAGCATTCCAGCTGTACTTCTTCCAAGACAGATTTATTTGTTCTTCTGGTAGTCCATGGTATTTTCAATATTCTTTGCCAATATCACAATTCATATGCATCAATTCTTTGGTCTTCCTTACTCATTGTCTAGTTTTCACATGCTTATTTGTTGTTGTTAGGTGTCGTCGAGTTGTCTCTGACTCATAGTGACCCTATGTACAACAGAAAAAAATACTGCCTGGTCCTGTGCCAGTTCCACAATCCTTGCTATACCTGAGCCTATTGTTGCAACCACTGCATCAATCCACCTTGTTGAGGGCCTTTGCCTTTTTCATTGACCCTCCACTTTACCAAGCATGATATCTTTCTCCAGGGAATGGTCCCTTCTGACAACATGACCAAAGTAGGTGAGACCAAGGCTGGCCATTCTCGCTTCCAAGGAGCATTCCAGCTGCACTTCTTTCAAGACAGATTTGTTAGTTCTTTTAGCAGTCCATGGTACTTTCAGTATTATTCATCAACTCACAAGCTTAGACTCTTCTTCAGTCTTCTTTATTCCTTGACTGCTGCTTCCATTGGTGTTGATTGTAGAACCGAGTAATGTGAAGTCTTTAACAACTTCAATCTTTTCTCCATTTATTGTGATACTTCTTATTGGTCCAGTTGTGAGGATTTTTGTTTTCTTTATATTGAGGTGTAATCCATACTGCAGACTGCAGTCTTCAATCTTCATCAGTAAGTGCTTCAAGTCGTCCTCACTTTCAGCAGGCAAAGCTGTGGCCTCTGCATATCGCAGGTTGTTAATGAGTCTTCCTCCAATCCTGATGCCACGTTCTTCTTCATCTATTCCAGTTTCTCGGATTATTCACATGCATATGAGGCAATTTAAAATACCGTGGCTTGGGTCAGGCCCACCTTAGTCTTCAAAGTGACATCTTTGCTCTTAAACATTTTAAAGAAGTCTTTTTGCAGCAAATCTGCCCAGTGCAACACGTTTGATTTTTCTTTCTTTTTTAAAATTGTGATTTGTATAAAACTTTACAGAGCAAAATTTGTTTTCCATTCAACAGTCCATACACATTTTGTTTTGTGACATTAATTGCATCCCCCAGAATATAACAGCTGTCTTCCCACTTACTTCCTGGTACCTTTTCCCTGTGTCCTTCTTTCCTAAGCATTCCTGCCTTCTGAGCTTTCTCCCTGGGGAAATGTTGCTGCCTTCCTGTTCTCCCATGGTTGATCTAAGGAGTGCACCTCCCTGGTGTGGTTTACCTCATAGGTCTGCCTATTGTTTGGCTGAAAGTTAAGTCATGGGAGTGAGTTCAAGGCAGTAGATCTTTTCCGAAACAAACTGCCACGTCTTTCTCTCAGAAGCAGCTGGTGGATTCAAACTGCTGGCCTTTTGGTTGCAGCCAAGCGCTTAACCACTGCACTACCATCAGTCCTTTAAATTGACATAGATTTACAAATTCTTTTCCAAACACAATATTGTATCAAATTAAGTACTTAATTATGTCAAATATTTGCTCTTATTAACAAATGTTTATTTTTTTTGCAAATCCTCTACTATTTCCACTTTAAAAATATACCAAGTCCAATGGACAATGATGTTTGTTATTTTTTTATTTGGGTTTTTCTAATTACCTAAGCTTGAGGATGTTTTAGTTGTTTTTCTGGCAATTTGTAGTCTTTGAATTGGCCCTTTCATTGTTGTACAATTTTTAATCTTTTTGTTGACATGTAGCAATTATTTTGTCTATTAATCAAAATATTTGGAATATTATAGCTGTTAACATTTTCTAGTTACAGATGTTGCAGAAAAATCTCTCCAAGTTTGTGGAGTTTCTTTCATGTGTTTATGATATCTTTAATTGTACATGAATTTCCAATTCTTATGTGGTCACATTGATTTGTCTTTTATGGCCTCGGAGTCTTATGCCTTACTTAAGAAAACATTCATCTCCCCAAGACTTTAAAGATAACCTCATATTTTTCTCCTAAAACTTTGATAGTTTTGTGTTTTGTTTAGCTCTTTAATCTATCTGGAATTTGTTTCTGTATTTGTTGAGAGGTACAGCTTTTATTTTTTCCTAAATATATACATTTCCCAACACCATTGATTGCAAGGAAACGCCTTTCGTGATTTCTTTTTCATGATGATACCATTCCACAAAGATTTCTGTATATACAGTAAAACCAAACTCACTGCCGTCGAATCGGATCCAACTCATAGTGACCCCATGTTGGGTTTCCAAGGCGGTATCACTACAGAAGTAGATTGCCCAACCTTCCTTCCGAGGAGTGGCTGGTGGGTTTGAACCACCAGTCTTCTAGTTAGCAGTCAAAAGGGAAAAGAAAATAATGTGATGAGAAACACAAGAACCACTAGTACCACTAATGGGAACCATTAACTGCCTTAGTGAAAACCAGTTAGAAATCCTTGGCACAACTTCTCGGAGTCAGTGTCCATTGCAAATAAGAAATGAATGCAGCAGTAGAACCAGATACTTTGTTATGCACACATTAGTCTTGTTTTCTTATGAAAAGCCATAATCGCAGTATTGTAACTGAGATGGCGGTTTTTCAGACTCATTTGCCTGGGGTGGATTTCTTATGTAGCCATTCTGAATGTTGCTAGTCAAGTTGAAATAATGAGAAATTGTTTTGTCAGTCTGGAAAAGCCATCTTAGAATTTTTCCTTCATTGGGACAAATACTTGGTTGGTATGCTTTAATATTATCAACTCTCTAGGTAAAAATGATTCATGTGTTGTTTTAAAAATAGAAATGTACTAAATTTTTGGTTAAAAATGCCATCTAATGCACAGAAAAATTATATGCGTGGCTTTTAATATCAGGAAACCAACTATGATGCTTTCTTCTCAGGCACAGCTGACTACACAGTACATAAACGTGAGGATGGGACAAAGGGAAGGTGTGATTCAAATTAGGAACCACCATCATAAGTTCTTTCATCTTAAATACAATCAGTTGTTACTTACTGGGCACAATTCTTGGAGTTTGGGAGTAATACAGACTTAGAGACTGCATGAAACCTGTAATTTATCAAAGCATTATGAAATGTATTCCTCCAAAGCACCTAATTAAATCTAAATGTTTATAAGAATCTGGGCATTGGGTTTGGACAATCATAGATTCTAATCTCGATGCTTCCATTTTACTCACTGTGTGATCTTGGGCTGGTTAACTTCTCTGAGTCTCAGTTTTTCCAATGTGAAATGGGGGTTTCCTACAGTCATTGTGAGGATCAAATTATGTAATCCATGTAGAGTACATGGTTTGATGTCTGGCACATAAGAAAAACTCGGCTTCTCTTACCAGTCCATATTTTTCCTTTGAATAATTAATTTAGCACAGAGTAAATGATGCTTTAAAATATCTAAGAGAGTTAAATCAGTTTTGAAAGATGTCAGATATACAGGATGTAACCAATTTACTACAGTTACTTTGCTTTAGTGTCTCATGGGACTATTATATCAAAGTGATTTTTCAGATTTCTAAAAGGAGTCCATCTAAAAAACAACAAGAGCTTTGTCAATTGCCTTTTATAATAAAGTATTATTTAAAAGGGACCTCTGGTAGCATAGTGCCTAATGCATTTGTCTGCTAACCAGAAGGCTGGTGGTTCAAACCTACCAGCCACTCCTCAGAAGGAAGATGGGGCAATCTACTTCCGTAGTGATACTTCGTCAGAAACCCAAGGAGGGGTCACTGTGAGTTGGATCTGACTCAAAGGCAATGAGTTTGGTTTATTATTTTAAAAAAAAAATTAATTGTAATTTGGGTGCATATTTACAAAGCAGATTCATTTTACTCTCAATAGTTCATGCATATTTGGTTTCATGGCCCTGATTACAACCATAAAAACCTCTCTTCCCATCTCCTCCCTGTGACTACTCTCTCCCTGTGCCCTTCTTTTCTATGCATTCCTGTCTGTCCAGCTTTCCTTTTATGTGAATGCTGCCCTTCTACTGTCTCATGGTTGATTGATCTAAGGAGTACATTTCCCTAAGGTAGGTGGGTGTATCTCACTGGGTAGGTGTTCTGCTTGTAGTTCTTTCTGCTGTTGGGCTGAGACCTAATCTGTGGAAGTGAGTCCATTTCCAGGCCCACAGGGTAATCTGGGGCCATAGTCTTGGGAGTTCTACCAGTCTCTCTCCAACCAGTAATAATATAAAGTAATAAAGTATTCTTTAGAAAGAATCATAGAGAAATTATAGTTTAAAATGTTGAAGTGAAATAACTTGGAATAAGTGATCATTTTGTCCAATTATTTTATCAATAGGTGAAAATTTGGTTTCAGAACAGAAGGATGAAATGGCGAAATTCCAAAGAAAAGGAAGTGCTTTCCAACAAGTGTATCCAAGAAGTAAGCCTTCAAGAAAATCCTCTCTCAAGATCTGCTCTGGGTTTCCCTTCTCCATGTCCTTCAGTATGGGAAGTCTCCCAACAGCACTCTAGTCCAAGATGGAGGGAGAATTCACCAGAACCTTCAGAAAGACTGATTCAAGAGAGTTCAAGGGCACCACCACTGGAAGTGAATTCACTACAAGGTGCCTTGTATTTGTGTTCTGAAGAAGAAGCTAGAGACAAGGGTGTACTTACTGCAGCTGTCTGAATGGAAGCAGTCCTTCACATTAATTTAAAAGAACACTTAACTAATAATGGACGCTTAAGCCAGCTATCTTGTGCCTCATCAGTGCCTAAAACCTAACACCTTTGGAATGATGCATGTAATGTTTTAGGAGACTTGCTCCAGTGTTCTCTCATTTGTCCCTAGACTCAGGCTTAATTCATAAGTGGAATAGAGTCTGCCAGGAAGTAATGATGGAACTGAAAAGAGTGAGTGCAACTGTTGACTCAGTCCCTGCTCTAAGTATGTGTATATATGTGTGTGTCTGTGTGTGTGTGTACATATATATATATATGTATATAAATACTCATTAAAATACAACAGTAGAAACTAGTTCTTCCTTCAATATTGCATCAATATAAATTCATTTCCTTTTATAGGAAGAAAAATAAACCATTGACTGAATGTTATTAAATTTTTGAAAATCATGTAAGAGCTGGATTTTAGCCCAAACTTCTATACCACAAGAACAAGGTTAAAAATTTGTCTATCTCATATCCATCTGTAAATTAATTATAACAACTCTGCTCAGCAATTCTGATCAAATGAGCCACTGTTATTTACATACATTGAAAGTATACATTTAGAAATAATCCAACCAGCAAATGAGAAAAATTTCCCAATATAATTATTAATACCCTTAACTTTCAAATCCCTGGCCTTTATCAGGCCACCAGCGAGTGAGGTTCCTTCTTAACTAATGATTTTCTTCTATATCTCTTCTCTGAAGGGAGACCAGAGTTTACAAAGTGCCTTTATAAGGACCGCTCAGATAAAAAGAGGGGATGGCTCACCTAAAGAGATTGGAGTTTAGTAATTTTTAAAATACTGTGATGACCAAACAAAGCATCTGGGCCAAGCAGTTTGTGATTTCCGGCCTTGTCTAAGAGAGCCATAGTATCACAATTTTTAAAATGTTCCCAACTAAACTTCAAAACACAATACTGATGGAATCTGTAGTGATGTTTGTTTGCACTTCTCATTATAGACTCATTTTTCCACTTAGGTGGCATACACTATATATATTAGGTTATTTTTATATATTAACAAACACTGCACAGATGTTTTTTGCTTTCTGGCTACCCTGAAATAGTATTATTATAAAATTGCATTGCTGGTAACAATTTGCTTAGTTAATCCAGAAATTTCTATCCCAGGTCCAAGAAGAAATTATGTTTCACTTCGAAGGATATGAAGCAGAAAAGGAAATGATGTGGTTCCAAATTAGGTTATTATTGATCTGTGGACAAGAAACATTGTTAGAAGTTCCTTATGTGGCATGTTGTTAGTAAGAAAGTTTAGTAATGATGGTGGCTTCTAATTTGCTTACTTTAGATCTTAGTATAGATTTTGAAACTTGAATGTTTAGAAAAGGTAATAGATAATGATTTTAATCAATAGCAGGAAGTTATTTTGTATGAGTGGAATTTGAATTGGTGTATGTGTAATTTGTGTCTTTATCACAAGATTTTTTTCTTAAAGGTCATCTGAGAAGTTTGTCTCAGTGCCTCATGATATAGGGAGTCTGAGGAGGGATTTTAAAGCCTATCTTAAAATCATTTAAGATATGGTTTCTTTTCTTTATACATTATTAACCATGTTTACATTTATTGGGTGCCTTCTACGTCCTAGAGACTGTGCTAAGCCTTTAAGATGGATTAACTAATTTGATCCTCATAGCAATAACCCCATTGGGAAGCCTATTACTATCATAATTCGTGTTACCCAGACAAGAGAACTAAGACAGAGTATGGGTAGGGTGATTGACTAAGGGCATGAGGTTAATAAATAAAATTTGCACCCTGGCAGCCAAGTTTCAAATCTTCAAACCAACCATACAGGGTGCACATAATTATGAAATTGTACTCTACCCAGCTATGGGATGTGCTGTAACAGATACATTTTCGGAATTGCAGTGAAATTTATTAAAGAAATTCAGAAGCATGTTGTATTTTATAAGTCTCTTTTACTTGATAGTTTTCTTTCCGCTGCTCTCTACTGAATTTCGAAGTTCAGGAAAGTAAGGAATTGCAAAATCTTTAGCCATGAAGGCTCTAAAAGAGAACAATCCTATTAAGTGTGTGAAATGGAAATGAATTCTTTTATCATGAACCTCCAAAAAACAATAAAATCCTATGTATGGTCATTCCTTCTTGAAATAATTTGAAGATCAAATGAGAGAAACCTATATCATATCCCTCTGATTACTCAGGTTTCAGAAGTGGGCTAATTGGGCTGAAACGATGTTCTCCTACGATTTTACCCTCTAACTCCAAGACCCAGCAGAAGTTTTTCTGTCAGGGTTCTCTCTGCAAGATTGGGGTGATGTTCGAATATATGAATCGATCTTTTAATGGGTTTCCTCTTGGAATGCATTAAGACTTAGGGAAAGCACACTTTGGATGATTATATTAGTGATACTTAGGGAACACAAACACAAACACAGTGCACACATGTGCCTATTGTGCCTTTACTTTGTCTTCACTTACCTGACTTGATGGAGGGAACTGCTGAGCCCTATTATCCTAATAGATGAGGCAGCTCCTTTCTCTCTTCTGTCTACTAACCCTCCCACCACTCTCAGTGTACTTACTTGTGTATTTTTCTCTGTTAACAAGTAGTTTTCAGACTAATGATCTAATAAGCACTAGGACCATAGATGCCTAGAAAAGGAAGTAGTTTTAATTTTTTTGAAGAAAATTGTCAAATGAATCTTAAGCTATGAGAAGAAATACATTTGAGCATCTAGTAAGTTTTAACAAATGTAAATGTTTAGTGTTGAGAGTATATACACACTACCGTGGAATTGGATCCAACTCATAGCGACGACCCCTCCTTGGATTTCTGAGGCTATATCACTACAGAAATAGATCGCCCAACCTTCCTTCTGAGGAGTGGCTGGTGGGTTTGAACTGCCAGCCTTCTGGTTAGCAATCAAATGCCTTAGGCACTATGCCACCAGAGCTTCTTGGTAGTATATAAGATGTATATATAAGTATATATGCTTATATAGGAAGTATATGAGATGATCATGGGATCAGGAGACAGTATAGGCCATAATCATTTATGTCCAATGGGTAGCTTCACTTTCTTAGTAGTAAAGAATGAGGGTTTTTTGTTTGCTTGTTTTTAAATAATGAAGTTTTATTGAGAAACCCAATTGTTTAGTCCAATGTTTCTCAAACTGTTAAAATCCATACATATGAACATATACGTTCCCTTTACATATATTTTCCAAGTTTGAGTCCTATGCCTAGATTTGGTTACGTACTCCATACATACACTTTCAATATTCCACTCCTACCCTGAGTATCATTGATACACAGATTTTTATTCACTTTTCAAATATAAAATCCTAATTGAATATGTTTTTGAAACCACATGTGTCCCTTCTGTCCCTCTTCACACTCTTTCTGATGTTGTTGTTAGGTGCCATCGAGTTGGCTCCAACTCTGTGACCCTATGAATGAAACACTGCCCAGTTACACCATCCTCATAATATCTGTTATGTTTGAGCCCACTGCTGCAGCCACTGTGTCAATCCATCTCGTTAAGGGCCTTCCACTTTTTTGCTGACCATCCACTTTATCAAGCATGATATCCTTCTCTAGGGTCCAGTCCCTGCTGACAACATGACCAAAGTACATGAGATGAAGTCTGGCCATTCTCACTTCTAGGGAGCACTCCGGCTGTACTTCTTCCAAGAGAGCTTTGTTTGTTTTTTTGTCAGTAGATGGTATTTTCAATATTCTTCGCTAACTCTTTCTGATACATTCCTTTAAAAGTCACATACTCCTCAGCATATTCCACAACCCAAGCCTTTGATGACGTGACTTCATCAGACCAAGGTGACCCTTTACATATAACAAAGCATATGCCACGGTGTTGATAAGACTTTAGACAATACATGTGCAGTCATCTGAAATCCACACATTTTTTTTTTCTTTATATTTAAACAAATATTGGGCACCATGTGTGAGACATTGTCTTCTAGTCTCTATGTAAAGAAATATGAGGGACAGCATGGTCCTTGCCCTCAAGCAGTTTATAATACAGTCTTATTGCCAACCAACTTTTGAAATATTTCATGCTGCCTGGTACCGGATCCAATGACTTTGAGGTAAAAAACGATATTCTGACATTCTCCAAAACCCCACCTTACCATGTTTTTTTTTTTTTCCCCATTTGTGGTGCGAGGGTTTTTAAATACTCCTCCACTATTCAGAAAAATAAAGTTGGCTCTTCATTGTTGGTTTTCTAAGTTATCCCTCCTCCATCCAGACCACAGTGGTCCAGAAAGGAATCAGGAAGTCTAGGGGAAGAAATCAATAGCTTTCTTTGGTTAATAGTGTACCCTACTTCTCTATTTTTTCTTTCTAGTTTCTTAGCCTGAGATCAACCTATATCTGTGGGGACAGTGGGCAGAGAAAAGAGAAAAAATAATACAAGTGGGGAGAAATCAGAATGAATACATAGGGAAGAAATACAGATATGAATACATAGGGAAGAAAAGCAGAATTTATATCCTTGACAAACCATTTCTGAAATAAGCAACCCTAAAATCAATAGTACTAGCCCCACAAAAGATGGTTCTTAGCTTCCAGTTATTAGACTCGTTTACATTGTTATTTTTGGTAATAAAAGTAATACATGCTCATTGTAAAGAAAAATACTTTAGAATATAGATAACCAAGTAACATCTATGTGAAATTTCCAGCATCTGGAGAGAATCAACTTTTTTTGTGAAAAATTTCCAGTTATTTTTGTAAGTATGTAAATGTATATGTAAGTATGTTCAAACAATTTGGATCATAGTGTATATCCAGTTTTTCCCGCTATTTTTTTTTTCACTCAGATTTAGAGAGAAAATTTTGTCATATCATTAAAAATTACTTGAAAATATTTATGATGGCTTTGTAATATTCCATTTAGCTCCTTCACTTCATGAGGTGGACCAAAGGATAGGGACTAGGAGATGGCAGGCATGGAAGAATGACCTTGATTCCTATACCATAGAATGTACTTAGGAAAAAAAATTTGCTCATTATATATTTTAACTATGTTAAAAGACTTAGAATGAAAACTGGGGAAGTCTGTTATACTTTCAGTGGTGCTGAAAGTCAAGGAGTACGAACATACCAAGTGGAGAGGCTCTTCCTAAAAGCCACAGTGAAGCTTGTCAAACATACTCCAATCATTCAACAATTACAGGGAGTGTACTCACTTTCAGTACATAGCCAAAAGCAAACCTACTAATGTAGTGAATATACCACCTCTCTCTAACTGCTCTTGGCAGTCAGACTGATATATATATAGTTCAGCTTTTACAAGTACATATTATTGTCCACAAAGTGATCAAGAGTCAAGCAAATGAATGGCAATCTGGTATCTGTCACCTCTTTGAAGACTTGGGTGATAGGACTGATTTAGAATTCCCCAGTTCTCACAGTTCTATGAATATTCTCTCAAAGTTATTTAAACAACAGAAATTTTGGAGAGAGGCCTTTGGAATGTGAGGATTTAAAGGTTAAAAAGAACTGGGAAATCTTTAATGTTAACTCAAGCTCAAAGTAGAACCATTGACTGTTGTTGTTGTTGTTGTTATGTGCCGTCGAGTCGGCCCCGACTCATAGCGACCCCTCCTTGGGTTTCCGAGGCAGTATCACTACGGAAGTAGGATTGCCCAACCTTCTACTTGATGCTAATTCAAAGTAAAAAAATCAGATGTAGAATTTGAATAAAATACTGTGACATAATAACGTGCATCTAATTATATTACTATAAATTCCATTTTGACAAAATGATCAATAATCACTATAGTTTATTAGGGCTGAGGTAGCAAATTACCTCTGGCTTTATTCTTTTACAGTTGTAAAGCTCACAAGTCTGAAATCAAGATATTATGCTCTCTCTGAAGGCTCTGGGAAGCGGCTTCCTCCAGCATCTGGCAGCTCTGGGCATTCCTTGACTTCGGGCTGCATGACTCCAATCACTTCCTCTGTCTTCATACAGCTTTTTCCCCTGTGTGTCTATGTCTCAAATTTCTCTCAGCTTTTCTCTTACATGGACCCATGTCATTGGATTTAGAGCCCACTATGAATCAGAAGATCTCATTTCAAGACTTTAGCTTAATTCCATCTGCTAAGACACCCTCCTTTTTTATTTTTATTTTTTCCAAAACAAAGTCACATGCAAGTGCTCCATGGGTTAGGATTTGGACATATCTTCTTGGGGACCACTATTCAACTCATAATAACAACATTCAACTCACTAAAACCATATTCTACAATATTGGAACAAAAGTCTAAAATAGACTAAAACAAATGACTTAGATTTCCTTGGTGTTCCCTGTAATGGAATTTGACTTACATTGCTTTGACTTAAATTTTGGACCAACCACATGATGCACTATGTATAAAAATATTTGGAATAGGCAGTTTTGTAAAAATTGCCTCCATTTTGGATTTATACAGTGGGAAAATTTAAGAAAATGCAGCACTAATTTTTTAAAGCTCTCACATGGATTCCAGATGTGGACCATTTATTCCAAGAAGGTGTTTCTTTATTATACAAATGTGGTGCACATCAAAAAATTGGCATTGTTTAATTTATGACTCACACTTGAACCATTGTTTTTTGTGATGCAGTTATTTTAAGTGATTCATAAACTAAACGGTACCAGTATTTTGGACACATACCATATTTGTATAATGAGGAAACACCTTCTTACATTAAATGGTCAACATCTGGGATCCATGTGATAACTTCTTTGAAATTTTAAATAAAGACAAATTAGCATGGTATGCCTTTTCTGAGATGCAACTAGCTGGTATCAAAAGACAGGGTGATATGGGTACTCTATTGTAATTAAGAAAATGAGTATGTTGACAGAAACATCCAATAATGTTTTTATAGCACTATGTTGAGGATGGGGTAGATGGAGGCGGAGTGAAATGCAGTCTGGGCAGTGCTGAGTCAGAGTTCATAAATCAACTCAGTGTACTCTTAAATACTGTTGTAGGAGTGTAAATTATTTAATCAACAAAACAGTCTCAGAAGAAATACAATTAGAATACTTCCTTCATCTCTTAGGTTAAATTCGCTAACTTCTTCAGCTTCCCACTTTACAACAGAATCACCACCCTTACAATTACTCATTTTTTATCTTCCTGACTTTATACAATCTAGAGAGATTTTAAGCTCTATGAAGTCAGGAAACCTGTCTATCCATCATTAACACCTATCAGGAAACCTGGAATTTAGTAATCTGTCAATATTTGTTGAATTGATTTGAAATTAAATGATATGTAAGAGTTTTACTTCAGTTTGCCTCATGCATTCATCTTACGTACAGCCTGCATGTTAAAGAAAAAAATTCATTGGTGAAGAAAAGACAGTGGAGTAAAAGTGGCAAGAAATGCATGTGTTTCAGTGATTGCAGGGATGGTCTTGGGGATGAAGCTAACTTTACTTTAGGTGATGATATTTTAGCTGCATGCTGAAGGATGAAAAGAAGGTACACATGCAAAGAGTGATGGGAAGAAAGTTCTATACAAAGGAAAGAACGTGTGCAAATACTTTGGAACAGAGAGCTTGTTGTATCTGAGGAACTTAGGCAAGACCTATGGGGATAAGCATTGGTAAATAAGGGGAAGAGTCTGTAGAGCTGGGCAGGGACTTGATCATGGCCACATAAGATATAGTAAGGGGTATGCATTTTATTATAAGTGCAATGGCCAGCCATGGAAGGGTGAGAGAATAATCTTATTATTATTTTTTGAATCACTTCCTGCCATGTGGGGAATGGAGTGAGATTGCATGGACAAGAGTGAAAAAGGACATTAAAAATAAGCAGACAAGGGGAAAAATGATGGTGTCCTGGACAAAACTGGTGGCATTGTAGAGGGAAAGAAATGGGCATTTTGGAGATATTTTTTTAAAGCTAGAATCAGTAGGATTTCCCAATGGAATAATGTGATGGAAGAAGGAAAATGAAGGGATCAAGAAGATACATGAAATACCTAGAATAGACAAATGTCTGGAGATCAAAGTTTTATAGTGGCTACCAAGTGTGGGAAGGAATGGGGAAGAAGAAAAGTATTGTTTAGGAAGCATTGAGTTTCTGTTATGCTGATGGAAACTTTGGAAATATTGATGATGGCTGCACAACATGATTGATTTAATTGGTGTCACTGAATTGTACATGTGAAAGATTTTGAATTGGCAAATGTTGTATTGTCTATACGATAACAGTAACTAAAATAAGATCTGAGGCTTTTGGGATGAGTAATGAGATGGTGAAGACATTTATTGAGAGGAAGAAAGCATGGGGAATGGACTTGGATTGAAAATTCAATTTTGGACTCATTAGATTGGTTAGATATTCAATTGGACATTAGTTAAAGTTGGTTATAGGTATCTGGGGTTAAAAGGAGACATCCCTAGTGAAGATATAAATTTGAGAGTCATCAAGATATATATAATATTTAAAACCATTGGATGAGATCACCTAAAAAAAAGTATAAAAAGAAAAGAGAGGAAGGTTCTGGAATGATTTTTGTGGAAGATCAATAAATAGAATTTACGAAAGAGGTAGCAAAAGAAACTGAGAAGCAAAAGAGGGATGTGTTGTGTCAGGAATGCCAAGACAAGACTATTTTAAGAAAGAAGGAGAAGATTTACATTGTGAAATGCTGCTCAGGGTAAAATAAGGTCAGGGAAAAGTCCTTTGGGTTTGACAACAGAGGGGATGATAGTATAATGCCTTTGACAAAAACAGCCTTAACTATAAGGGTAGGGAGTGAAAGGCAGACAAGAGTGGTTGATGAGAGAATGAAAAGTAAGAAAGAAAATATGATCGAGTATAGGAAAATTTGAAAAATTTTGTTGTGCTAGAAGGCAAAGAGATAGGCTGGATCCTGAGGGAGTTTATGCGATGAAGCGAGATCTTTTTCTTGTAAAAAGATCTTGCTACTAAAGGGATAACAAAGAATGATTTCGTTGAGAGAGCATGTCGACGATGTAGAAAAGAGAGAGAAAAGCCAGTCCTGATCAAGAGCACTTGTGGAGGAGGAGCCTTTCTTAGGAGGAGGCGGCACTCCCTGGACTGGACTCAGAGAAGAGCAGTGCAGATGCAGGTCAGTGGACAGAGGGTGAGAAGATGAGGCTTCCCATTTCTGACTTCTCAGTGAAGTAGGAGGCAAGTCATCAGCTGAGAGTGAAGGCTGAGAAAGGGTATGAGAGGTTAGAGGAAAAAGGAGATAAGATGAAACAGGACGTGGGAAAGCAAGTCTAGTAGAGAAACAGTAGGATTTTTGGGTCTTACTGAGTATCTATTTTCCGTCTGTGATGGAAATTTAAAAGGAAAGAAAGTAACATACATTTATGATTTTTCTCTACCTATGTTCAAAATCTAGTGCATGTAAAAGGACAATAAGCCAAACCAAACCAAATGCATTGCCATTGAGTCAATTCCAACTCATAGTGACCCCTTTGGGGTTTCCAAGGCAGTAAATCTTTATGGATGTAGATTGCCCAGTCATCCTTCCACAGAGTAGCTCATGGGTTTGAACCACCAGCCTTCCAGTTAGCAGTCAAATGCCTTAGATACTATGCCACCAGAGCTCCTTATAAGGACAATAGATAATATAATAATTGAGGTTTTGCTGAGAGATTAGAAAAAAGTGTAAGGCAGCTAAGTGTGTTTGTAAAGTGTGTGATTATGATGGTGGATTAGGAGCTCTGGTAGCATAGTGGCTAAGGCACTTGACTGCTAACCAGAAGGGTGGCGGTTCAAACCCACCAGCCACTCCTCGGAAGGAAGATGGGGCAATCTACTTCCGTAGTGATACTGCCTCGGAAACCCAAGGAGGGGTCGCTATGAGTCGGGTTCGACTCGATGACACATAACAACAACAACAACAACAACATGATTGTGGATTATGGGGTCTAGGTTAGATAAGGGAGGAATGAGGCAGGCACGGGCTGATTGTTAGTGAAAAGTAGTAAGACCACTGTGTTAAAAGTCTTGGTGAAGCTGAAGATTTTTAGCTTTGGGAATGTTCTGGCTACCTAGTGCCGCTCTGACAGGACTTTACCACAAATGAGATGCTTGAGCAAACAGAAGTTTATTCTCTTACAGTTTGGAGGCTTTAAGTCCAAGTTCAAAGTGCCAGGCTCTAGAGGCTGGGTGAAAGCCTCTCAACCTTGGGCTTCAGCTCTGCCCACTGTTCCTGGCTCACTGAAGCTAGAGGCTTTTCTTCATTCAGCTGCTAGCTGCTGAGGCTGACAAGCCCAAGGTTGACAAGGAAAAAGGCACAGTCCTGATGTTACCAAACTGCATGGCAGGCCATTAATTCAAGTCCATTGAAAGTCCCAAGGTCAGCAAAGCATGGTAGGCTGCTGGAGAATGATATGGCTACATGCAGGGTTCAAGCATGCCATAAACTAGAGACCATTCCCCAAGGTATCTTCTTATATACAGGAAGCAGACCATATCCCTAAGGCAGCTACTCAGCTGCTCACAGTAGATTCCACCATGGAGTTGATTACCAGTCTCGTCATAGGGAATACTACATCCAGTTGCCCAGCCACTCAACCAGGTCCAGCCAAGTTGACACACAAATTTAACTACCACAGGGATTATACAAACAAGTCATCTGGTGGTTGGAAAATACCATATTTGAAATTAAAGTTCAGAATTGATGCAATTGCGAGTGTTGATGAGGTCTAGAATGGTACTGTGGGGATGGGTGGTGGTTGAGAAGGTAAAGAGAAAGGTCATTGGAGATAAAGAGGTCAAGGAACTGAAAGATTTCTCATTGCTTTTAGGATGAAGTCTAACTTCTTTAACAGAACCTACAGTACATTGTGAAATGGTCTCTACTAACTTCTCAATTCAGCCTTATCATCCACCACCACCTACCCTCTCACCCCATATTTCCTTTGGATCATCTTGCTCTTTATGCTCTGTTGCCTCCAGGTCTTTGCCCAGGTTTTGTCGTTCTGCCTAGAACACTCTAATCCCACTGCACTCCTATCTCCCATTCCCAGCTAGTACCCACATTACAATTCCTTAGATATCACTTATTCCTTTAATATGTTCCTGAACAAAAAATTCTCGATGAAATATTGTTCTTGATCTCAAACAGACCCTGTCTCTTATAACAGGGATTTTTCCACATTGGTCTGAATGACAGCAATTTAAAAATATTTGTTTAGACTTGCTTATAGCATAGCATATGCTTAACCTTTATAATTATTCCATTTGTGCTTTGAGAAGAATGTAAAATCTCTACTGGCTGGATGTAGGGCTCTATGCATATAATCACTCACTCATTTGTTTAGTCATTCATTCTTTCATGTAACAAATATCTACTGAGCCTGTACAATGTTCTAGGAGCTCTGAGGTGCCTGGGATCTCTGCCTTCTGAAGTTAGATTCTAGTGGGAGAGAGACAGATAATAAATAAGGAATATAGTAAGAAAGTAAACTGGAAGTATATTAAGGAAGCAATAAAGACGGTGGGGAAAAATAATTCAGGGTGAGAGGGATATAGCTAACTGGGTAGCATTTGCAATTATAAATAAGGGTCATGGAAAGTCTTTCTGAGAAGATGATCGTTAAGCAGAAAGTTGAAGGAGATGAGGAAATCAGTCATGCAGGTAACTGCAGAAAAAAGTATTTCAGATAGAGGGAAGAACCAATGCAAAGTCTCCAAGGGGGAAGATAGAGGATATAGATACAGACGCTTATAAGTAGGACCTTGCATTGTATGTTCAAAGAGCTGTAAGGAGACAATGTGACTGGATGGCTAAACAATAGAATAGTAAAAGATGAGATCAAATAATAAGAGGGTGGAAATAATTATAAGGTCTTTGGCTTTTACTCTGAGTGAGAGGGGGTCGTACGATTTACATTTTAAAAGCATCGCTTTTATTGTGTACTGTGTTGTGAATAGACTAATGGAGTAGTGGGAGGGGTGGAAGTAGGAAGACCAGTTTGGAGGTTAGTGTAATATTCCAGGAAGGTGAGGACAGTGGCTTGGACCATGGTGGTAGCATTGGAGGTGGAGAGAAGTGGCTGAATCTTGGCTGTATTTAAAAGATAGAGCCCAAAAGAATTTCCTTGTAGAATGGAAGTGGTCTGAGAGGAAAAACAGGGTCAAGGATGACCTGGGCTCATAGAGTGGTGAAATCATCACTGATTGAGATGGGGAAGTGTGTGGTGAGCTAGGTTTTGGGAAGAAGATTAGAAGTTATGTTGTTGTTATGTGCCATCAAGTCGGGCCCGACTCATAATGACCCCTCCTTGGGTTTCCAAGGCAGTATC
>NW_006921632.1:9602686-9617518 GCF_000298275.1 Orycteropus afer afer
TTTTGATGGCTACAAATTCTCCAAAAACAAATGTTGAGTGAGTAATCAGATATTCACAATTGGAGTTCAGGAGAGAGGCTTGAGTTGGAGATAAACATTTTGGAGTCATTTACATGTAGATAGAATTTAAGCTCTGAGACCAGATAAGGTTACCAAGGCAGTGAGTACAGGAAGAGAAGAAAAGAGGACCAAGGGCTTACCCGTGAAGCTCTCCAAAGTAGAGAGGTTTGAGACGAGATGAGGAATCAGCAGAAGAGACTGAGGAAAAGCAACACACCAGGTGAGAGGGAAGCCAAAAGGGTGTGAAAGTCTAGAAGCCAATGAAGAAAGTATATAAAGGAAAAGGGCGATCAACTGATTCAATGCTGATAATAGTCTTGTGAGAACAGGCAAGCATGGTTAACCTTGAGGCCCACCAGGCAGGTGACTAGGACTCTTGCTCTACACACTAAAGCAAAGATTCTTAACCTGCTTGGGAATCTGATAAAAGCTATGGATCTTCTTTCTAGATCAGTGATTCTCTAGGGAACATGTGGTAGTCTGGAGACATTTTTAATAAATTTTATTGTGATAAAGCAGATATAACAAAACATTTGCCATTTCTACCATTTTCACACGTACAATTCTGTGACATCAATTATGGTCATCATGTTGTGCGACCATTACCACTGTCCATTTCCAATTTTTTCACCACTTTTAACACAAACTCAGTACCACTTAAGCAATACTTCTCATTTCCCCTTTTATATACCCCTGGTAACCACTAATAAACTTTTGTCTTGATCTATTTGCCTACTTTAGTTATTTCATATAAGTTGAATAATAGAATATTTGCCTTTTTGTGTCTGACTTATTTCACTTAGCATACTTCCAAGGTTCATCCATATTTTCTGTATGAGAACTTCATTTATCTTTATGGCTGAATGATATCCCATTATATGTATGATAGTTACAAAGAAATCTATCTTGGAGGAAATACACCCAGAATGCTTCTTAGAAGCAAGAATAGCCGGACTTAGTCTTTCGTACTTTGATCAGAAGGGACTAGTCTCTGGAGAAGGATATCATGCTTGCTAAAGTAGAGTGTCAGCCCTAAATGAGATGGATTGACATGGTGGCTGCAACAATAGGCAAAAGCATAGCAAAAATTCTGAGGATGGCATAGAACCGACCGTGTCTCATTCTGTTATATGTAGAGTTTCTATGAGCTGAAACCAACTCAACAGCACCTAACAACAACCGTCACACTTGACTGCTAACCAGAAGGCTAGAGGTTCAAAACCACCAGCCAGTCCTTGGAAGGAAGGTTGGGCAATCTACTTTCATAGTGATACCACCTTGGAAACCCAAGGAGGGATCGCTATGAGTTGGTCCAACTTGATGGCACATAACAACAACATGGTTGACAGTTATTTAAGTTGTTTCTACCTTTTGGTTACTGTGAAAAATGATGCAATGAATATTGGTATACAAGTACCTGTTTCACTTCCTGCTTTCAATTCTTTTGGGTGTGCACTTGAGAGTGGAATTTCTGGATAATGTGGTAGCTCTGTATTTAACTTTTTGAGTTAACAAAAAACTGTTTTCCACATTGGCTGTACTATTTTACATTACTACCAGAAATGACTGAGGGTTCAAATTTCATCACATCCTTGCCAGCATGTTACTATTATTGTTTTTTTCTCATACTAACCATCTTATTAGGGATGATATGACATCTCCTTGTCGTTTTGAGTTACATTTTCATAATGGCTAAAACATTGAGCATCTTTTAATGTGTTTACTGGCCATTTGTATGTTGTTGTTACGTGCCATCAAGTCGAACCCGACTCATAGTGACCCCTCCTTGGGTTTCCGAGGCAATATCAGTACAGAAGTAGATTACCCAACCTTCCTTCCGTGCCATTTGTATACGTTGTTTAATTAAATGTCTATTGAAATGGAGGCATTTTTGATTGTCAAGACTGAGACTATGCTGTTGACACCGACTACTGCTAACTATCCTACAATTCACAGGACAGCCTCCACCCCCATCCTAATGAAGAGTTATCTGGCCCAAAATGTCAATAGGGCCAACATTGAAAAATCCTGCTATAGATATAAAGGCATGTCTACATGTACAGACAAACTTGGAACATCATTTCAGGGACTTCCTAAAGCTTATCCATAGACCCACTTAAAGCTGTATATTCCCATTTCAGGAAGAAAGTCAGATTTCTTTGAGCTCTGTTTCAAAAAACTGAACTAGATTTTAGAAGGGCATCAAAATGTGTTTAATGGTTTAGATTCTTTGGAATAAAGCACACATTTTAACAAAAACTTTCCACTTTATTTTCAAATTAATATGTATTTTAAGCCAAACTTGATGCAGATGTTTTTGATTCATATACCAATGCATCAAGATGTTGTATGGGTGATTTGATGTTAGCGAAGTCGGGTGAACTTTCTTTTTAGTAAGTCTCCAAAGGATCATTTAATTTTTAAAGGTAGGAGGTCATATTTTTCCATTAGGAAATTCACTAATATGAGTTCAAATAATTTTCAAGTATATAGTCCCTTTAGGGTTTGGTGAAAACAAGCCATCTCTTCCTTCCTTCATTGTGCTTAGCCAATATGCAAGTGCTTAGGGAAGGACTTAAGTGATGGCTAAATGGATCTTTGTTCTATTATATTACCACTAAAGTTAGGCTATATGCCTCTTTGTAACCAGTGCCTCATTAAAACAGTTAAAAGTCCCAGGAAATGGTGTAAAAGCTCTTAGGTGAACAGTATACTAATAACTTTCATAGAAAGTTACTTTTACTTACTAATTTGGAATTCACAAAACTTTCTGCTGCAATGTGGGAGGGGGTCATTAAAAAGCTGATGATATCAACCTTGCATTTATGTTAAAAGGCACATTATATTGACCATCTAGTAATATGCTCTGACTTCAGAAGTGTTATATTAAATACATGCTATTTACTATTCATTGTCTGGGACTGAAAAATATTCAATCTTTATATTTTTAATGCCATTGAACAACACAAATGCCACTCCTTACACTTTTAACTTTAGTTTTCATGTGTTTTTGATTGAACACGAAGGCATATTATTTGTACCATTTTTCACTCTGAATATGAAGCTTAAAATCCTAGGAATGATGATTACAATTGCAGTTAAAAAGTTCACTAATTAGCATTTGAGAAGTGAACATGGAATACTGAGGCAATTTCAAGTTTTTATCCATTCAGTCATTCAGTCAACCAATATTTATTTGTTCTAGGCTGCAAGCTGGGGATTTTGGACAATATAAGAATGAATCTAACATGGATCATCTCCTCAATGAGCAAATAATTTAGGGCAAGAGATAAGGTAGCCATTCATTCACTCAGCAAATGTTTATTGAGCACTTATTATGTTACAGGCAGAGTTCTTGGTCGTGGGGATCCATTAGTGATTAAAACAACTAGAATCTCTGACTCTATCTAGCTTACCCTGAGTGAAGAAGGTATTGGGAGGATTTCAGAAGAGAATAATAGGAAGAAGGTGGTTCCTGTGGCAGAAATACATGAATAATAATACTAATGATAATAATCTCCACTTGTGGATCATCTACTATGTGCCAGATACTGGGATACTTAAAAACAAAACAAAATAAAACAATTCACTGCCATCTAGTCGATTCTGAGTCACAGCCACCCCACTGGGTTTCCAAGGCTGTCAATGTGTACAGAAGCAGATTGCCTCATCTTTGTTCTGGAGAGTGGCTGGTGGGTTTGAACCACTGACCTTTTGGTTAGCAGCCAAATGACTTAACCACTACACAACCAGAATTCCTGTGATAGATCCATTTAATTTTCCAATATATTCTATTCTATTAGGTATTATATTTTCATTTTTCAAATAACTAAACTGAGGACTAAAGAGTATAGATAATTTCAAGGTCATAAGCTATGTGTATTATTGACTGAGAGTTATTTGATTAACTATGACACTAGTACAGTTTGTCTTTTATATGTTGGCAGCTGAGAATATTTAATCTCACACTTTATAGTATCTTGTACAATGTTTGAGAACACTGCCATCTTGAAAATCTGTAAAAAAGATCTATGACCTTGTCTGCCCAACATCCTTTATCATATCTGTTGACAAATCCCATTGATTTCTGAGAAAATTATTTAAACATGCATAGCTCCATTTCCCAGATGGAGAGAAGGACACATGCCCTACACCTAACTAGAGTCCCCCAACCCCCTGGCCATAGTGCTTATTTCAGGAATATTTGCCAATAGTAATTGTCTGCCAGAATTCTTGGAAAGTTGCTTTTTTATGGGGATTTCTATGCCAGTGTGACGTGAGTCTTGTAGGCAGCAGCTATTTATCATGACTGAGAAGAGTTGTCCAAGAGAAGGAGAGAGAGAGAGAGAGAGAGAGAGAGAGAGATGAGGACATGGATCTCACTATGCCTGAAGTTAGAAACCTATGAATTTCATTTTTTTAAGGCAATAAAATCTCTCTTTTGCTCAAGCTAGTGTGAGATGAAGGAGTCCCTGGGTGGTGCAAACAGTTAAGCCCTTGACTATTAACAGGAAAGTTTGGGGCATAAAATCACCCAAAGGTACCTTGGAAGACAGGCCTGGTGTTCTGCTTCTGACAGGTCACGGCCTGGAAAACCCTATGAAGCACTTCTACTCTGCCCACATGAGTCAGAATTGACGTAAAAGCAACTAACAAAAGCAAGTTGGAAATAGAGTTTTTTCATGAGCAATTGAGAGATTACATTAACAAATTGAGAAGGTCTCAGAGAAGAAGCAACAGATGGAGGTGTGAGTAATAGAATGATCATGACATTGATCTGTCTATTATAGTTCACTATGCTTTGACCACAAAATGCTAAGTTGGCTAGATCAAAATTTGTTGAATTCAAACAATTAGAAATACATAGACAAATTCAGTTTTTAAAATATTTAATACTTATACAGCTTGGATGACTGTCTTAGCTATCTACTTTATATTTTAAGAGAAGATACCATATCTCAAAATTCCCAAGGAAAGCATAACATGGTAGTACATTTTTTGCTTGTAAATACCATGCTGGCATTTGGGCTTTTGAGGCTACTGTATTATACTTTTCTGGGGGAAATTCAGAAATTTTAATATATCAGGAGTTTGACAGAAATAGTAGTGTGGTACAGTGGCCCTTCTAGCCACAGCCTTTTTGACTCCTATCACATAACTGGGTGAACTATGCAAATGTGAGGTGCTTGTGGCCCATCAAGAGCATTGAGTAGCTTGTTAATAATGTAAATAAGATGTATGGCACCCTTGTGCAGGTGGGACCATGCAAATAAGGTATATGGAACCCTAATGTGAGGATTGGTCAGTTTTGCCATCTCATTAGGCTTACAATGAGTCATTCCAGAGGCCAAAAGGTGACTTTCACTACCATCAAGAAAAAAGAGCCAGAAGTGGAGTGCCTCCTCTGGTCCAAGATCCCTGTGCTGAACCTCCATGACCCAGGACACATAGAGAGAGAAGTAACACTTCACTGAGATGGTGTGAGACTGCAAGAAGCAGCAGCAGCAGCAGCAGCAGCAGCAGCAGCAGCAGAGAACTCATGGCAACAGAGGCAAAAGAACCAAGAGATGGACATGAGACAGAGTGATGGGCTTCCCAGTCCATGGAGTGAGAAAAGTGAGGGCCTTCAGACAGGAGTCTTGCTGATGGAATGGGGTGACTCTTTGAGCTAAAAGAGTTTTGTAACACTTGCCAAAGCAGGGAAGAGGGCTAGGGGCCAGAGAGAAGCATGCCCTAGGCATGGCTGAGAAGAGGCTGTTCTGATCAAAGAACTATATCCTGAGTCATTTCTGATCCTGAATTGTAAACTGTTACTTCCCTAATAAACCCTATAATTGTGAGTTATTTGTGACTTCTTTGTGGCCATTGCAACAAATTATTGTACCCAGCAGAGAAGTAGAGCGAGCCTTAGGAAGGATGGTTGTTGGTGTCAGAATTGGCAAGAAGGTTGGTGGGTGGCAGCATGTCTCATCTCCACTTCATAGGAAGTTAAGGTTTTGAATCACAGAACAATATATTCATTCAAGGCAGAGAAGCAAATAATAGAACTAGAAACTTCAGAAATCAAAGAATCAAACTTATGAGCATTATGAAGACAAGAATGACGTCTGGTACGGATCAGGTTTGAACATTACATTAACAAATTGAGAAGGCCTCAGGGATGAATCAATAGATAGAGACAAATTGGAAGTTAAGCCATGTTTATAGAAAACCATTGCCTTCTGACAAGCACAGCAAAATGAGCAGTGGGTAAAACCTACTTGTCAATTTTCATTTTTGCTTGGGCTTCATGTCTATTACACTTGTTTGCTGTGTAAAAAAAAAAAAAAAAAAAAAAAAAAACTTAGAGAAATGTTGGTATGGGTAGGAGGAATTGAACAAGTGTCCCAGGGTCTTCTTGGAACTGAGTGACCTCCACAAAGGTTAAAGAATATTTCCATGAAGCCAGAGACCAAAGCTTTGTGACTGGAAGTGGCAACTCACCAGTGGAAAGTCCCTTCAACTCCTTGGAAAAAACAGCATTTCACTCTACTTTTACAGTATCCAAGCAGTTGGCAATATTTGTTTAGTACTAATTATGTGCATTCAACTTGCTTTTCTTTGCTCTAAACCCAGACTGCGCTGTATGCCAATGACATATTCTTCTTTTTAAAATAATCGTGCTAGTGATTACATGTTGAGCACCCAGTTGCTGAGCACCAGACTGAGGAACATTTTCTAATCTTCACACCAACTCTGATAGGTTGATATTATTTTAAGTTTTCTAGAAGAGACATTGGAGGGTTAGAAATGCTAACAGAATTCTCTTAAATCACGTAACTGGTAAAGTTGCAAAGTTGGAATGCAAATCAGAAGTTTGATTCCAAAGTTCATGGTTTAGTTCTGTTATTTCCCTACTTAAAAATTTACAGAAGCTCTCCATTGATTCCAAGATACACTAGAAAAACAAAGAAAATGAAAATTGTGGGCAAGTCACTCCAACATACAACCACCAAATAAATATAAACACAATGCCTCAGAGACAACAGAGTATCACAGTCCACACAAAGAAGCAAGATAAAGCAGGAGAAACAGGGAACCAGGATACAGACTCAAAACACATCCCTGAGGAAGATGCAGCATTGGAACTCCCTGATAAGGAATTCTAAAGAATTATATTTAGGTATCTTCAAAGGATTGAGAGACAGATCAAGGAAAACACAAACAAAACCTTAGAAGAATTTTGCAAGAAAATACAAGAACAAAATGACAAAATAATGAAAAATTAGAAATGATACAAAATCTGTACACAGAAATCCAGAAGATTAATACTAAATATGCAGGAATAGCTAAGACATTCAATGGGCAAAGAAGCAGAATTGAATTAATGGAAGACATAATTAGGGAGATTGAAGGCAAATACCTGAACACTTCTTTGGAAAGGGATAAATCAGAGAAAAGAGCAAAAAAAAAAGAAGAAAACCTAAGGTTCATGTGGGATACCATCAAAAGGAATAACCTACATGTAATCGGAATTCCAGAACAGGAAGAGAAAAATAAAACCACAGAGAAAATTGTTGATGATTTGTTGGAAGAGAATTTTCCTGGTATGATGAAAGATGAGAATATATCTGTTCAGGAAGTCCAACAAACCGCAAACAGGATAGATCCCAAAAGAAAATCACCCAGACATATCATCATTAAACTCACCAAAACCAAAGACAAAGAGTAATGAGAGCAGCATGGGAAAAACAAAAAGTTACCTACAAGGGCCAACCAATAAGACTAAGTTCAGATTTCTCGACAGAAACCAGGCTGGCGAAAAGACAATGGAATGGTATATATAAAACCCTGAAAGAGAAAAATTTCCAACCAAGAATTATGTGTCCAGCAAAATTGTCCCTTAAATATGACCAAGATACACTAGAATCCTTCAGAATATATCAAAATTTCTGGACTCATAGGTATTCAGGACTCAGAATTTTATTCCACATTCCTTTATGTAACTTGTGTAAAAAGCACTAAAAAGACTCTATTAGTATGTTTAATCTTGAAGATAAAACTTACACATTCCTGTCATATGCTTTAAAAAACTTAATGTAATCCTTCCCTACCCCCCAGTATAACTCCAATAAAAACTTTAGGAACTTTTTCTGAGAGTTGCTTCTCCAGAAAATTTCACATTTCAGTTGCTATGACATCTATCTTTGCTACACAATCACCTAATGTAATTAGTTGCTAGACACCTCAGAGTTTGCTGTGGGGTATCATACCTACTTCCAGTCAGATCATCCAGGCATTAAGTTTATCCATAATTTGAAGTTTTTAATTTATTTTTTAATTAAAAAAAACATTTCTAACAGCTTTACTAAGGTATAATTGACGTATAATAAACTGCACGTATTTATAGTGCATGATATATTTTGATGTTTATACATCCATGAAAAGATTACCACATTGAAGATAATGGAAGTATCCTTCACCTCCAAAAGTTTTCTCATAACTCTTTGTATTACATTCCTTCCTTTTTGTCTCAGTTCATAATCTCCCAGCTTCATTCCCAAATTAGCACTCTTCTGTTTTTCTTTAATTTGCATTTCCATTAATTTACATTTTCTAGAATTCTGTATAAATAGGGTCACACAGTATGTACTATTTTCTGTCTGTCTTCTTTCAGCAAAATTATTTTCAGATTCATCTATGTTGTAGCATGTATCAATAGTTCCTGCCTATTTATTGTTGAGTCGTATTCCATTATATGGCTATACTTCAGTTTCTTTATTCATTCATCTGTTGATATACATTTGGGTTGTTTCCATTTTTATCACAAATAAAGGTGTTTAAACGTTTGTGTACAAGTGTTCATGTGGATATATGAACCCAGGGGTAGAATGGCTGGAATATAAAGTACAGTCTTAGTTCTCTAGTCCTGCTAAAACAGAAATACCACAAGTAGATGGCTTAAACAAACAGGAATTTCATCTCTTATAGTTTAGGAGAGACTGGAAGTTCTGTTTAGAGTGTCAGCTCTAGGGGCTGGGTGGAAGCCCCTTGACCTTGGGCTTTGCCTCTGCCTTTTGTTCCAGGCCCACTGGAGCAAGCTGGAAACTTCTCCAAATTCAAGCAGCTGCTGGCTGCTGAG
The DNA here is from genome assembly GCF_000298275.1 of Orycteropus afer afer. Classification (NCBI taxonomy): domain Eukaryota; kingdom Metazoa; phylum Chordata; class Mammalia; order Tubulidentata; family Orycteropodidae; genus Orycteropus; species Orycteropus afer. The sequence goes on from NW_006921632.1 coordinate 9,611,868, forward strand.
CTTGATGAAGCCAAGATCAGCAGGTAAAATGGCAGATTGTTGGCTCACAGGCTAGGTAGGCAATAATCTCAAGATAGGCAGGCAACGTGGCAGGCCATTGGTTCGAGTGCAGGAACTGGAGATGAAGACAAACAAGCAAAATGCAGGATCCTTTCCATATATTGTGGAAGCAGGCCACTCCCTGAAGGCAATTCCCCTTCACCCGATTAACTGCTCACAGCACATCACACCATGGAGTTGATTACACCACAGCCAATCTCATCATGGGAAATAACTACATCCAGCTTTCCAGCCAATCACAGTCCAGCCAAGTCAACTCAGAACTTTAACTACCACAGGTAGGTAGATATTTAACATTTTAAGAAATGGCCAAGTTGTCTTCCAAAGGAGTTGTATAATATTATGTTCCCACCATCAGTGAATTAAATAAAGTTCCATTTCTCCACATCCTCACCAATAGTTGGTATGGTCAGTTTTTAATTTTAGACTTTCTAATAGGTATATAGTGGTATCTTATCGTGATTTAAACTTGCATTTCTGTAATAAGTAGTGATGACGTGCATTTTTTTTCATGCGCTTGTTTGCCATCCATATAACTTCCTTGATGATGCATATGTACAATTCTTAGCCCATTTAAATAAACTTGGGTTATTCATTTTCTTATTATTGTGCTTTGAGGATTTTTTATATAGTCTGTATATAAGTCCTTTTATTGGATGCATACTTTACAATTATTTTCTCACAATCTATGACTATCTTTTCATTCTCTTAACAGGGTCTTTTGAAAACAGTTTTTTATTTTGATGAAGTAAATGTACCCATTTTTTTAAAAGGATTATGCTTTTAGTGTACCTAAGAAAACTTTACTTAACCCAAAGTCACAATTTTTATTTTTTCTCCTGTGCGTTCTAGATGTTTTATAGTTTTAGATTTAGGACTGTGATTAATTTTATTATTTTTAATAGTGCATGGTATGAAGTTGGGTTTTTTTTTTTTTTTATGGCTATCCAATTGTTCTAGCATCATTTGTTAAAAAGACTATCCTTTCTCCACTTAACTGCCTTTGCATCTTTGTAAAATATAAGTTGTCCACATATGTGTGTCTACTTCTGAATGCTGTATTATTTTCTCTTGATCTACTTATCTATCTTGATGCCAATTTTCTCGATCTTGATTACTCTAGTTTTGTAAGTCTTGAAATTAGGTAGTATTTATCTTCTGACTTTATTGTTCTGTGTTAGAGCTGTTTTGATGATTCTCAATTCTTTGCATTTCCATATGACATTTAGAATAAGTTTGTCAATTTATGCCTAAATCCTGGTGGGATTTTGAATGAGATTTCATTGCATCTGAAAATCAATTTTGGTCAAATTGGCATTTTCTGATAATGAACATAGTATGTTTCCATTTATTGTGGTCTTATGTAATTCATTTCAGCATTGTTTTGCAATTTTTATTGTATATATCTTTTATGTATTTCATCAGACTTATCCCTAAGCATTTAATACTTATTAAATTATTATTATTGCTTCCATTATTTCAACTTCAATTTCTGATTGTTTAATGCAAGTACATAGAGATAGAATTGATTTTTGTGAATTGGTCTTATATCCTGAGACTTTGCTAAACTAATTTATTAGTTCTAATAGATTTTTATAGATTCAGTTGGATTTTCTATATATATGATCATGACTTCTGCTAATAAATATCATTTTTCTTCTGTGTTTCCAAACCATGTACCTCCCCCCCCCCCGCCTTTTCTTTGCCATATTGCATAGGCTGGAACCTCCAATACAACGTTGAATAGAAGTGCCGAGGTCATATATTTTTGTCTTGTTCCAGATATAGATGGAAGATATTTAGTCTTTCTCCATCAAATGTGATAACTGTATTTTTTCATAGATGCTCTTTATCAGGTTAAAGATGTTATTTAAGTCTTATTTTATTTTGTTGAGAGCTATTTTATTTTATTTTTTTACAAAATAAAAAATAGATAATCTCAATGGTATCCATAAAAACCATTTGACAAAAATAATATTCCTCTTTTGAGATCTATTTTTCTCTCTCTGTCCCTCTGTCTTGCTCAGTTAATTAATAATATGAATTACACTGATTTTCAAATGTTCCAATTTTGCATCTCTGGCATATACCCTACTTGCTCATGGTGTAATTTTTTTCTTGTATGTTACTGGACTCAGTTTGCTACAATTTTGTTTAGAATTTGTGTGGTTCAAACCCACAGCCACTCCGCAGAAGGAAGATGGGGCAATCTACTTCTGTGGTGATACTGCCTCAGAAATCCAAAGAGGGGTCGCTATGAGTCGGGACCGACTCGACAGCACATAACAACAACAACAACATTTATAGGGGAATATTAGTCTGTAGGTTTCTTTTCTTGTAATGTCTTTGTCTGCTCTGGCATCAAGGTAATGCTGGCCTCATGGAATAGGTTGGAAAATATTCCCTTCTCTTCAATTATCTGGAAGATTTTTTGTGGGATGGTTGTTATTTCTTCTTTAAATATTTGGTAGAATTTATCAGTGAAGCTATCTGTCCCTGGAGTTTTCTTTGTAGAAAGGATTTTAACCACAAATTCAATTGCTTTAATAGATATAGGGATGTTTAGGTTATATGTTTCTTGTGTGTAAGCTTTGGTACTTTGTGTCATTCAAAGAATTTTTCCATTTCACCTTAGTTTTTGAATTTACTAGTAAAATATTGTTTATAATACTGCCTTACTATCTTTTTAATATCTGTAGAATGTGTAGTGATGCAATCTCTCTCATTCCTTATATATTCAATCCTTGGTAACCTTGGGGGATTGGTTTCAGGACTCTCCAAGGATACTATAATCCATGGATGATCAAGTCTGTTTATATAAAATAATGCAGTATTTGCATATAACCAACATACATCCTCCGTATACTTTAACTCGTCTCTTGATTATTTATAATACCTAATGCAATGTAGGGAGCTCTGGTAGCATAGTGCCTAAGGCACTTGACTGCTAACCAGAAGGCTAGCGGTTCAAACCCACCAGCCACTCTTGGAAGGAAGATGGGGCAATCTACTTCCGTAGCGATACTGCCTTCCTTGGAAACCCAAGGAGGGGTCGCTATGAGTCGAGTCCGACTCGATGGCACATAACAACAACAACAACAACAACAACAACAACAGTGCAATGTAAATAGTATGTAACTGGCACCTTACACTCCCTTTTAGCCTTTGAAGGAGTTCTGGTGGTGTAGTTCCTAAGACATTTGACTGCTCACCAGAAGGCTGGCAGTTCAAACCCACTAGCCACTCCTGGGAAGAAAGGTTGGGCAATCTACTTCCATAGTGATACCACCTCGGTAAACCCGAGGAGGGGACACTATGAGTCGGGTCTGACTCAACGGCAGTGAGTTTGTTTTTGGTTTTAGCCTTTGAGGGATTGTTTAGGCCACTTACTTGCTTTTTTTGAATATTTTTAATCATGCAGTTCAGTGAATACTCAGATGCAGAATTCACAGATACAGAGGGCTGACTGTATTAGGAATTTGGTCTTCTCTCTTTTTTCTTGATTAGTCTGAGAAGAGAGTTATCAGTTTTATTGATCTTCTGAAGGAATCACCTTTTTTCTTTTTATTTTCTCTATTGTTTCCATTTCCTATTTAATTTTTTATTTCTCTTTTAACTCATTGATGTTGTCAATTCTGACTAATTTTTGTTTTAATGTTTTTTATTTCCTCTCTTCTATTTACTGTTATTTACTTTGCTCATCACCTACTTTCTCCAGGTGGAAGCTGAGCACCCTGATTTGAGGCATTTATTCTTTTCAAATATAGGCATTTGGTGCCATAAATTTCCCTCTAAGTACTTCTTTTGCAGCATCCCACAAATTAGACATATTATGTTTTCATCTCCCATAAATTTAAGCTAATTTCTAATTTCTCTTTGATTTCTTCTTTGACCAATGAACTATTTGTTGTTGTTGTTGTTTGTTATGTGCCGTCGAGTCAAACCCGACTCATAGCGACCCCTCCTTGGGTTTCCGAGGCAGTATCACTATGGAAGTAGGATTGCCCAACCTTCCTTCCGAGGAGTGGCTGGTGGGTTTGAACCGCCAGCCGTCTGGTTAGCAGGCAAGTGTCTTAGCCACTATGCTACCAGAGCTCCCATGAACTATTTAGACATGTTATTTAGTTTCCAAATATTTGGTGATTTTCTAGAGATCTTTTAATTACTGTTTTCTAATTTAATTCCTTTGTGGTCCAAGAATATACTTTGCATGACTTGAATTTTAAAAAATTTATTTAGAGTTGTTTTTTAGTCCAGAATATGGTGTATCTTGATAAATGTTCCATGTGCCCTTGAAAAGAATGTGTTCTGTTTCTGTTGGGTAGTGTGTGTCTATAAGCATCAAATAGGGGATCTTGGCTGACAGTATTGTTCCGATATTTTATCTTATTACTGATTCTCTGTCTATGTGGCTAAAAGTTTGAAGAATGACTGCTTACATTCTTTCAACTCCTTGAAATTGCTGTAGTATTGCTCTAAAGGAATGTGCTTATCTATGATCCCCGTATCAATTTCATTCTGTCTTTTCTTACTTTTGAACCAATTTCTAAGTTATAAAAATTTTGGAATTGTAAGAAATAAGTATACACTCTGAATATCTCAGATAATGGCTTATTATTTTATGGAAACCTGGGAAATTTTAAAACAAACAAACTGAAAAACCTTTGGAAGTCAGGCCTTAAAGAAACTTAAATATGTTTCTTGCTGTTCAGAATGTAATAGTATGTCTCATAGTCAAATGGTAGCTTTTGTGACTGGATAGCAACTCTATCTTCCTGTCAAGTTCACGAGTCTCTTCTTCTGCCTCAGTCCTTTCCCCTCTCTGATCTTCAAGTTTCTTATACCTAATAAACTCATTCCTTATTTTCTTTCTCTATGACTCATTGCTTCTGCTTATACTAGTTTTCTATTTCTTCACAGCTTTTGCTTTCTATTTCCTTTTGGAATGTCTAGCTCTGGATTACTTATCATTTTTTGTTCCTCTCTATCCTTTTTGCTCAGATACTTGCAAATAATTTATTAGCTTGTTTTTCACCATGTATATAGAACATTCCTCTTACAATAGAGCTCCATCCCTGGTCATTATATATGTCACTAACTCACTGCTGTCGAGTCGATTTCCACTCATAGCAACCCCTCCTTGGGTTTCTGAGGCAGTATCACTATGGAAGTAGATTGCCCAACCTTCCTCCCGAGGAGTGGCTGGTCGAATTTGAACCCCCAGCCTTCTGGTTAGCAGTCAAGTGCCTTAGGCACTATGCTAACAGAGCTCCCATGTATGTCACTAGCTTTTAAAAATAATTTTTAATTATTAACCATAAATGACCTCCTTTAGTAGATGCAAAAAGGACAAGGAGGTCACCTGTTCTACCTCCTAGAACCCCACAAGAGGAAGGCAGAATCACCATTAATAGCCCAAGGCCTATTCCTACAAGGCCAGACATGCTGCCTCCCTCCAGCCCTTTCTCCAACCGTTCCTCCCAAAGCACCCACCACCTCTCTCCTGGGTTTGATAATTCGCTAAGTGGCCACACAGAACTCACAGATTAGGGGGTTTATTAGGGAAGCACCACAGGCTACAGTTCAAGTTC
>NW_006921632.1:9617808-9618535 GCF_000298275.1 Orycteropus afer afer
CAATCAGGAGCTCCTCAGTTGCTCATTCCACCACTGAGTTTACAATGACTTATGGGTAGAAAAGCCATACTAAGTAATTTACTACACTGCAGTAGTTAAACCTCCATAAAGTGCGCACTGTAGATATGAAATCTGATCAACATTTTATTAGAAAAGATTGACATTATAGGTAGTAGTCTCAAAACAAGGAATAAGAGGATATGTACTGTAATTTCAAAATATAAATTCAGAATATTGAATCAGTAAAACATTAACCATAAAAAAACTGTAAACATATTTTCTTTAGCACATTTCCTTGTCAACAACACCATTTTCACTTGCTTCTCAAAGTAGATTAAGCTAGGTCACTTTATGGATTAAACATCTGAGAAGAGTTGGAAGACAAATTCATCATGTGGGTAGCTAATTAATATATTTAAAATTCAGTATGTAACTTCCATTTCCAGCTAAGATGTAGTGACCAGGACTGGATTTACCTTTCCTTCTTAAGTAACAAGAAAAACAGCAGCAACAAAAGTAGACAAAATACATTGGAGGCTCTGGACATCAGACAACAAAAACAGAATGAGAGACTAGGAAGAAATAAGGTGAGTGTAATGACTCAGTTTACTCTGTACAGGGAGAGGGAACAGAGGTGGAGCTCAGCGGACTCCTTGAGAAGGAGACCACAGTAGTTAGAACATGAGACAGAGTGCTGGAGAGGAGAGAAATGCATAGAAGACAAGCC
>NW_006921632.1:9618715-9631252 GCF_000298275.1 Orycteropus afer afer
AGGATATTGTTGTTGTTGTTGTTATGTGCTGTCGAGTCAAACCCGACTCATAGCGACCCCTCCTTGGGTTTCCGAGGCAGTATCACTACGGAAGTTGGATTGCCCAATTAGGTAGAGTTTTTATGAAGCTCTCATTGCATTGGTAGGGAATAATTACCCCTAGACTGAGCACTACTCCAAATCCTCCCAATAAATTATAGAAGCAAGACTTGAGAAATAAAATGATTTAAAAATAACTGCATTCCAGAGTAAAACTCAAGATCATTTATAGTAATACAAAAATGTAGCACCCAATGAATTAAAATTCATAATGTTGGGTAATCTAAACAAAGATTACCAGGCATACAGTGAAGCTGGAAAACATGATGCATGTTGAGAATAATCAACCAGAGCAGGCTTTTTGTGTAGAAATCAACAAGATGATTGTAAAATCTGTATGAAAATCCAAAAGACCTAGAATAGCCAAAATAGTTCTGAAATAACCAAATCAAAACCAAACTCACTGCCATCGAGTCGGATCCCAGGAAGTATCACTATGGAAGTAGATCACCCAATCTTCCTTCCAAGGAGTTGCTGGTGAATTTGAACCACCAGCCTTCGGGTTAGCAGTCAAATGCCTTAGGCACTATGCTATCAGAGCTCCTAGTTCTGAAATAGAAGAACAAAATCGGAGGATTAACACCACCTTATTTCAAGAATTATTATAAAGTGACTGTAATCCAAACAATATGATTTGATGTAAATATAGACAAATTGATCAATGGCACAGAATAGGATAGTCCAGAAATACACTTATACACATACTCTTAACTCATTTTTCACAAAAGAACAAATGCAAAGCAACAGAGAAAAGACAATCTTCTTAACAAATGATGCTGGGAAATTAGACATTCATATTTTAAAAAATGAACTTGTATTTGTATTTCTCACCATATATAAAAATTAGCTCAAGCCACATGTTGTTGTTGTTATGTGCCGTCGAGTCGGACTTGACTCATAGCGACCCCTCCTTGGGTTTCTGAGGCAGTAACGCTACAGAAGTGGAAGATCTAAATGTAAACTATACAATTTTTGGAGGAAAACCTGTGACCTTGAGTTAGGCAAACACTTCTTAGATATAATAACATCAAAGAATCATCTATAAAAGTACAAATGAACAAATTGGACTCCTTTAAAAACAAAAACATCTTCTGTTCTTCAAAGACCCTTAAGAGAATAAAAAGACAAGCCATAGTCTAGGAGGAAATATTTGCAAAGCACAAATCTGATAAAAGATTTACAGCCAGATTACATAAAGAATGCTCAAAATTAAATAATAAGAAACCAAATAATCTAATTTTTAAAAATGGGCAAAGATTTGAACAGATGCTTTACCACAGAAGATACATAAATGGGAAAGAAGCACATGAAAAATGCTCAACATCATTAGCTATTACAGAAATGCAAATTAAAACTCAGTTTCTTCTATGAAATATTTGAAAGTGGATTGAATTCCCTCCAAGATCAATTCCAATTTCAACTCTAGAATTCTGTAATTGAATGATGCTATGGTCCCGATAAAATCTTTGTAATTACATACATGATTATCTGTCTGTTCATTGTGTTCAGAGTAATTGAATTCAATCCCTTACAATATGCAGTGAGACTCAGGGGTTCTACAAAGGAAAAATGAAACATGTTCTTTCCCTTCCTGTAGGTATTTTCATTCTAATAGGGGAGCTAGCCATGTGTAACAGGTTGAATAATGCAACTTCACCCCACCTCACCCCACCCCACCCCAGAGATAGCAGGTCCTACTCCCTGGAACTTGTAAATGTTAACTTATTTGTAAAATAGCCTTTTGCAGATGTGATTAATTTAGGGATTTTGAAATGGAATTATCCTGTATTATCTCAGTGAGGCTTAAGTGCAATTGCAGGTATCCTTATAAGAAGGAGAGAGAGGGAAATTCAACACAGACATAGAGGACAAGGTGAAATGAAGATAGAGGCAGAGAATGGAATAGTGCAGCCACAAGCCAAAGAATGCTGGCAACCAACTGAAACTGGAAGAGGCAAAGTATGGATTAGCCCCTAGAGTCTCCGGAAGGAATGCAGCCCTGTTGATACCTTGCTTTCAACTCAATGATACTGATTTCAAACTTCTGGACTCCAGAACTGTGAGAGATAAATTTCTATTGTTGTAAGCCACCAATTTGTGGTAATTTGTTAGAGTAGCCACCAGATCTGAACGTACCATGTGTAGATAGTGTACACTTTAATAAGGTAAATGAACACAAATAATTTTACATAATGTGGTAAATTACAAACTAGGGGGCTTTTAGCTCATCTTCATTCTTTAAAATTGTCCTTCATTTTTTAAGGCGTCGCTTCCTCTAGGACATCTTTCTTGTACTCCTGGGATCAATGCTTTATGGTAAGTTATTCAAAAGTACTTTTTAAGTGTAAAATACATTTAAACATTAATATCATGCTTATTGATTGTATTGTTTTGAATTTTCTTTTTTCTGTTTGTCTGACTATTCTGCCCCTTGCTAGGATGTGAAGAGTTCACTCTTATCAGTTTAATACTCATTAAGAATTGGGGGGATCTCACTCTGAAGACTCCTTATCAATAAAGGGGCAATAGATTTTCAAGTCAATTAAATGAAAAGTTGAATTATACATAGAGGTTAATTAAGTACCTTTTTAATAAAGCTTTTAGGTGACAGCAGTGACCTGAACCCAATGCAGCTGGATGGCTTATCTACAGGCCTTCTCTGAGGAAAGCTGCCTTTTTGAGAATAGTGGCTGAAACCAGCCTCTTATACATAGAATGCTCTGATATTTGGTTTCAAGTGATAGGCCCATGGATCAATCATCAATAGGTTAATCATGGCACATAAAAAACAAAACAAAACAACAACAACAAACGAAACTCATTGCCATCGAGTGAATTCTGACTCATAGCAACCCCTTTTGGGTTTCCGAGTCAGTAAATCTTTATGGAAGTAGAGTGCCCAGCCCTTCCTCAGAGCGGCTAGTAGCTTAGAACCACCAATCTTCTGGTTAGCAGTCAAATGCCTTAGGCACTACACCATCAGAGCTCCTTATCATGGCATATAGAGTGTCCATATATTTACCGAGTGGTCAGTGTATGCCCAGTCAGATCCTTATTTTTACAGAATTTGAATGCCACGCATGCAGCATTATATCTCAACATATTAATTCTCCTCTTTCTAACCCTTCTTTCCTGGCACTTTGAAGGCACCCTAATTCCCTCCAGAAGCAGAGACAAAGATTGAAGAAACTTTACAGTCAAGTTAGAAAACAAAGTTTCTAATGCTTGCACAGAGTCATTATTTCCTCCCTGGCCTAAATGATTAACTAAGGCTAAGAAGGGGAGAGGTGTGAGAAAGTGAAGAAGGGTGACTGGGAGGAGAGAGGAACATGTGGAAGATGTGGATCTCTCTAATTAACAAAGGGAATAAGGGCCACAAGAAATAGGCAGTGAAATGGAAGAGACTTTAGTCAAGTTGCCCTTAAGAATAGACAACCCCCCCACCCCCGGCCTATGGTTTGAGGTCAAATCAAGGCTCAAGAATTTTGAGGACTTGTTAAATCTCTAGAACTTGGGGGCTCACACTTCTTGTATGTGAATGGCAACATACTATGATGGAACTGAATGAAACAGTTGGGAATTTCCCTATGAGTTGAGACAATAGTCCATTGTCACAGAAGCCTTACAGGTAGAACTGATACAGGGGTAGTAGAATCAAGGAATGGAGGGTAAATGAGTCACCAAAATGTGTGAGCACAAGACTATCAATTAATAGGTGACTGTTGTTAAGCATGGAGGACACTACCTTGTATCCTCTATGCTTAAGGTTTGGTTCTACATCTCCAGGGACTGTTTCCTCTAACTCCTTGCTTCCTTCTATATCTACAATTACAATAAATGCTCATCAGCCAGTGAAGGAGAGCATATCTCTGTTTGTTGCTAGCTTCAAAGCCTGACACCAAACTGGATGCTGTCCAGTCAATTCTGACTCCTAGTGACCATATAGGACAGAGTAGACTGCCCCGTAGAGTTTCCTAAACTATAAATCTTTATGGAAGCAGACTGTGGAGCAGCTGGTGGGTTCCAACCACTGAACTTTTGGTTAGCAGCTCAACACTTAACCACTCTGCCCTCAGGGCTTCTGGTAACTAACATACAACTCAAACCCTGGAGACTTAAAACCACAGAGTTTATTTCTTGCCACATGTCTATCCTGGATAATCTGAGGGCTCTGCTCTGCATTGAAGGAGCTCTGGAAGCACAGTGGTTAATGCATATGGTTGCTAACCAAAGAGTCAGCAGTTTCAACCTGCCAGCCACTCCATGGGAAAAAGAATAGGTGGTCAGCTTCTGTAAAGATTTACAGCCTTGGAAACACTATGGAGCAGGTCTACTCTGTCCTAAAGGGTCACTCTGAGGTCAGAATTGACTGGATGGAAGTGGGTGGGGGGGGCTCTGTATTGTCCTCTCTTGAAGAATCAGTCTGATGAAGTAGCTCAGCTGGAGACTGCTGGTCACTGTGGCAGACAGAAAGCATGGGCATGCTTTATTATTATGCCCTGGCCCTTGATGATGCTGACTAGCATTTCTGCTCACATTTCATTGGCCAAAGCCAGTCACACATGATCATATAATTTTAAACAGGCAGTTAAGTGCATCCTATAATGTTCACAGGATTTTAACTGGAAATATTCGGTAGACAGCCCCAATGGTGACTGGAGAAAAAAGAGGTCATCCAGATGAAATATCATTTCAGAGAATTTTAAATTCTTTGGGAGCAAAAGACATCATCATCCTATATACTCATTCAAAAATGTAATCCATCTGTACTATGGCTTGGAAAACCTTTTACAATGTATTGTTTTTCTTGAAACAGTACTTGTATTAGGATGATATTTTGTAAGGAAATTTATGACCAAGCTTTCTTGGATATACCATTCTAGAAGACCATGGTTTAAAATCAGGGTGTGTGTCAGGGTTGTATTGTTTCACTATACTTATGTAGTCTGTATATTGAACAAATAATCAGAGAAACTGAACTATATGAAGAGGAATGCGGCATCAGGATGGAAGGAAGACTCATTCAACCTGCAATAGGCAGATGACACAACCTTGCTTGCTGAAAATGAAGACTAGAACATTGACTGATAAAGATCAAAGACTACAGTCTTCAGTATGGATTACACCTCAACGCAAAGAAAGCAAAAATCTTCCTAACTGAACGAATAAGCAACATCATGATAAATGGAGAAAAGATTGAAGTTGTCAAAGATTTCATTTTACTTGGATCTATAATCAACATTGATGGAAGCAGCAGTCAAGAAATCAGACGTTGTATTGCACTGGACAAATCTGCTGCAAAAGACCTCTTTAAAGTGAAGGGCGAAGATGTCTCTTTGAAGACTAAAGTGCCCCTAACCCAAGCCATGGTATTTTCAATCGTCTCATATGCATGTGAAAGCTGAACAATGAATAAGGGAAGACTGAAGAAGAATTGATGCCTTTGAATTGTGGTGTTGGCGAAGAATACTGAAAATACCATGGACTACCAGAAGAACGAACAAATCTATCCTAGAAGAAGGACAGCCAGAATGCTCCTTAGAAACGAGAATGGCCAGACTTTGTCTCACCTACTTGGGTCATGTGATCAGAAGGAACCAGTTGCTGAAGAAGGATATCATGCTTGATAAAGTAGAGGGTCAGAGAAAGAGGGGAAGACCCTGCGTGAGATGGATTGATACAGTGGCTGCGACGGTGGGCTGGAGCATAGCAAGGGTTGTGAGGCTGCCGCAGGACCAAGCAGTGTTTCTTCCTGTTGTACACAGTGTCGCGATGAGTTGGAATCGACTTGACAGCACCTAATAACAACAACAACAAGGAACTTTTCCAGTGACAGGTTAGAAGAACTGAGGTCATGTGGTCATAGTATATTTTCCTGGTACAATGACTTATGATAGATTTTAAGGTAACACTTGATGATTTTTAAGTTTTGAAGCTTCAGCACAGTGGCTAGAACTATGAACTATAAGCAAAAAGAAACACCAGTTCAAGGGGATCAAACCAAAACCAAACTCACTGCAGTCGAGTCGGATCCAACTCACAGTGACGCCACCTTGGGTTTTCGAGGCAATGTCACTACGGAAGTAGATTGCCCAACCTTCCTTCTGAGGAGTGGCTGGTGGATTTGAATCGCCAGCATTCTGGTTAGCAGTGAAATGTCTTAGGCACTATGCTACCAGAGCTCCCAGTTCAAGGGGAGATATGATTAAATAAACTATCTTTCTCCTTCAAAAAATCATTTCAATTCATTCAACACTTTATAAATGACAAATAATTTTTGGGCTACTCTAGACTTAAGTAGATACTTCATAGAAGTATCATCTATTTAAACATTTCAAAAATGTTTTTATCAATGAAGAGCTACAGAAATTAGTGTAAAATCTCTTGCAGCAAATAGAGAAAAACTAGCTTTCAGACATATTTTGAAGTCACACAATAAAGTAGAAATTAAAAAATCATCATGAGAATTCCAGTGTAGAAGAAAAAACAATTCTTCTTTCTTTCCATTGTTTAGGTGTGTTGAATTCATAAAGGTCTCAAATTATATTTCCCTATCTCCAAACGGAGCTCATCAACATTAAAAAAATTCATGATTTAAGGAGGAAGATTCAAACTTCTGTGTCCTATACCTTCAACAGGCCCTCCACTAATTGAAGTCCTCTTTCCTGGGTGTACCAGATGTTGTCTGGGTGTGAAAACCACACTGCCATCATAATGTTTTACAGTAAGAAATTCTTGGCACAACCTCAGTCCTTTCTTCTGCAGTAGAGCTGTGGGGAGAAAATAACAGAAATGAATTGCTAAAGACTGTAATTCTTGGAGATTTTCTGCTCAATAATTTTCATATAAATTCTCACTCCCCTTCCCCACCCCATTCTTGCAGAGATTACTTAAGAAAAAAAAAATCCTTTTTTAAAATCCTTATTAAAAGCCACAGGAATATTATGGTTAAACATTTCAAAGCTCTTCCATTAATGCAGGAAACTGTTAGAGTGCTTTGAACATTCACTGCTTAGTTTCCTAATTATTTCAGTTTGAAAAAAACTTAATGGAGACTTACTTTTGCTTTGAAAGATCACACAAATGTTAAAGGACATAGTTTGCCTAAAAAATTATAGGAGCTAGTGATGGCATTGGATATTTCCATGCTGTCTACAAGTACTTTCTAAGTTGTTGATAATTTAGCAAATAGATATTTCTCTTAGCTTAAAAGTGACACATATAAGTAAATGGCTTCTTGCTTTTGTTGTTGCTGTTGATGTTATGTGCCATCAAGTCATCTCCAACTGATAGTGACCTTATGTACAACAGAACCAAACACCGCCCAGTCCTGTGCCAGCCTCATGATCCCTACTATAGCAGAGCCCATCGCTGCAGCCACTATGTCAGTCCATCTTGTTGAGGGCCTTCCCCTTTTTCATTGACCCTCCACTTACCAAGCATGACATCCTTCTCCAGAGCATGGTTCCTTCTGACAACATGACCAAAGTAGGTGAGACGAAGTCTGGCCATTCTCACTTCCAAGGAGCACTCCAGCTGTACTTTCTCCAGGATAGATTTGTTAGCTCTTTTAGCAGTCCACAGTACTTTCGGCATTCTTTGCCAAAACCACAACTCAAAAACATCAACTCTTCTTCAGTCTTCCTTATTCCAGCTCTCACATGGATATGAGACAATTGAAAATACCATGGCTTGGGTTAGGTGCATCTTAGTCTTCAAAGAGACATCTTTACTTTTCAGGACTTGAAAGAGGTCTTTTGCAGCAAATTTTCCCAATGCAGTACACCTTTTGATGTCTTGACTTTTTGCTTCCATTGGTGCAATGGAAGTAATATGAAGTTTTTGACAACTTCAATCTTTTCTCCATTTATCATAATGCTGCTTATTTGTCCCATTGTGAGAATTTTTGTTTTCTTTATATTGAGGTGTAATCCATACTGCAGACTATAATCTTTCATCTTCATCAGTAAGTGCTCCAAGTTATCCTCACTTTCAGCAAGCAAGGTTGTGTCATCTGCATATCTCAGGTTGTTAATGAATCTTCCTCCAATCCTAATGCCACGTTCTTCTTCACACAGCCAGTTTCTCGGCTTATTTTCTCAGAATACAGATTGAATATGTATGGTGAAAGGACACAACCCTGATGCACTCCCTTCCTGATTTTAAACCATGCAGTATCCCCTTGTCCTGTTTTAACAACAGCCTCCTGGTCTATGTACAGTTTCCTCATGAGTACATCAAGTGTTCTGGAGTTCTCATTCTTCTCGATGTTAACCACAATTTGTTATGATCTGCACAATCGAATGTCTTTGCATAGTCAATAAAGCATAAGTAAACATCTTTCTGGTATTCTTTGCTTTGAGCCTTGTTTTTTGCCAATTCCTTCAGTGCAGCTTTGACTTCTTCCTCCAATACCATTGGTTCTTGATCATATGCCACCTCCTGAAATGGATGGTCATCTACCAATTCCTTTTGGTACAGTGACTCTGTATATTCCATCCATCTTCTTTTAATGTTTCCTGCATCATTCAACATATTTCCCATGGAATCTTTCAATATTGCAATTTGAGCTTAAATTTTTTCCTCAGTTCTTTCAGCTTGAGAAATGCCAAGCAGATCTTCCCTTTTGGTTTTCTAACTCCAGGTCTTTGCACATCTCATTATATTTATATAATAAATGTATATTATATTTAATTCTTCCTGCTTTTCTAGGAAGAAACATATTTTGAAAACTTTCAAACTTGAAAGACAGTATGATGAATACCTCTATAACATTACCTAGGTTTATCAATTGTTAACATTGACATTTTTATTTTCTTTTTCTTTCACTTAATAAATGTATAATGTATGTGTTTATTTTGAAGAATCAACTTAAAGGTTAATGGCATCATGTCACTCACTGCATTTGCAAGTGTTTCATTCAGCCTTATCGCCTAAGAACCAGGAAATTTTCCTAGATAACTATACCATTATTACCGTCCAATTAAAAAAAATACAGTAATATTATCTAATATACAGTCCATATTCAAATTTCCTCAACTGTGCCTTACAACTAAGGTTCCTTACAGTTTGCGGCTTTTTTTTTTTTTTTTTTTAAATCCAAGATATAATCAAGGTTACACATTTAACTTAGTTGTGTTGTTTCTTTTATGTCTTTTAATCTAAAATAGTCCCTAGGCCTTTGTTTTGTCTTTCATACTACTAACATTTTTGAAGTCAAAGTTAGTTGTTCTGGGGAATGGCCCTCAGACTGGTAAAGTAGTGAAATTTCACCCCAGACAGTGCTTGTTAATTAGACACCATTTTGGAAAATTCAGTCTTATATTAAGCCTGTATAGCCCACTGTGCATTTTTGATGCTGCAAGCCATATATAAGAGAATTGAATTTGAGTTATTTTTGGAGGATTTTGAGGTTCTTATTTGGTGAGAATCACTGGGGAGTATTCTCAGTATGTCTTCCTTGGCTCCTTCTAAATTCAGTCACTGTCATAGGAATTTTCCTATCATCACACTTTTTATTCAATCTTTCCTTTATCTAAGAAAATGGAGGGTGCATAGTACAGTGGTGATGAAGTGCTTTGGAGCCATGCTTTGAATCCTAGCCCTGCCCTGAACTCAATGCTGTTGTTGTTGTTATGTGCCATCGAGTCGGACCCGACTCATAGCGACCCCTCCTTGGGTTGCCGAGGCAGTATCACTATGGAAGTAGATTGCCCAACCTTCCTTCGGATGAAAGGCTGGTGGGTTTGGACTGCCAGCCTTCTGGTTAGCAGTCAAGTGCCTTAGGCATTATGTTACCAGAGCTCCTGCAGCAAGTATTAATCCTAATAACTGGGCAAGTTTCATAATCTCTTTAAACCTGTTTCTTCATCTGCAAACATCAAAGGATTATTGTGATGATTAAATAAAACAATTTATAAAAAGGGACATAGTAAACAATGAATAAATTATTATGAGTGATGAGTCATTTATGATGTGATAAATCATAAATAATGATAAATCACTAAACTGGCTTTTTATTATCTCTAGCTAGAAATCTCTACTCTTCAGCCTGACATTTGCCACTCTCCATAAATCTTTGTGGTTTCTTCTTCAACCATATATCTTTGTCTTCTACTATTTCCATGTCTCACAGTCCTTTCTTTTTACTGTAGCTGACACATGACAGAACTCAGTATGTGTTGAATATTTAAGTGAATGTATTATTTTACATCCTCATTCTTTGCTTTTATTGCCCAAAATAGCTTTTTCTTTTTTTTTTTTTTGTCATCAATTAATCATTAACAGATCCTGACTAAATGTCGACCGTGTATTATAAGTACTGTGCTATGTACTTTCAATCAGTTGCTATCAAGTTAATTCTGACTCATGGTGACCCCATGTGTGTCAGAGCAGATCCGTAGCATTTTCAACGCTGATTTTTCAGGAGTTGATCACTAGCCCTTCCTTCTGGGGCACCTCTGGGTAGACTCAAACCTTCACCCTTTAGTTAGCAGCCTAGTGCATTAACTGTACCACCCAGGGACTCTCATGTCTGTTAGAGGATGCAAAGATTGTATCAGATGTGAATTATTCCCTCTCTGCTCTAAATGAGTTTACAATCTGGTTGAGATGACAGGATGTATTCCTGAAGAGCAGTGATACAATCGAAAAAGTGATATACCAGGAGTGAGACACAGAAAAAGTTGTAGGGAAGTTAAGAGGGTGGAAATATTATTTTGTGGTGGTGGCCATCCTTAGGATATATGCTTTGTAAGGTGGATGGGACTGGGTCAGAAATTGGGCAGGAGTGGTGAGAAGGAAGCTAGGAATGAATTCTCGATGTGCTAGGTGAACAAAAGTGCATAGCTGGAGAGAGCAAGTGATTTTATTTAGCTAGAGTGCAGAGTTCACGAACCAGAACAATAGAACATGCAAGTGGAAAGGCCGACTAGAGCCTATTTTGTTTGGCTCCACCTAGTGGCTTTAGCGCTGAACTATCATGAAGAAGGAGGAACAAGGAAAGAAGGAAGGAATGGTTAACCAGTTTTTAAATTAAGGTATATGAATATCTTTGCCCTTTCTTTCATACTAAATCTGTATAATAATGCTTGCATTCGTTTTTTAAAAAGCACTTACTTATGATTATGTTATGGTATATGTTTGCCTTATATATCTTAAAGCAGTTTATAGGCTTAATGTAAAAAATACAAGCACAAATCTCACAAACAAATGAATTAAATTATTTTTATTCTTGTATTCTTCCCAGAATTGTTAGCTGCTAACATAGATATATAGGTGATATACATGTTTTCTTTTATAATATATATCTATCTTCTCTGGCATCTGTTCCCATCATATGGTAAATAAATATGTATGAGGTATTGGACATTAATCCACCACAAATCCAACAATGCTGTTTTCAAAGAGCTTACAGTCTTGTGTAGGAAATAATAAATATAAATTTTAAAATGCAAAGTGGATACAATAGCATCTAAGGTATAATGTTGGTAAAAGTATTGAATGAATACAAAAAAAGGGAGATCTTTAAGGATTAAGTCTAAGTATTGTGTATATAGATTGATTCACAACAAATCAGTCTTCTTAATGTCTAGTCATGTCACAATGTTACTGTAGAAATTTTATATGCCTACTTTATGCCAGGCATTTTACATGTAATTTTATTCTTTACAATGACCCTTTTATGAAGTTTTCAGATGAGGAAACGAAGGTGGCTAGGAGTAATGTATAAGTAAGTAAGGTCATACTTTTAGTAAGTAGGAGTATAAAGGCAGTGCCACCTGGCCCCCAGGCCTGTGTTGATTCCCCACCTTGCACTATGCTTTTGTCTCCTGGTTTCCCAATTGAGGTTTTTGATGTTAGAGCAGGGGTGTTCAGAGTCCTCTAGATTGCAAGGATCTCATCAGAATCCTTGTCTTGAACATTTTGATTCCTGTGCTTTGTCCCTCTTTTGGTGGAATGTGAACCTGAGCCCAGACTATTTCATTTCTGTTGTATTCCTTGTTTCAGGCATTTTGCAATCTGTTGGCTGATCTGGTGGGACAGTCCGTATAGCAGTTAATTTGCATGGAGGCTGAGATACTTTTTCAGAAATAACTCAAGTTATATGATTACTTGCTAGGGTAGAGATATTTAAGACAGAGAAGTCCATTTATCTTAGAGAAAAAGAATTCTTAAGGTTTGTAGGGGGAAACAGTTGTATTGTTTCATTCCTCAGAGAGAAGAGATTCTGAAAATAGTTGAGTAACTGTTACTTAATTAATCACTGTTGGATTGAGTCACAAGTTGCTTTTACTGTTCATTTGCTGAGCCCCTGCCTCTATACATTTATCATGTTTACAACCAATCAACATTTCCCCTCTGTCAATATATGACCACCACCAGATGTTGAAACCAAGTTCAGAGAAGCTCTCCATTGGCTTTTTTTTTTTTTTTTTT
>NW_006921632.1:9642859-9643943 GCF_000298275.1 Orycteropus afer afer
CTGCCATTTGGGGTTTAGTCCACTTCTATATCCTTCCCTTCAAGGCTCAGTGGTCCAGGATTATCTTCTGTGTCTGTGTTAATCGATTTCCCTTTCCTTTGTTGAAGAGGGTCTGTGCAGTCTTTCTGCCTAGTCCGCCATCTTACCAGAACTCTCTCTCCATTGGCTTTTGCCTTATCAAATAGTTTGTTTATTTGCTTTGCAAAATAAAAATGCTCAATACCTAGGCTGAAGTCAGAAAAGGCAAAGCAATATAAATTTCTATACACCAAATGTCTCACAATATTTTTATTAAAAAAAATTGGCATCTCGTTTTTTTCACAGATGGTGAAAGGGAAAGTTTTTGTAGAGAATTTTTGGAAAATATTTTTCAATATTTAAAAAAAAACCCTATGTTTTTTTCATTTTTTTAATTTCCATTTAGAAAACAATATAGGATTATGATAATATATATAAGTTGTTGTTGTTGTTATGTGTCGTTGAGTCAGCCTTGACTCATAGCGACCCCTCCTTGGGTTTCCAAGGCAGTATCACTATGGAAGTAGGATTGCCCAACCTTCCTTCTGAGGAGTGGCTGGTGGATTTGAACTGCCAGCCTTCTGGTTAGCAGTCAAGTGCTTTAGCCACTATGCTACCAGAGCTCAGACCATCAATTATGCATATGTAAATTCAAGCTGAAGCAGAAAAAAATAAAACCAGTACACAAGAGCCAAAATATCATCTTGATTATATCCCACCTGAATTTAGAGACCATCTGAAGAACAGATTTGACACATTAAACACAAATTACAGAAAACCAGAATAGTTGTGGGATTACCTCAAGAATGTCATACATGAAAAAAGCAAAAGGTCAATAAAAAGATCGGAAAGGAAAAAAAAAGACCAGAATGAATGTCACAAGAGATTTGGAGACTTGATCTTGAATCGAGAGTAGCTAAAGTGAATGGGAGAAATGACAAGATTAAAGAGCTGAAGAGAAGAGCAGCTCCAGAAGACAAAGCCAATTATAATAGTGAAATGTGCAAAGACCTGGAATTAGCAAATCAAAAGAGAAGAACACACTCAGCATTTCTCAAGTTGAAAG